>NC_140586.1:659404313-659721813 GCF_964204655.1 Triturus cristatus
GTTTTCTGCCCACCCCTACTTTTTATTAATTTCTTTTGAGGTGTTTTCCTCCAGGTGTGGCAGGGATGTGTGCCAAGAAGGCCGGCTTCAAGCCCTACAGCTCCGGTGATCGACTGATGTCGGTGACAGACCTGCATCATTTGCCTGTGGTGCCTCCACGAAGTTGTGCTCAGACTGTCGCGCCATCAATCCCAAGGCTTTGAGGGAGCACTCCTTCAAGCTCACGGCAGCTCGGCATGCAACTCCAAGACGTTCGAAGTCCCGGTAGAGAGGAAGGTCCAAGGAGCAGTCACTGAGTCAGAGATCCTTGTCGCATTCTAAGTTGTTGGTACACTCGGGTATGTCCCGTCACATGAAGAAGCCATAGGTCTTCGACCTCTCCGTGTCCCTCAGCCAATGAGACGAGGGAGTGTTGGCATTCAAGGGCTGGCTTCTTGGTAGAGCCTGCACCCAGGCAGACTCCGTGCCTCCCCGACTTTTTGGGAGCCGGACTGACCCCTCACCCAACTGAAAGAGTTCTATAGGAACATGCTCCTTATTTTTAAGTTGCCCGACCCGTCTGGCACAACTTTGTAATGTAATGTATGTAAGGTCTATTTCTATATCGCTACTACCACTCCAAGGAGTATCTTGGCGCTCACCCAACTCAGATGTACGAGTTGGGGGGAACTTTGGCCCCCATTGGGTCAGCAGGGGCCCCATCTGGTACCACGCAGTTTGCTCTGGCCAGAGTTGGTACTTATAGGAAACAATTGGTCCTTCAAACAAGAATAAATAAGAAAGCGATGAATATAGACCAGAATCAGTACTATATTAGGCAGAAATGTCCATTCGGACATGTAGATTTAATGTTTTAACCGTAATTATTCAAAATCAAAACGAAAGTGATAGAGTGGGACACAGTCCTGTATCCTTCAACATAAAACATATAAGGACAATCACATGTAAAAAGAAATTTTTCAGGCAAAACAGCAGCTTAACGCCAATTACAATGGTAGGGGCAAGCTTTTTTCGAAAGTAGACAGTGATGCACAAGCTTTTAACGTGCATGCTGTCTAAAGAGTCGACGACGTTTCGATCTATACCGAGATACATAGATCATAATCAGGACGAGAGTTAACTAGCCTGAACACACACTGCCTGATAGCGAGTGTGGGGACGGAAGCATCCGGGGGTATGGGTACCGCGGAGTGGCTGCTATCAAGGGGATGTAAGAAATAATGCCATGTATAAAATTAATCCATGGGAGGACGGCGGCGCTTGGCTTGTAATGCCAGGGTGCGTCCGCGAAGGAAGGGGCTGCTTGCCGATCACAAGGGGAGCCGTGAGAGATATGTTTTCTGACCGCGCAGGATCACTGGTGCCAGAGTTGGGCCCCATAGTTCCATTCCTGGACTGGCGCTGGTCGTACCAACTTGACCTTCCCGGTGCTGGTCCAGATACTGACGCTCCTGGTGCCCACCAGCGGCGGCGGCGTCCCCATTCGGATCCCCAACTCACACAGAGCCAGATGAGCCTCTTCTATCGGAGCTCGAGCCCTATTCCCTTGGGTTAGGGCTGAGAGGGATTGCTGGACCCTGAGGCATACCAGTCATATGAAGAAAAACCTAACATGAACTGGTGCGAGGAACTGTGTGAAGCCAGTGGATTGGATACTTCTAGATACTGGTGTGCTTCCTACCCCTGTCGTGGCTATGAAGAAGGGAGCCTCTTATGCAACGGTGGTGCAGAGGGCGGCTGAGGTCCTAAACCTGCAGTTGCCCTCAGTGGCAGTCAAAGGTAACGTCTTGATGGAGGTGCTGCAACCGGGAGTCTCCCCTTGAGAACTGATATTCCCATTCAATGAGGCCCTCACTGACGTCCTTTTGAGGACTTTGCCAAACCCAACACAGGGGCTCCTGTGACTAGGATGATTGCCAACCACCCTACCACATCCCATCCCAGGGGACCCAAATTTCCTCAACCAACATCCTGCCCCAGAGAGCCTGATCGTGGGTCGTGGTTGCTATTCCCAATACTTTCTGGTGTCCATAAAGGACGGAGGCCTTCAACCTATCCTAGACCTACGGCCCTTTAACTACTTCCTCAGGAAAGAGATGTTCAAAATGCTCACGTTTGCTCAAATCCTGTCTGCTGTGGACCCAGGAGACTGAATGGTAGCGGACTTGCAGGACTCGTATTTCCACATTCCCGTCCTCCCTGTCCGCCGGCATTACCTGTCCAAGAGCATTTTCTGCTCCCGTTTGGCCTTCCCCAGCGCCCATCAGGTGTTTATCAGGGTGATGTGGTGGTTGAGGCTCATCGGCAGGGATCAGGAGCACCAGTTTTCCCTTATCTCGACGACTGGTTGATAAAGGCGGGCTCGCCCCACGCCGCTGTCTCCTACCTCCAGACTACGACTACTACTGCATTCGCCGGGGTTTACTATCAACATGCCGGAGTCAAACCCGACTCCCTCTCAGATGCTCCCTTTCATCAAGGCTGTTCTGGACACAGTGCAGGTTCTGGTTTATCCTCCTGAGCGGCGACTCCATGATATCCTGAATTTCGGTTGGATAGACCTCAAGGCTGTTGAGACTCATGGCCTCCTGCATCTTGCTGGCAGCTTATGCCCGACGGCATATGCAGTTTCAATGGGCATAGCATCAGGGGAATCTCTCTGACATAGTCCACAACTCCGAGGGAACTGCAAAAGATCTGCAGTGGTGGCTAACAAATCGTGATTGGGTCAGAGACAGATCCCTCTCCCTTCCCTAACCAGAGCTCATAGTAATGACAGATGTGTCACTCCTGGGATGGGGTGGCCATCTGGGAGAGTGATCACAGGACTCTGGTCTCCAGCTCAATCCGCACTCTATATCAACCTATTGGAGGTCCGAACTATCCGACTGGCATTGAAGGCCTTTCTACCCTCCATCAAGGGAAGGAAAGTGCAGGTGTTCATGCACAACACCCCCAAACATGTGGTACTGCAATAAACAGGACGGGTGAGGCATGGGTCCCTCGTCAAGAGGTCCTACGTCTGAGGACATGGCTGGAACACCAGGGCCTATCCCTGGTGGTTCAACATCTAGCAGGCTCTCTGAACACCACAGCAAACAAACTCAGCCGTGATGCCTAGCGGACCACAAGTGTTGCAATTTTGTACACTGGAGTTTCCAAGGCGTTTTCGTCTCAAGTGGGGTGCACACCCCCTGTACGCCTTCCTGCCCATGCCACTCCTGCCTAGACAGGGTCTCAAGAAGATCAAGACGACTGGGTCAAAGTCATTTTTGTTCCTCCGGAATGGGCATGGAGTCTATTATCCTGAGCTACTGAGCATGGCTATCGATCCTTTGATCAAGCTGCCCATTCAGGAGGGTGTTCGGTCGCAGCAGCAGGTGAGGGTTCTCCCCCTGAACTTGTCCAGTCTTTGTCTTCTTGCGTGGAGCAGTTGACAGCTTTAGAGTTTCCACACAAAGTCTGAAACATTATCGTGGCAGCCAGGCATCCCTCCAACACAGCATATGCCTGCCGTTGGGAAAGGTTTGTGGCATTGTATTGTAATTGCATTTGTATAGCGCTTACTACCCCTGACGAGGCGTCAAAGTGCTTTTTCGGCGAGTAGCACGCTACTGCAGGACCCATAGAGGATTAGTGTTGAATTAGTATAGTAAAACATACAAGTACATTTTAAGTGGTGGATATGTTAGTCAGTTTTTTGGATTCGGAAGTATAGCAGAAGGATAGAAGAGGAAAAAAGGTTTGTATTTATATAGCGCTTGTTATCCCTGATGGGGTGTTGAAGCACACTACTCCGGAAACCCATAAATAATTAGTGGTGAATTAGTATGGTGAAATATGAAAGTAATTTGAGTGGTGGATATTAGTCAGTTATTTGGAGTGGGAAGGATAGCGGTGGGATAGAAGGGGAAGAAAGGTTTGCATTCATATAGCACCTGTTACCCCTGATATTAGTACAGTGGAATATGGAATTTGAGAAGTGAACATGTTAGTCTGTTATTTTGATTGAAAAGAATAGTGGAGGGATATAAGAGTGAAGGATTTATTTTTTTAGGTCATAGAAGTAGGAAGAGGCTTTTGGATGAGTAAAAAGGGATTTTGTAGGGGAAGAGGCAGAGGGAAGAGTTTAGAAAGGTTTGTTTTGGGGGTTCGGTATAGTAAAAGAGGTGTCAGATGATGCAAGGAGGGGTAGAGTAGGAGAGTCTAGAAAGGGTTATTTTGGGGATCAAAGTAGTGGTATGAGATTTGGGATACATGAGAGAGTGGGCGTAGAGGATATAATGATAGATGTATAGGGTGAGAGATAGGGTAGTGCATTGGAAAGAGTAGTAGAAAGAAGTTTGAGATGAGTCAGAAAGTTGGGCTAGAAGATATATTGAGAGTAGTATAGGCTGAGAAATGGGATAGTGCATTGGAAATGATAAATTAGAAGAAATTGATAATTGTATAGATCCATAAGTACATTGAAAGTATATAGATGCATAAAGGAGGTAAGTATATGTAGATTAAAGATATTGATAGAGGTATGGGATGAGAAATAGGGTAGTGCATTGGATATGCTTTTTCAAGAGAAAAGTAACAGATCCAAGAACATGGAGGTACATGGATGCACAATGGATACAAGTACATGTAGACCAAAACATTTTTTTTTTATAACAATTATTTTACGTATTTATACATAGATAGGTACATATCTATAGTGGAAAAAAAATACTTATATACAGAAGGACACATACATAGGGTGGGCATTACTGAATGGGAAAATGGGCAGCATTTCTGGCCCTGGTCTCGAACAGGCTCAAACAGGCAACTGCCCTTATCCTCTCTGCCCTTCAGGCAACTGCCCTTGTCCTCGATGCCCGGGCGGAGACGCCCTAAGCCTAGGCCCGTCATAGACCTAGTTGTCAGGTGACCCATTCAGCCAATGGGAACCCTAACACTATCCATTCACAACACTAGCCCTAAAATCTAGAACCAATAGGAGACCAGGACCTTCCAGCCAATCTTATCTCTAGTCCAGGCACCCAATCAGTTTCAAAAACACTGATCTCTACATCCACTAGAGGCCCTAGCCCTACCAGTAGTCCCAACCCAAGTCCAAGCAACCAATGGCACAGGAAGCCCTAGTCCCTACTTCCAATAGAAAGTCTAACCCTACACTTAGTCCCACACCTTGTCTAGCAACCAATCACACCAGAAGCCCTAATCGCTACTTCCAATTAAAGGCTTAACCCTAGTCCCACCAACCAATAACACAGGAAGCCCTAGTCCCTACTTCCAATAGAAATCCTAATTCTACATTAATTAAATCACAGATCCAGAAACCAATCAGAACCCTCAAATACCAAACCAATGAGGACCCTAATCCAATAGAAACACCAGCTACAACCACCAATCAGTGTGCACATGTACCAAACAATAGCAGACTATATAAGGTCCCAGCTACCTCAGACAAGGTTTGCTAGCCAGGGAGCTGGAAGCTGCTCTATTCAGAACTCTCCTAGGAGACATACAGGCTCAATCCACACTTTGGACATCTGCAGGTAGGGGCCTAACAAACTGTTTGTATAAAACTTTACTCCCTCTCCTGGCCACAAAATGAAGTGCACAGTCCCTATTAAACACAGTTTAAACAGCTCACAGCAGATTACTGCTGTCTCAGAGCACCCTCTGATGTAGAATATCCCCGTTGCTGGGCGGAGGGTAAGGGGGGGGGGGGGGACTAGTTTCACTGCCTTGTTAACACAAAATGGTGGCTGGGGGAGCACTGCTTAACATACAGGTTTTAGCACAGAGCAAAGGAGACATTTGGAGGGAAAAACTGATAGTCACGGGGAATGAGAGGGAAAAACTAGAGTTTGGACTGCACATCCCACAATTTAACAGGTTAAATGGAAGCAGTCACAGGCAGGAAAAAAAAAACTACAAGTTTTAACACAAAAACAGGTGATAAATTATGCAATCACGGGCAGATTAAAACTACAATTTTAAACTGTAACAACCACAGTCAAAGACAGTTAAAGAGAAAAAAAGAGAAAGAAAAGATGATGCAATCACAGGTAGGGAAAATAGTTTTTTTTTTTAGGAAAGAGACAGCACTAGTCTGCCTCCTTACCACTTCCTGGACTCTGCTCACAGCAATCTGGGGCACAGGTAGGCTGCAACTCACAAGATGGGGAAGAATGATTTGGGGTGCACCCAGCAAATCCTTAAGGGGCCTGGGCAAGTGTGAGAGGAGGGCTCAGATTTGCTTGAAGCTGGGGAAACCAATCAGCAGTCCTAGGTCTGCTGGCCTGGGGGTGGGGCTGGGGAGCTGCTCTATTCAGAAATCTCCTAGGAGACAGACAGGCTCTATCCAGACTTTGGACTTTCTAAGGGCCTAACAAACTTGTCCTCTAATAATACTGTTTGTATAAAACGTTACTCTCTCTCCAGGCAGAAAAATACATCGATCACCTTTCTGAAGTTCTGCTCTTAATTCTTTCACTTGCCGAGCAGCTCTCTGCTCTGGGAACTCTCAAGGGCTCTCTCTGCGATTGCCAAACCACCCCTCCCTTATCAAGTCCCCTATTGTACATAGGTTGCTTTGAAGGTCTTGTTCATCTCTTTCCTCCTTCACCATTTATCATGGCCTCAGTGGGACCATAATCTGTTTTTAGCATTCTTGGTATGTGCTCCTTTCGAGCCACTCCATAGTTGTCTCCTCAGGATCCTTACAATTAAAATACTTTCCCCGTGGCCATTACATCTGTCTGAAGAGCGAGTTCCTGGTTTTGTCACCCAAGACTCCTTACTTCTCAATCTATCCTGACAAACTGTACTTAGCACAAGAGCTTTTTATCTCCCAAGCGTGGTCACCCTCTTCTGCATAGGTCAATACATCACCACTGCCTAGTTTTTATGCTCCTCCACATCCATATAAAGGGGCGACTCCACCGCCTGGACCCAAAAACAGCATTCTTGTTCTAACTTGACGAGCAACTGTTTGTGGGGTATGTTGGTGCCAAGAAAGGTTGAGCTGTGCAGAAGAGGACCATCTCCAGATGGGTCATACTCTGCATTCAAATGTGCTACGCATTGGCCAAAAAGCAACCTCCTGAGGACTTACGAACTCATTCCACCATAGCTAAAGCAGTAACCACTACGTTAGCAGGTGGCCTTCCGGTTCTTGATATCTGCCAGGCAGCAATGTGAGCTTACCTGCACACGTTCACCAAACACTGCTGGACAGTCAGGTCAGCAGGGATCCTTGTTTAAAATTGGTCTGCAGACCCACCTACGGGGATGGTTTTGCTTGGGTATTGATTCTCAGATAAGGAATCTGTGGCTAGAAATCTCCATCAGCTGAACAAGTTACCTACCTTCTGTAACGCCTTCGTAGGTAGACAATATATCTAGCTGCAGATTCCTTACTGACCCAACCATCCTTCCCACTCAGCAAACAGATTTCTAGGAACAGGCCTTTTCGGCCATTGTCCCTTGTTTTCCACACCAGTGGTCCGTGTTCTTTATGGCTCCGTGCTTCTGTTGTGGAAAGTCGTGAAAAGAAACAGACGTCGGTGGCGCCTATATAGGAGCAGCGGACGTCACATTTGGCATGCATGACTTCGGGCCACTATATGAGTGCCACCTACATGCAGACGTCAGTATCCTTTCTTTCCACACCGGCGGATGAATCCGGAGCTTCTTGAATTCAGTCACATCTGACAGATTTTCCCACAAACTTTTGTGATTGAAACCTGCTCCAAACACGACCGCGCTGAGTCTGTCACAGTACTTTGTCATTCCAAAAAAGATAATCCCTACCCTTTCTATCCTACCCCCCTTCCCCGGACATGCCACTCAATCCTCTGAAGTGCAGAAGGATAATTTGAAATGCTCACCTTAAGTTCTATTTGGACCCAGGAGTCAGATAGTAACTCTGAACTTGCAGTACACATTTTACATTCCTGTTCTGCAGTCTCACAGATGTTACCTGCGGTTTCAGGTTGGCCAAGGGCACTTTCAGTTCACTGTGCCCCCAGTTACAAAGATGATGATAGTGGTCACAGCCAATCCGCAGAGGTTGGGAGTACCAATCTTCCCATATCTTGATGACTGGCTGCTGGAGGTGAACTCGCCTTAATCGTAAACCACCTCCACACGATGGCCAACCTTTTGACATTGTTGGGGTTTTCCAATAATTTGTTGAAGTAACACCTGACTCATTCACCCTAGCTCTCCTTCAATGGAGCCATCCTGAATATGGTGTTTGAGCCTTCCCTCCTCCCCAACAAGTTCAGAACACTCGAGCTATGATCCTGATGTTTCAACCCTTGACGTGTGGATCTGAGGCTTCTGGGCCTCTTGCATACTACTTGTGGACTACACCAAGTGGCACTTACAGGCTCTGCAGTGGGATCTGATGTCCCAGTGGGCTCAGCACCAAGGGGACCTCTCAGTCCATCCAGGTGTTATAGGAAACTGCAGAAGATGTGCAGTGGTGGCAACTCAACCATGATTAGACCAGTGACAAACTCCTCTACCTACCCACCACCAGCTGACAGATGCATTATTGTAAGGCTGGGGAGGTTATCTGGGTGAGGAGGAGATCAGAGGACTTGTTACCGGCGAAAAGTCTCCACCAAATCAACTAGTGGGAGTTGCGAGTGATACGCTTGGTAATGAAAGCGTTCCTCCCTACCATTAAAGGGGAAAAGGTGCAGGTTCTCACAGACAACATGGGGTTGTGGGTTCTGTACCAAAGGGTCTGTGCCTCTGCAAGGGGCTGAATTCTCAGGGCATCTTGCTGATTGTCCAGCAACTGGCAGGATCTTTAAATGCCAGAGCACACAAACTAAGCAGACGTTGCCTAGCAGATCACGAAAGTTGGCTTCATTCAGAGATGGTACAAAGGGGAGTACCCTTGTTCAATCTATTTGCCACTGGAGAGAATGCAGTGTCAAAACATTTGTGCTTTGGAATTCCCAAGGCAGTCCTCCTTCAGAGACTCTTTCTGCCAGCATTGGGGATCTGGACTCCTGTACGCATTTCCTATACAGAGTACTCAAAAAGATAGAGACTAGGCCCAAGTCATTCTAGTGGCTCTGGACTGGGCGAGGAATGTGTAGTACTCCAAACATCTGGCCATGAGCAGATGTCTTCCAATTAGGCTGCATCATGAGGAAAAACTCCTGTCACAGTGGCAGGTCAGGTCCTGAACTAGTGCATGAATAATCTACACCTTCATGTGTGGGAATTCAGCAGAGATAGTTGGGGGCTTTCGATCTTCTTTCCGAAGTGATGTGTTATCTTGGCAGCCAGGCATCCATCCACCAAATTGATTTATGCAGGATGATGGGATGAGTTTGTTGTCTGGTGGTCTCCTGAAAATATACTACCCCTAAATGCTCAGTTATGAGATGGTCCCCTGTTTTGCTGGTCGTTAGCCCAGCAAGATCTTACTTTGGCAACAGCTAAGGCACCTCTCCTCCTCCTTATATTTACAGCCATCCCCCTTTAAATCACCGGTTCGGAATCAAAGCTAAAATTATAATTAAGCCTTGACAGAGGCACCGGGTCAGTCTGGCAGTATGAAGGACGGTTGCGCTTTTGTAAACAAATCAACACTAGATACTTTTCCGGCACTGGTTGCTTTGGTACCAGAGTGGACGTGGAAGGGCCTATTGCAGGTCTTGGAACTAGAATGGAAGCCTACCAAAGTCAATGCAGGGTATGAAATGGATACCAAGGGGTCAGAAATCCACTGTTGGTAGCCCAACTGGGGGATTGCAGTTCCTTGGGGACCGAAGGCACACCAGAAGGAGCTGGAAGTGTGACACAAATCTACTGCATGTCCTCCTTGAACGCTTCAATCTGCTGCAGCGGTGTCAGTGGCACAGGAACTCAGGTGCACCGCAATCAGTTGAGGAAATGGCTTTGTGACCAGAGATCGAAGGGGAGACCGACTCATAATGCCATTGCACCTTCTCGTTGAGCACAGAATGGTAGGATGGGGTTGAATCCGGCTTTGCTTTTTTGTTTGGTCTGTGATTTGGATCAGAGGATTGTGATAGTCTGGCCCCCCAAACTTGGAGCAGGAGCATGACTTACACCAAGGCTGCAGCCGCTTATCTTTGAGGATGCTTCTTGGTCCTGGATTGCCTTCTAGTACGTATGGGTGCATTTATTGCACAACTTCGAGCCATCGCCCAGGCACCACAAACATACCATGTCCAAGTCTGTTACCGACATTTGTTTTTTTACAGTCATGGTACGGTTTAAAACCTCTGGCCAGTTTTACAGTTTGGACAAGTATACAGATTATGGATACTTGATTACGAACTCTGGGATTGGAAGATTATTCTGAGATGGAAGAATACTGGGTCTTGAATACAGAGGAAATGGGAAACCAAAACTCTGGACTATACGGACGCGTTGCCTGACGATTATACTGATTGACAGCACAAGCAATGTGCAAGGAGTATTAGGGATATATCAGAAAGATATAAGGAGAGAGAGTTGTGCGTTGTCTTATTATTACGGATCAAGATACAAGTTATAACTTTGGCAACTACATTCCAGCCCTGAAGAAGTAAAAAAAATGCTTGATATAGCATGACGAAACAAGTGTTGGCTGCTAATGATAAGACTTATGTTGGATGAATACACTTTATTGAATGTTTTGTACACACGGATAAGAGTGCTGTACCGATAAAAGACAACTAGATTTGGAAAGAAGAGGAATAAACTTATGGACATTGAAATATATTTTTGAGATTGGTGTGCTCGGGGAGGGTCTTTTGTTTAATTTGTTATCTGCATATGCAGGTAGAGGTAGGGTTGTGAGGTAACCAACTCTTCTTCCCCTTAGAGCACTGGCATAGATTAATTATTGTTTTGATACTGTGACCCAGCTATTCAGTAGAGCACCCTTTCGTTTACCTGGTTACCTAACAGTCAGATTATACTTGTCACAGTAAGACATGTTTGAGTATTTATCAAAGTTATCAGATATTCACGTAGGTTCCATGGGTTCAGTAATTCCAAACAAAACATTGTTTGTGAACTGTGAGGCATCTATATTCTAATAATTGTAAACACTAAAGAAAATTCAGAGATGGTTTATGGTTTTATCTTGATGCAACGCCTGAATAGAGTATACATTTTCCTGATAACCTACAATATAATGCATAGATAGCCCCGCATATGTCTGAAAAACAGACTCACAAGCAGCAAAGACAACTTATGTGATTTTTACATTGATGATTCTTTTTGTAGAGACCGAAGGTGATTTTCAAGCTGCGCCAGTATGATTTTCTCCAAAGTGTGGCAATACCATCTCTGGGTTCCTGTAGAAAGTCGGGTCAAGTTTAAAGTCTTATGCTAGTGCTACAAGGGGAACGGGGGCTTTTTCTTTCAGAGACAGAGAACATATATTGTAATTTGAGAACTGGTTAAGAAATGTAAGGAACCTTAAGTTGTAGAATGTGATTAGCACCATTATCATTTCAGGGTGTTCCCACCGGAGTCTGAGGCAATAAGCTAAGCGAGTAGGTCACCATCTTGAGGATGGCTCTTCAGTTGTACAGGGGATTATATGGGTAAAAACCATTACCCAGTAACTATTGGGAGGCGAGCTTCCCGTTGAACACCATTCAAGGCTATACTTGTTTAGGTACGCAAGAGACCATTAGTTTGAGCACACTTATTACAATATTGTTAAAGGTCAGTGATTTTGAAATCATAGTTTTTAGAACTGTGAAGGTCTGGGGAGGACTCCATTTGTTCTCAGTAGATCATTTAGTGATTGGAGGGTGGCTGGACCATACAAAACCAAGGCTGATGTGCTTGATGTCGTGATGGGTGTGTGGAGGATCATCATGCATTATATATATTTTACTGTAAGAATGTAATTTTAGTCTGACTAGGCTTCTGTGCCAGGGACCAGCTGCTGTGATAGGTCACCCCCACTTGGGGCATACTTTGCAGTGTTTTTTTTCTGGATCAATAGCTGCTCTAAAAGATCTAATAGGAGTGTGCACGGAGTGTTCTGTTATCATGATGGCAGTCAGACTGGAGGGCAGAATGTGCCACTCACGGTCTTTGAGCAAATTGTGGCAGATGCTGATGCCAGGTGGAGGCTGCACCTTGGGGGAAAGTTTTCTTTTTTATGGAGAGTGAAATGCAATACTTAGGTCTCCAAAAGAAACATTCTTATAGTTTTCTCTGGTGCAAGAGAATGTCAAAATTCTGACCACAATATTAATGACATCAAAAAACGACTTGGTAGATTGGCAGGGTCCCTGGCTGGGAAAGGGATCTCTTCCAGAAATGCCTTGAAATCTTTCAAATGGTCATCTTCCAAAAGGTATCCCCATGGGACTTTCCAGGTTGGAGTCTTAGAAAGGACCCTCTAGAAAGAAGCACGTTGGTCTGGCCTCCTATGAATCCTTATGACGGTCTTCATCCACACACATGAACATGGCAGCACACATCCTTTATGAGGGAACTATGAATTGTACTCCAAGTCTTTTGATGAAAATGCAAATTCTTCAATTGGTACCAAAGGATCAACTGGCCTGGGGTGCAACACCAACCTGGAGATATGGTGGAGATGCTGCACCAGAGGTAGAGACAAAGTACCTCTACTATCTTTTTTTCTTAGAGGAGAATCACACCTGGCCCAACGTTAGAATTGTAAGCCTGGTTTGAGTATTAGTGCTTGCGGCAAGCTGGGCAGCAAAAAAAGTTGAGCTGCCTCTATAGGTTCAATTCTTAAACAATGCCTCCACATAGAGCTGTTGTGATCCAATGGTATGCCCTACAGGCACATGAGTTCCCACTTTCAACTGACATTTTTCCAGAACTCAATACACAGTACTTGACAGACCCCAAGGCCTCAGAACATAACGTTATGTTCTCAAATTAGAAAATAAGTGCAACTCCGCTTTGCTATAGAGAAATGATGCACATTATCTGCCAAGAAAATACTAACTTGGTGGAACAAAGGCACATAAGAAGTAGAAAATGCTGAGCTGTGACACAAAGGGTAGTAGCCCTAGGTCACACTGACACAGCAGAAAACAAGCCTCTATGTTTGTTGGACAGTTTCCCCAATTTTTTTTGTAAATAAATATTTTTTTTTGTAAATGGGAGACTCCGTGAGAGATCTATACAGACAGAGGCTTTATAAACAAGCGTGGGGGGGGGGGAGATAGGGGTGGTGGTTGTGAAGGAAGGGAGGCAGCAGAGAAAAGTAGCAAAGGGCAGCTGGCCGATTGCCTTGGCACTCATGTATGCCTGTGTATAGCTCACTATTCGCGGCTAAAGTTTCTTTGCAGGGCCTGCATGGCGGCCTTGCTTCAAAGCGATCTCTTATCAGCAGAGGGGTCCGTCAGCTGTGGCCAGTGAGCCCTGCAGCTTTCACCCCTGGCAAGAGCCTCACTCCAATTACCCGCCAGAAGATGGGTACATTCAGGCGTGTCCAGATTATGGGGCATAGCTTTTTGCAATGTAATAAGGTAGTGAATGCGGAGACGGGTACATGAGGCACAGAGGCATTTTCAATAGAAGAGCTCCAAAGTAAAACAAAACATGCAGTGTAAAGGTCTCTATTTTGAAAGACATTTCAAAAATATGTTGAATGCTCCTGCTGAATAATGAGATCTCGTGCACCGCTGATTGATGCCTAAACAAATAAAGGTAGAAAAGAATGCGTGTGTGTCTGTGTGAATGTGTGCGTGTGTTGGACCCGGCCTCGTGGCGTGGCCCATTTAGACCCGTAGCGACACCAGACTAACCTCTACACCCCACACGACCCTGACTCACGTAGCCTACCCGACCCAGAACCCGGGGTTACCCACGTCCTCCCCTCCATCCTCCCGACACCGGGCACCCTTCCCCTTCCATCGGCCTCGCGGCCTCCAGTGACCCAGCCCAGCACCCCAGATGGCCGCCCTCGACCCAAGCGCAACCCCGGCCTAGCCGCGCCATACCGGCTGGGGGGAAGAGAGAGCTCCTGGTGAGCAGGAGAGGGAGGAGTAGTTTCATTCACACCTGGCCTCCTCCCAAGAGACAGTTTTGATCGCCCCTCCGGCCACCCTGAGGGCTGGCTCCACACCTGCTGCGTGTCTGGGATACCTCCCGAACCCACTTTGAAAGGATCAAAGGGCCGCGTGGCAGGAACCCCCAACAAACGGGCCCCAGGCGCCAAGACCCCTGCCCGTGAGGACTCCGGACATCAGAGAGGAGTCGACCTATAACAAGGGGCGCCCTGGGACCCTCGGCAGTTGAATCCTGGAACAGAACAAGCCCTGCTGACGTGGTCGCGGCTAAAGAATATCCTCCCGAAATCCGACAGAACTCTTGGAACCTCGGTGAGCCCTACAGACAGCGTCGCGGCTCCCCCTGGCAGAGACGGACTTCTGCCTAAAACATCCGAGCCCTGCTGACATGGTCGCGGCTCACCTTGCACCCAAGAGAACTCTGAGCCCTGCTGAGTGACTCGCGGCTCCTGAATGATTGTCCGACCTCCGACACCCGGACTCGAGCCCTGCAGATTTGGGACCCACTCAAGAGACATTCCGGTCCGGCCAGGCCCCAAAGATCGTCTTGTATCCCCCGGCTCGAGGATTGAGAGCCATGCGCCGGATACGCTCCCGCATTGACCCAGAGCCTAAGACTGTCCCGCTACCCCTACCGAGACTTTGTGAGCCCTTGCTCTACTTGTACATACGCCTCTGCGGATCATAAAGATCCTGATATCTCTAGATAAAGTATACGTACTCCAGAATCTACGGTGTGGTGTCTCTGTGTTGCCTGGTACTAAATCAGCGTGTACGATCCTAGGTACGAGACCCAGCCCTGAGGGGGTCTCCGGCCAGTGCTCGGCTACTTCTCCCAGAAGGGTGAGGCGCAGGGGGGTCAGGTACCCATTCTGCCCGTCCCTGAGGCTAGCCTTTCTAACACTGGTGGCAAGCGACGGGATCCGAGCCCACAATCTAGAGATAGTACAACGAACAGCTGACGCACTACCGAACAAAGACGACAGAAGAAACCATCATGAGCACCGCTGTAACCGACGCGAGTGCTACGTTTTGTGTACAGCGATTAGAAGAATACACACACAAGGAGCTGAAACAATTTTGCAAACAACGAAAAATCGCTACCACTGGTCTGAACACCAAAGAAGACATGCAACAAGCCCTGAAAGCCTGGGTGGAGTCCGGAGCCTCCCTTACCCGACTGGACGACGTCGGTGAGGAGACAGAGCGGGCGGACGAGCTCAGGAACTTCCCGAGAACAAGCAATAACTCCCAAGCGCAAAGCAACGCAGCGAGTGGGGGCTGGTCCCCGGAAAACGTCACAGACAGGGAAAGGGACCGAAGTCATGAACTAGAAATGGCCAAACTGAAAATAGAAGGCGAGAAGGCTAGCCGAAAAAAAGCTAGCAGTGGAACAGTCTCAGAGTACAAGGAGAGCTAGAAGAAAAGAAGTTGCAACGGGAGCACGAGGAAAAAACAAAACTTCAGCTTGAGCACGAGCGCAGCTTGAAAGAAATAGAGTTCCGAGCAAGGAGCGAGGGAGCTCGACCCTCGGGGGGCCAGGAGCCCGCACCCCTGGGGGAACCGAAAGTCCACATCCCTAAGGATGTGGTCAAAGAGTACTATCGGAATGATGACATCCAGCAGTGGTTCAAAGCCTACGAGGTAGCCATGACCTCCCACCGCGTCCCACAGAAGGACTGGGGGGCCGGGTTGTGGGGGCAATTCCTGAGCGAAGGACGAGACACCCTCCTCGACCTACCGGCCTCTATGCAAACGTCCTACAGCCACATGAAGGAGGCCCTCCTCACAAAATACGGCCTCACCCCCGAAATGTATCGGCAGCAGTTCCAAGACTGCCGAAAGATCCCAGGCACCACCTGGGTGGAATACGTGAACTTTTACAGCCAGGCGCTGGAAGGGTGGATCAAGGGCAGCAAGGTAACCACCTTCGAAGAATTGACCTCATTGCCTGGGAACACTAGTCCACAAACTGTTTTGTAGAACTACGCCAGCACCTGCTCGACAGCAAGCTCGCAGACCCGAGGAAGCTGGCCGTCGAAGCAGATCGCTGGGTAAACACCCGGAACCCCGTTGGGGACTACCCCCGCAGCCATCTAGGACCTCCCCGTCAGAGAGGGGGGGGGGGGGGGGGAAATCAAGGGAAACAGAGGGAGTTTCCATCCGGGCCCCCGCGTAGCCCCCCCCGAGGAACCCACCCCCGGGGTTCCCAGCTCCTCTGCCAGGCAGTGCCGCCACCCCAGGCAGACAAGGACCCCGGGTGAATATCACATGTTTCCGCTGTCAACGACTAGGGCATTACGCCAGCAACCCTCAGTGCCCCATGGCCCAGAAACCCCCCACCACAGCTCCCCCAGCCCGACACATGGCCACCGTAACCCTAGGGGAAGAGTTTGAGGACCCCGAGGGATGGGAACCTGCAGCCATGGCCCTGGTCTCTCTAGGAGATCGAGATATGATTCCCGGGGCACCCCTACCCGCAAACACCAAGAAGTACCGCCAGCTAGTAAAGGTTAACGGCCACCCGGTGGAGGCCCTTCGCGACACCGGGTCGAGCATCACTGGTGTCCTCAGCCACTTAGTCCAGGCGGACCAGATCATCCCAAATGTCTTTTGCCCTGTGACAGCTTCCGACAACACAGAGTTTGTGTAAGGTGGCCTTGGTACCATTCGAATGGGGGGGGGGGGGGGAGAAGGGAGTAACCGGAACATTACGGGTAGCTGTCCGAACCGCACAACCTGTAGACTGCCTCCTGGGAAACGACCTGGAAAGTTCCCCCTGGAGACAGGTCGAGCGCAAGACCCACCTCGGGATGATGGGTCTGCCAGAATGGGTGTGCGCAACCACCCGATCCATGGCGGCCCGACTACCCCCCGCGGGGGAGGCGAGGACGAAACCCCCAGCACCACCTCCGTTGACCAAACCGGAGACAACCCGGTTGAACCTCACGCCCTATCTCCAGGAGAAGAGCCCCTCACCGACGACGGGCTCGTTCCGCCCGACCACGCGCAGATCACACAGTTAGGTGATCTGCCCGAGTTGGCCCAGTGGCGCCACGAAGGGGGGGGGGGCCCTCCCGAGAGGAGTTCTGCAGAGAACAAGCGACCTGTCCTTCCCTGGTCGGACCCCGGCAGCAGGCCGCCGCCCAAGCCGCGGGCGACCAAACAGGAACCCACTTATTGTATTGGGAGAATGACCTCTTGTATAGCGAACAGCGGGCTGCCGAGCTAGGATCAGCCCGGGTGCTGGTGGTCCCCCTACGCTTTCGAGACTTCCTTGTGGGCTTGGCCCATGATGTACCCCTGGCCGGCCACCTGGGCCAGGACAAGACCTACCACCGCCTAGTAACGCACTTTTACTGGCCAAAAATGCGAGCCCACGTAGAGGCCCACTGCAAGTCCTGCCCCACGTGCCAGGCCAGTGGTAAAAGTGGAGGGAAGCGCAAGGCTCCCCTCCAACCCTTCCCAGTCGTCAGTACCCCCTTCGAGCGGGTCGGAATTGACATCGTGGGGCCCCTGGATCCCAAGACCGCCCAGGGTCACCGCTTTATCCTCGTCCTAGTGGACCATGCCACACGATACCCGGAGGCCATCTCTCCTCCCCCCCCCCTTCCGCACTGTCACAGCCCCCGTGGTGGGCCCGGCCTTAATGGGGATCTTCTCCCGGGTAGGGTTCCCCCGAGAGGTCGTGAGCGACCGGGGCACCAATTTTATCTCAAAATATATGAAATCCCTGTGGCAACAATGTGGAGTGGCTTATAAATTCACTACCCCTTACCATCCCCAAGCCAATGGCCTAGTGGAGCGGTTTAACCGGACCCTGAAGGGCATGATCATGGGTCTTGAGGAGCTCCTGCGGCGTAAGTGGGACGTCCTCCCCTGCCTCCTGTTCGCCTACAGGGAAGTCCCCCAGAAGTCCTTGGGGTTCAGCCCGTTTGGCCGTGCGCCCTCCAAGACAAATGGACCGGGCCCTTCAAATTGGTCGAACGGAAAAGTCAGGTGACATACGTGGTGGACGTCCAGTCCCCTCGGAACCCCCTTCGGGTCCTCCACGTGAACCGCCTCAAGCCTCACTTCGTGCGGACGGAGTTGAGCTTGCTCCTGGCCACAGACGGGGCGGAAGAGGAAACGGAGCCTCTTCCTGACCTCCTGCGGGCCAAGGAAAAGGACGGCTCCGTGGAGGGGGTGATCCTTGCCCCCTCCCTCACACCCCAACAACACGAGGACTGCCGCCGGCTCTTGGGCCAGTTCTCCGACCTGTTCTCCCTCGTCCCCAAGGTCCCCGACTGGTGCATCCACGACGTGGACACCGGAGACAGCCCACCGGTACGGCACCGAGCCTACCGCGTCCCCAACCGAGTCCGGGCCTGCATCCAGGCGGAAGTATCGAAGATGTTGTCCTTAGGGGTGATCGAGCCCACAGACAGTCCTTGGGCCAGCCCTGTGGTACTAGTCCCGAAAGCAGCTGCCCCTGGTGTTGCCCCCGAACTACGGTTCTGCGTGGACTACCGGAGGCTCAATGCGGTCACCCAAGCCGACGCTCACCCTCTCCCCCGCGCAGATGAGCTCATTGACCGCCTTGGGTCTGCTCGATTTCTCAGCACCTTCGATTTGACCTGCGGGTATTGGCAAATTGCACTCCCGGAAGGCGCCAAGGAGCAGTCCGCCTTCTCCACCCCGGATGGGCACTATCGCTTCAGAGTGATGCCATTCGGAATGAAAAATGCCCCGGTCACTTTTCAGAGACTGGTGAATAGGGTCCTGGCCGGGCTGGAAGAGTTTAGCGCCGCCTATCTGGACGATATTGCGGTATTCAGTTCCGAGTGGGGTGAGTACCTCCAGCACCTCCGGAGGGTTTTGAGGGCCCTGCGCCAAGCCGGCCTCACCATGAAAGCCAGCAAATGCCAGATTGGGCAAGGGTCGGTGGTCTACCTGGGGCACCAGGTCGGCAGCGGGCAGGTCGCCCCCCTCCAACCTAGGATTGACGCCATTCTGGCCTGGGAACCACCCAAACAGAGGTCCGCGCCTTTCTGGGCCTCACTGGTTACTACCGGAGCTTCATCCAAGGTTCGTAGGACCCCTCACGGAGCTCACGTCCAAAAGACAACCTAAAAAGGTGCAGTGGACGCCTGCCTGCCAGAAGGCGTTAGACGCCCTGAAACTCGCCATGTGTACGACCCCTGTGCTCCAAGCCCCTGATTACTCCAAGGAGTTTGTGGTACAAACAGATGCTTCCGAGCATGGCATTGGGGCCGTCCTATCCCAGCTCAATGAGAAGGGCTTAGATCAGCCCGTGGCCTTCATTAGCAGAAGGTTACTGCCCCGGGAGCAACGATGGAGCACCATTGAACGCGAGGCGTTCGCCGTAGTCTGGGCTCTAAAGAAACTGCGACCCTACCTCTTCGGAACCCACTTCCGAGTCCAGACGGATCACCGACCTTTACGGTGGCTCATGCAGATGAGGGGAGAGAACCCCAAATTGCTACGATGGTCCATCTCCCTCCAGGGGATGGACTTCACAGTAGAGCATCGCCCTGGCAACGACCACGCCAACGCTGACGGCCTCTCCAGGTTCTTCCGCCTCAGCGAAGAGAACCCCCAAGAGGATGGGTAGTTCTCTCTGGCCTTCAGCTGGGGGGGGGACGCATGTTGGACCCGGCCTCGTGGCGTGGCCCATTCAGACCCGTAGCGACACCAGACTAACCTCTACACCCCACAGACCCTGACTCACGTAGCCTACCCGACCCAGAACCCGGGGTTACCCACGTCCTCCCCTCCATCCTCCCGACACCGGGCACCCTTCCATCGGCCTCGCGGCCTCCAGTGACCCAGCCCAGCACCCCAGATGGCCGCCCTCGACCCAAGGAGTAGTTTCATTCACACCTGGCCTCCTCCCAAGAGACAGTTTCGATCGCCCCTCCGGCCACCCTGAGGGCTGGCTCCACACCTGCTGCGTGTATGGGATTCCTCCCGAACCCACTTTGAAAGGATCAAAGGGCCGCGTGGCAGGAACCCCCAACAAACGGGCCCCAGGCGCCAAGACCCCTGCCCGTGAGGACTCCGGACATCAGAGAGGAGTCGACCTATAACAAGGGGCGCCCTGGGACCCTCGGCAGTTGAATCCTGGAACAGAACAAGCCCTGCTGACGTGGTCGCAGCTGAAGAATATCCTCCCGAAATCCGACAGAACTCTTGGAACCTCGGTGAGCCCTACAGACAACGTCGCGGCTCCCCCTGGCAGAGACGGACTTCTGCCTAAAACATCCGAGCCCTGCTGACATGGTCGCGGCTCACCTTGCACCCAAGAGAACTCTGAGCCCTGCTGAGTGACTCGCGGCTCCTGAATGATTGTCCAACACCCGGACTCGAGCCCTGCAGATTTGGGACCCACTCAAGAGACATTCCGGTCCGGCCAGGCCCCAAAGATCGTCTCGTATCCCCCGACTCGAGGATTGAGAGCCGTGCGCCGGATACGCTCCCGCATTGACCCAGAGCCCAAGACTGTCCCGCTACCCCTACCGAGACTTTGTGAGCCCTTGCTCTACTTGTACATACGCCTCTGCGGATCATAAAGATCCTGATATCTCTAGATAAAGTATACGTACTCCAGAATCTACGGTGTGGTGTCTCTGTGTTGCCTGGTACTAAATCAGCGTGTACGATCCTAGGTACGAGACCCAGCCCTGAGGGGGTCTCCGGCCAGTGCTCGGCTACTTCTCCCAGAAGGGTGAGGCGCAGGGGGGTCAGGTACCCATTCTGCCCGTCCCTGAGGCTAGCCTTTCTAACAGTGTGTGTGTGCAGTTGAGTGAAGTTTGCATAAATTGGAAAACTGCTACCTGCAAAAGCATTAACCATGAAGGATGGCTCAGTTTCCTCCATCTCTGCGATGAGGTGGGGAGAGAAAGGAGGGGGAAGGTCAATCCGAGGAGCGTCAAGGAAACTGATTAGAAGGGAGGGGGGAAATAGAAGAGCTCCAAAGTAAAACAAAACGCGCAGTGTAAAGGTCTCTATTTTGCAAGACATTCCCAAAATATGTTGAATGCTCCTGCTGAATAATGAGATCTCGGGCGCCGCTGATTGATGCCTGAACAAATAAAGATAGAAAAGAATGCGTGTGTGTGTCTGTGTGAATGTGTGCGTGTGTGTGCAGTTGAGTGAAGTTTGCATAAATTGGAAAACTGACACCTGCAAAAGCATTAACCATGCAGGATGGCTCTGTCTCCTCCGTCTCTGTGATGAGATGGGGAGAGAAGGGAGGGGGAAGGTTAATCCGAGGAGCGTCAAGGAAACTGATTAGAAGGGAGGGGAAAGTGCGAAAAGAGCGGGGAGAGAAGGGAGGGTGTAATACAAACAAAGGAGCCAAAGCTATAGAGAAGGGAGGGGGGAGTGGGAGCCGAGGAGCCATTAGATGGCAGCTGTGCACGTGCATGTGATTGTGCACTCAAGCTTTAGGCCAGCCAAAAGACTGTGGGTAGCACTTTGAAAATCCCACTTACAAAATGTCTCGCACAGAGCAGCGCAAGCGCTAGCTCAGGCGAGACCTAAAAAAGGAGGGATAAAATATCTCCAGGAACTTACTGTCTACGTTGAAGTAAGACACAATTTATAAAGACTACCATCCTTTTCAGTTGAGGCAAAAGTGCACAGATTCTTCTTTGTTTTCTCAGGTGTAAAAAAATAAAAAGGGAGAAGAATGTTTTTGTATAAAATCTTGAAATTTTCTAAAATATAAGGGCTTCCAACGTCCACCCTGGCAACTAGGATTTTTTTCTAAAGGTGACGAATATCAGTAACAACTGAATTCCACAGCCACAAAACATTTAACTGATTTAAATTCCTGGCCGTCACATGAATGACTTATGGGCATGGGATAATGACGACAGTAATGTGTGGATGGTGGTGCACTATGTAAGGTCTTTATTATTGATGCATGAGAAGCGAAGTATAACACTGGGATAAAGTTCTTTCTAACTCCTTAAAAAACTAAAATCTGAATGGTACATGAAAAGAGAATATATGATTTAATGTTAAAGCCAGACATCCACAGAGATCAACAAGTATATGTTCTTAACAGACAGGAGAGAAGCATGTCTTTTAAAAAGTAACACATTAGGCACCATTGTTAAGTCCTTAATAGATCTATTAAAAATCATATACATCATTTGTGCTTACTTCCTTTCAAATAAAAAAATATGTGGACACCCCACCAATGATTATTGCTGACCAAACAATCCCACAATAGACAGAAGAAATATTACAGTAGTCATTTACGCATACATTATTCTCAAATGTTCAGTGGGAGCTCACCTCCCTTATGATAGAAAAAAGTATATTATAAGGTAAGTTTTGAAGTGGAAAACAGAGTTTGACAAACAATTAGCTCCATGGCTTGGGAAATACAAATACAAATACCTAATTTGAAAAAGCAAGTACACAAAGCAGATCAAATAAAACGTTAAAAGATTTGACCTAAGCTGCTATAAAAGTTGCTTCCAGAATGGGCATTATTAGTGGTCTGTAATGTTTGTGGTTAAAGAGCGCAATAAAAGTTTCTTATTTTGATAGATTGTGAGAACTTTATACAAATCGATTCTAAAAATCCGAAATAGTGATCCAAGTCCTGTCAACCCTGCGTTCCTCGACACCGGGATTGTATTCTAGAGTATTTCATAGATCTATTATATGTACAAACATTAACATTTCATCTTAACCTAAAACCTTCCTGTAAAACAGCAGGTATGGAGTTGATGTAGAAGTTGTAGTTGGTGAAAGAGATGCCAAAAAGTCCCTTTCTTCTGTTACTTTCACTTCTGAGTCATCGAAGAGTAACCACTTTCCTTCATACTCCTTTAAACCTTCAATTGCATGCAAAACCCTGTTTTCCAAAACATTGGTACTCGTAAAATTTTGACCACCAAGTTCATTCTCTTTGCTAGACTCAGAACTTCCATTAGCTTTCATAGAATCACAATTTTTGTTTTCAGACAGTGAGCTCATTACTTTATGAGAATTTGAAGCTTTGCTGCCAATTGTTTCACATTCCATTTTACTTTTCTGTCCCCCAAGAAGTCCAACTGAATCTGTATTTTTCTTGCCCAACATTTTATTTGGTAAAGGTACGTTTGAGCCAGCTTTGAAGGAAACTTCACCATCATCGTAATCTCCTGGTTTTGCTTCCTCATTCGGTGGTTCGGACTTGATCATTTCATGCATTTGGTCAACAATGAAATTCCGTGTATCTATTTCTAAACTGTTAAGATCTGTGATTTTAACGTAAGCGGTGTAGTGACCACTGCTGATTGTGACGCCACTGTGCATTACCACTGCAAAGAGCCCATAAAAATCACTGGTTGGCTTTGTGCTCCACTCTTCAAGAGACAGTTTAAGAGGTGTCAATAAGGGAGTGTTGATTTTGGAAAGACCACCAAAGCTGTCAAACCTTAAAAGAAAAAGCACAATATTAAAAATCAAACCACAGCTGCCATGTTAAGAGCTACCTCAAAGAGGGCTACATAGACTACCACTGGCACAAAAAGGGAAAGATATCTAACCAACCAAACATTTTATATTGTATAGCAAAATAAGAGGCGTCTGTTTTTAAACTTGGTTATGTTTTTCTCTGCTAGGTAAGGTATGAAAAATGCCTGTAAGTACATATTTATTAAATGTATCAATATTCTTTGAGCATTGTAGTAAGAAATAAGTTACTTAACTGTAATTCTCCGGTATTGGAATCTTTCTTAGATTCACGTGCTTGAATCATTCCCCGTTGTCGATATGGGAGCCCCTGGTATTATTAAAAGCAATGTGACATAGAACATTAGACCCTAGGGCTTAAAATATTTGTAACATATCCCTGTCCTTTTGTAAAAAAAAAAAAAGGACTAAACTTATAACCAGTCAATCAATAAACACCACCCTGTAGAACCTTCCTGAGAGAAGCTCCAGTTCCTCAGCTTTTCCAAGCACAAGTGCATACAAATAGAAAAAAACTGAGATATCTAAGTGAGCCTTCTCCAGGGGAGGTGGGCAGGTCGCATGTGAATCTATGAAAGATTCCAATACTGGAGAACTACAGTTACAGGTAAGTAACTTACTTCTTACTCCAGTATTGGAATTTTCATAGATTCACATGCTTGAATCAGAGTAGTGAGCAGTGAATAACAGATTTTTGTGTCAAATAATAACTACAAATAATCGCCCAGAATAGTATTGCCTACACACACACACATATATACACACATTTATACACACACATATATATATATACACACATATATATATAAGGCGTCTGCCTTAGCGTTTGTTGGGACTGCTGCACTACGCGCATTTTATTTCAATAAAGTCCTTGACTCGAATTCCGGAGTGTGCTGTGCTTTTTCCTGAGTTGGAGGAGGCGTTGGACTCATGTTTTGTCAGCAGCAGGTCGCTGACTAACAGCACACCCTCTCGGTCTGGTGCACCGTGTTAAGACCAGCAACTCTCTTGGAATTATTGCACGAACTGCATAAACACGGAGCCCCCCTCCCTCCCCCCCCGAGCAGTTTGGACTGCCTACATGGTGTGATACACTGCATTTGGGGAGAGAGGAGGTGATATTTTCGCCTGATTAAGGAGTCGGGTGCAAGGCTTTTGCTCATCCTGCAGGACTCTTGATCTGGAGTGTGGCCCTGATCTAGGCCTGGGCGAAGCACTACGCTACGCTCGCGTAGTTTGCGAAGTTCGCGCTACTTCGCACTACGCGAACTGCACGTAGCACAGTGCGAACACGCGTAGCGTAGTGTTGCGTAGTGCTGCGGTCATTTTTTGCTTGCTCGCGGTCCTCAACATCAAGTTGGCGACCGCGAGCAAGCAAAATGACATCCCGGCGAGACTTTTTCCTTGTTCGCGATCGCGAGCATGGAAAATAAACCTCCCGGCGAGATTCCCAACGCGAGGAGGTCTGGTTTCTCATTGCGAGGGGTTGCGTATGCTCGCGACCGCTCGCGATGAGAAACTACCAGTTCGCGTTGAGAAAGCTGCCGCTCGAGTAAAAATCTACTCGAGCAGCAGAAAACTACAGCTCGCACTGTGCAAGATGCCATTTTCAATGATTGCACAGTGCCGGTTGCTTGTCCGCACTGTGCAATCATTGAAAACAACATCTTGCACAGTGCGAACATGTTACTACGCAGTTCGCGAAGTGCTACGCGTAGCTCGCGTAGTGCGAACTTCACTTTGCGTAGCTTCGCGAAGTGCTACTTCGCGAACTACGCCCACCCTTACCCTGATCCAGTATTTTGGGACATCACTTGATGGTGGAGTGTTTCTGTTACTGAACAAACACCCCTCAGGACTGCATGTACCAGCATGCTTCAGTCAGGCAGGCTGAAAGCGCGAGCCACCCATTGGAGGAGAAGGTAATGACATCACAAAGGGGAGCGGTTTTCAACTCGCCTGCACCTCGTTGAACACCACAGAGAGCGCGAAGACCCAGGAACAGGCACTGATGAGAGCCATTGGAGGCTTGAAACGCGTCTGCCTTAGCGTTTGTTGGGACTGCTGCACTACGCGCATTTTATTTCAATAAAGTCCTTGCCTCGAATTCCGGAGTGTGCTGTGCTTTTTCCTGAGTTGGAGGAGGCGTTGGACTCATATATATCTATCTATATCTATATCTATCTATATATATCTATATCTATATATCTATCTATATATATATCTATATCTATCTATATATTTATCTATATCTATCTATCTATATATCTATATATATCTATATATCTATATATATCTATATCAGTCAAAACAAGAGTTACCCCTTCGGAAGAGCCACACAAAGGTAGGATTTCTTTCGTTTATTTCAGGAGGTTGCAGTACAGCTGGCATGACACCTTGCAATAAAAAGATCTGGCCGCCGACGCGTTTCGTGCTCTGAAGCACTTATTCATAGGCATATTTGTCCAAACAATGCAAGGCAGTATGGGCATTCTTTTTAAAGTCCTGACACCTGCCCTTGTGGGCGTTGGCTCCTCGCAGAGCCTGCTGGTATCCGTAGTGTATATTTTATTAATTCTCCAGTGAGTTGCTCATTGCGTTGCCACATTTACAACTGAATACAATCCCCAGTGGGTATGTAAAGCGACTCACTCAAGCTGTGCTGCTCATTTGTGCCTTCCAAAACAGCCTCCTTTCCCAACACGGTAATCGTTCATCTCTTTGACACCGCAGGACCGCTTTCATGCAGCGGGGCTCATTCCACGGCTGGGCCAGCCGTTAAATATCAGTCAAAACAAGAGTTACCCCCTCGGAAGAGCCACACAAAGGTAGGATTTCTTTCGTTTATTTCAGGAGGTTGCAGTACAGCTGGCATGCCACCTGGCAATAAAAAGATCTGGCGGCCACTGGGGATTGTATTCAGTTGTAAATGTGGCAACGCAATGATTTTTATACCCGTTTATAGTCTCCTATACTCTGCCACTTTGCCGAATCTTAATGTGGGCTCACATTATGACTGATATATGAAATACAGTAGTTCTACATATAAAATGGTTATCGGTGGGAGAGGTAAAAATAGAAGAGAAAAAATAAAAATCCCACACACCATTGAAGATTTTAGAAATGATCAATTGATATGATATCTGGCATACCCTCTTTACAGTTAAAAAAAGGGACAGGTTTTCCCTAAATTTCAAAATAATCTTGCACTATTTTGCATATCATTTTTTGAAGTGGTTAATTTTAAGGTCTAATTTTAAGGACATCGTTCACGATGGACATTGGCTAAAAAAGGCCCACTTGGGCACTAATGTGGACTTGAGCATGAGGAATATTGATGAAACAGCAATTAGTAGATCATTTTGAGTCTTGTTGGAACAGTTTGACCTAGTACTTTCTAATTAAATGAACGTGCTGAATCTAGGAAATTCTATTCAGAAATCCTATATGTATAGACTCATAGGTCGCTGTAGCCAACTTTTATCGTGTATGTGTTTTAAAGGATAATATCTTTTAATTGATATAGGTATTTAAACGTATTTATACTTATGTATGTATTTATATATATTTATGATTTATAAACACATGAGGCAATGCACAGTACTCACGATGATCATTTGTAGTAACTCTTCTTTTCATAGTCAATGTCGCAACAAGATGATGCCATTTCCTGTATAGTACCTTAAATGCTGCTTCTTCCGTTAGCAACGCGCCATGTGATGAAGACCCGAGTGGGGGTCGAAACGCGTAATGGCGTTCTGGCTGGGCGAATGAATAAAGCACTTTGATTGGCACTATTCCCTTGGGTCCGCTCTTTGTCACTTTGTCTGAGTGAGGCAGCTGCTAGCGGCGATTTGCATATATATATATATCTATATCTATATCAAAATTCATTTAACGTATACAGATAGACCAGACATCATAGAAAATGTGATACAGTCAAGGATGGTGGGTAGGAACAAAAGGAAAAGAAGGCTCACCTTATTGAAAAAGATGTCTGAAAACTGCTTGTCCCACTGCTGCATCTTGTTTATTCTCAGCGTCTAAGCAGTAGTGCTTGGTGAATGTGTGCGGCATTCTCCAAGTTGCTGCTCTTCAAATGTCAGGAAGGGACACACCTGCAAACAGCGCTGTAGATGTGGATATTGCTCTTGTAGAGTGGGCACGGATTCTTGACGTCAGAGGATGGCCCGCCTGCTGATGCCAGAAAACCACGGCACTCGATAGCCATCTTGAAATACTCTGTTTAATGAAAGGGAAACCTATTCTAGGTGCAATGTACGCTATAAAAAGTTGATTTGACTTGCGAAATGATTTTGTCCTGTTCAGGTAAACTTTTAGGCACCGTTTGACATCTAGAGAATGCAGAGCACGATCCGCTGCAGTCCGTGGAGTTGGAAAGAATGATTTCCAAAAATTGGCTCATTAAGGTGAAAGTCCGAAGGAACCTTGGGGATGAACTTGGGGTTTGTTCATAGAATAACTTTGAATTGTGAGAAAGGTTCTTGGGTAGTAAAAGCTTGGAGGTCACGAACCCTTCTCGCTGAAGTAAGGGCTAAGAGGAGAGACACTTTCCAGGATAGGAACTTCACATCCGCTTTGTGAATAGGTTCGAAAGGATGCTTCATTAAAGGACTCAGCACAATATTCGGCTGCCTTGAAGGAGGTGGTGCCCTTACTGGAGGAAACATCCTAAAAAGGCCTTTGAGAAACTGTTTGACCAGCCTGCTAGACTATAGAGATGGAACATTCGCTGATCTGCGGAAACTGGAGATGGCAGCTAAATGAACTTTATTTGGTGCATGAGCTATTCCGGAGCGAGCCAGGTGTAGGAGATAAGGTAAAACTTCCTCTGGAGGTGAATGGAGACGACTGACTTCAGAAGATGCACACCACATACAGAAGCTTTTCCATTTGAACGAGTAAGTCCTGTTAGTGCTGTCTGCTCTTGCCCATGCCAGCTCCTGCCTGCACTCCTGTGGGATCTTTAAATGTTGAAATTCCTGGAACTCAGGAGCCAAGCTGCTAATTTCAGAGAACTGGGGTTCGGATGACATACTTGTCCCCGGTTCATCGTCAAAAGGGACAGATATGATTTGAGATGGTTCGGAGGCTTGACTGAGAGTAGGTGAAGATCTGTGTACCAATGTTGGCGAGGCCAGGCTGGTGCTATTAGTATGATTTTTCAGGGTTCAGTCTTTCACTTTTTTAGTACTCGTGGAAGGAGAGGAATGGAGGAAAGACGTAAGCAAATATGAAGGACTAAACTAATGAAAAGACATTCCACCATGAACCCTGATGGTGACACTAACTTAAGAAGTACCGGCATTTCATGTTGTCTGGGGATGCGAACAGATCTATATTCGGCTTGCTCCATTGGAAGAAAATGCTGTCTAGTGTGCATTGGTCTGGTTCTCACTCGTGGCAGGTTGTCTTTAGTCTGCGCAACGTATCTGCAATGATGTTCTGTTTTACTGGAACCTTCTCCGCTGATATATGCACCCTCTGTTGAATCGCCCAGCGCCAGATAAGCTGGGCTTCCTGAGAGAGCAGGAGAGATCTTGCTCCTCCTTGTTTGTTCAGGTAGTGCATTGTTGTGGTATTGTCTGTTCTGACAAGCAACAAAGCGTTTTGTATTCTTGGCAGGAACGCTTGGAGCGCCAGAAAAACTGCTCTCAACTCAAGAAGATTGATATAAAGATCTTGGTGAGAGGGTGGCCATCTTCCGTTGACTTGCAAGTCTTGAAGGAAAGCTTCCCAGCCCTCTAGAGATGCATCTGTTGTGATCATGAGAGGAGCAGCCTGAGAAGGGAACGGCAGACCCTGCGATAACTGGTGAGGTTGCATCCACCAGTCCAAAGCCACAATCATGGGAGGAGTGATTCGGATCAGATCGTTGAATGTGTCCTCTATCTGCACCCATTGTTTGTTTAAAGCTTCCTGAAGAAAACGTATGTGGGGGCGACAATGAGGTATGAGGGGAATACAGGAAGACATCATCCCTAGGAGGGATTTGTAAAGGTGTACGGAAAGAAACTTTAAGGACCTCTTTCACCAAGGATCTTAGCCTTTGTTGTTTCGCCAGTGTGGGATACGCCTTGTTTTTCTGGGGTCCAGGATAGCACCTAGAAAAACCAGTCAACAGGATGGTTGCAGAATATATTTTTCTACATTTAAAGTGAGGACCTAATGTCCTGAAAAGTTGTAGACAGGCTTTGGTAGATGTCCTTGCTGCTTTGTAAGTGGGGGCCTTGATAAGCCAGTCGTCAAGGTAAGGAAACATTTGATGATGAGGATGTTGCTCCAAATATCCTGCAACTGGTGCTAGACGCTTCGTGAAAATTCGGGGAGCAGATTTTAGTCCTAAAGGTAGGACGCAGAATTGTTAGTGCCTGCTGTCCACCGTGAATCTTAGAAATTTCATGTGCTTTCGGCATATGGATATATGAAAATATGCGTCCTGGAGGTCCAGAGACGCCATGTAATCGTTTCCATTGAGGTGGTACATCTTGAATAGAGATCATGCAGAACGATTGTTTTTTGAGGAATTGGTTTAGGTTCCTTAAATCCAAGATCGGTCTCCACTTCTTTAAATTCATTTGAATCAAGAAGAAACTGGAGTAGAAACCTTTTCCTCTTTGGTTGAATGGAACTCGTTCTATTGCTTCTCTTTGCAACATGTTGGTAACTTACATCTTTAAGGTAAAACTTCCTCATTTCCTTAAGAAATGCAAGTGCGTTTGGAAGCGAGGCAGAGGAGGTGTTGGTGGAGGGATCTTTATAAATTCCAAAGAGTGGGTGGCCGAATACAATTAGATGTAGAACCCACTGGTACGATGTTATTTCCTGCCATAGCTGAAAATAATGTGATATTTTGCTGCCCACCGAAGTTGGAATAGGCAGAGCGGAGGCTGAGAGCTGGGAGTGAGTAAACTGACTGAGGCATGTATTGTTGAGCGGAGGAAGAATGAGTTGGGTAGCTAAACTGTTGGTAGCCTCTGTACGACTGGTGACCTTTTCCTCGGGAGCCACGAAAAGGCATTTTTCTGTACTGTAAAGTACCTAAAAACTTAGCTGTATCCGTGTCTTTTTTTAATAGCTCGTAAAGCTTCATCAACGTACTGCCAACAATTCTTCTCCATATAGGGCAGATCTAGTATTTTTGTTTGTACCTCAGGCCTGAATGAAGTGGCTTTCAGTCAACCTTAACGCCTCAAGACGGCCGCTCCAGCTAGCTGCCGGATACCAATGGACTCCACATCCATAGCAGTTTTGCTTCCGAGGAGGACCACTCGCCCTCTAGAAGGATTTTCTTAGCTTCCTCCCTGTCTTCTAGTGGAAGTCCATCTAAGAAAGGTGCCAAAAACGACCACATTTACCAATTATAACGGGCCAATAAAGCCAGAGAATTTGCAGCTCGTACAGTTAACGTTTCCCCATGTTGTCAAGTCTCCTACCTTCTTTATCAGGGGACGCAGTCAGAGGAGCTGAACGATTCTTAGATCGTTGCTGCGCTGCTTGCGAGATCACCAAATCTGGTTTTGGATGACCTATTAGGCAAGCAGGAGCGTGATCCGGAGCTTTGTATTTTTTGTCAAGCCTTGGCAACACAGAAGGAACAGTAGCTGGATTTTGCATGAATCGCAGTCCCTCTTTCCAAGGAGTTCTGGGAGTATTGTCTGTCGCACCAGTGACTGTGGAGCACCTTCCGGGAGTGTCCAACCAGGTAGCGGACTGGCAGTCCCGCCATTTCTGGGTCTCGAGCCTATAGAAACTTTTTCCTCGATGTTTCAGGCCCTACAGGATCTGTGGGGACCGTTCTCGATCGACCTTTTAGAATCACGTCTGGAGCATCATCCCCGACCCGGTACTTCAGTTGGAGAGCGGACCCGGAGGAGACGGCCACAGGTGCGTTCCTTCAGGAGTGGGGGTTGGTACAGGGTTACGCCCTCACCCCCTTTGCCATGATCATGCGTCTCAAGACACAGGTCCAACGCCAGAAGGCGGAGTTGGTAGTGATCACCCCTATGTGGAGAGCCCAAGCTTGGTTTCCAGTTCGGATAGAGCTTTCTTGGGATTCTCCCACCTGTCCACGCCCGCTCCCTTATCTCCTGAGCGATCCTGCGGGCAATCCTCACCCCCTGATCATGAGCAACTCCCTCTCACTCATGGCAAATTACTGATATAGATGGGACAGTCCCGGGAATTTCGAGAGAAGCTGCGGATCTCCTCTCAAAGGCCTTTTTGGACTGCACTGTTAAACAATATAGGTCAGCCTGGTCTCGATGGATGGGTTGGTGCTTGCGACGGAGTCTGGATCCCATGGCGGGCACTGAAGAGTGGGCTTCACCTCGCCTCCCCCACCTGAGTGGTGGGGTTGGTAGAGGTAGGCACACCTTCTGGGCTGTGCTACTTTTTCCCGCCTGTCCTCCTGCCGAAAAGGGTGTGAGACAGTAAGGGGGCCTGCTCCTGATAGCAGGAGAGGCTGGGGGTCGCGTTACAAAGGCAGCAAGGCCTTTGAAGCTCGCGTGCCACAGATGGCTCTTCCTGACTTGGGGGAAGTGTGACCACCTCTGCCCAGCAAAGGCTTTATTTCTGGGCTCAGAGAGCAAAGGCTCCCACCCCAGCGGTCCCGAAACAGGTCTCGTGGTAGCAGGCTGGTGTTTACCAGTCAGGGAACCCACCAGAGGCTGGTTGTTTTTCAGGAGGCATCTCTAAGATGTGCACTATATAATAAATTCCACACTGGCATCAGCGTAGGTTTATTATGCTTAGAAGTTTGCTACCAAACTACCCAGAATTCAGTAATTCCATTAAGATGCTGTGGAGTTTGTAATGACAAAGTCCCAGGCCATTTACTCTTATATGGCTTTACTGCACTTACAATGTCTAAGAATGGACTTAGACTCTGTAGGGGTACAGTGCTTAAGCAACTGTGCCCTCACCAGTGGTATAGTGCACCCAGCTAGCGGGATGTCTTGCCCATACCATAGGCAGTGGGTTGTAGGTATGGTACACAGGTATATGTGCCATGTCGACTCTCTACTTTTCTCTGCACCAAAATACACAGACTGCAATGGCAGTATGTGTTAAGGTACAGGACCTCTAAGGCTAACGCAATATGTGCTGCAGCCCTTTTACAAGGGACTTGCATGTGGCCAGAGAGGTGCCAAATGGGGGTACAAATCTACAATTTGAGGAAAGAACACTGGCTCTGGGAACCTAATTGGCAGGGACCATCAAGTCAAAGTGCATCAGAAATCTGGCAAAAAGTGGGGAGAGGGTTACAGCAACAGAAACCCAGCTACTATGTGTACTTTTAGCATTTGAAAGACTATTTAGGAGACAGATTCCTGGTCGATTCCTGCCTTGAATGAAGAACCTTCCTAAAGAAAAAATGATACCAACATCTCTGTCCTTTATAGTCTGGCCAGAAAACAACTTGCAGATAAAGCGGACCTAAGCAATATGAATGAGGTAAATGCAATAAATTAAATTCTCATTGGGATCATTAGAAAACCCTGTCTTTTGGGCCCTGGAATGAGACTAGGTTCTGGAGGCTGCAAAATCAAGGTAGAAGCTGGAAGGTAAACCAGTCAGCAAATCCCTTGGTCTGGCCTACCAACTCTGAAATGGCCCCGTGGCAGAATCCAGGTATTCATCAGTCATCCACTGAAGAAGAGATTTACACAAAGTTTAAAAATTAACTCTGGACGGGAGTCTTTTATTCTATAGCCCACTCACACACAGCAGGTGGATGAAATCCTGAAGACTGCCTCCAGTATGAAGTGTAAGCTGTTGAGCCTCATCAGCAGAGGCAGGCAGGTTACACAGACTGATGCATCAAATGTTAGTTTAATAGTATGATCTTGGAGAACATAACTAAATAAAATGGCATTTTGATGTGATTTATCTTGTTTTTAATTGTAGCCAGCATTTCATTTGAAGAGTGAGGGCAACCAATAAATTGTGTTTTTTTTCATTCATGACAAGTTAAAATGAAGCAGCTGTCCACTAACTGAAGTAGTGCAAATAAAACCATATTGTAATAAAACACTACTGCATTTTTTGTGTAACATTTATGAACACAATCTTAGGCCTACTGTTAACTTTAAGCTATGTAAGTACTTACTCTATCCCACTGGCTGCAAAGCACTTGAGATGAATTGTTATAACTTCAGGCAGTTTGTCGAACAGTAGACTCCGCTCTGCTTCGGTATAATGAAGACAATTTTCACAGAAGTATTTATCCTCGCCCACGATGCGCTCCACAGAAGCAAACTGTGAAATGGCCCACTTCAAGCACTTTACATCCGTTTTTGGATCTGGAGAGACTTTAAAAGGAAATGATTAAATGTAGCCATGCGTCATTTATTTATCTAAATCAAAACATACAGGATGCAGCTCTAGATCACTAATTGGTGCACAAGAGTAAGCTTGACCTTCACCTTACCTACTTGTAACTCTTTTTGCTGGAATGCCTATTGCTGACATTTGTTCCAGAATCAGGACAGGGTAAAGAGAACTGCTCTTACATTTTCTACTCCTAGAGATTATGGTGCAAAGTTGGGTGTGGAGGTAGGCAGCCTGATTGTACGGCGAGCTAGAAAGAGTGGCACATCTTAGATATGGCACTTTTCTTTCTACCGCTCACGCAACACAGCACAGCAACCTTGGTTGCTGTGCTGTATTGATTGACATCTTTGTAAATCTGTCCCTTTGTGTTCTTCAGGTTTGACTGGGTCTAACCTTCCCTTTGGACTACTTCACCAGAATGTAGTAAGAGTATTGCCTTTCTGAGATCTCAGCACTATTACTTTGTTTGAAAAAACCGTAACTTCTTGAAGTAGTCTGACGAGCTGGAGAGGTTTCCTTGTATTTAGCATGGAACTTATAGGTAAGTACCCTTAATTTTAATGTGTGATTTAGTTCAATATAGGAGTCTTTGTTGATGCACGGCCAGGCTGAAAGGGATTTCCTGGTGTCCTGCCACCTGCCCGTGCCTCAAGAGTCACCGTTTGGTGTATGCTAGAGAGGCACCAGCTGTTGCTAAAGGACATTAAATATTCAGCATTTTTTTTTTATTGGTGCGTTTGTTTCATTGACTACCGGGATCAATGTAGGTTACTATGCTACCAATAGCAATGGGGGAAGGAACCACAGTAGAAAACACTTTTCCCCCTCCTCCAAATACTGCTGCACTTACTGCATCAAAAAAATTCCAAAACTACCCAACTTTTTGCACTTTTTTTTCACATTTGTGCATTAGGTTGTCTACACAGGATCAAATAAGGTGGGGCCAGAGAGGAGCAAATCCAGAACCTTCTGTTGGGTATGTAGTTTGATGTTCATGAGGAAAGCCACATTGAATCACATGTAAGTTCCATGATAGTAGACGTAGGCTGCAAAACCAGCTACTTCTGTTGCCACTCCTATCTGACTAGAAGCTAGGGATGATTAAGGACGTCCATAAGCGAATACCTTTTTGTTCCTGATCACATATATACTGCAAAGTGTTTCACAGACAGTCCGAGTGTTCGAACTCATCTGCCAAACCGTGCTGTAGAGCTCGCTACTCAGACATGGTAGACACGAAAACGACTGTCATTATGTACCTGCTTTCCTCAGGAATGGCAAAGTGAGGGTAAGGACTACTACTTTTGTATCTCTGATTACAGCAGAGTTTGGGGGCAGGCTGCATCTTAGGATGGAGTGTTTTGTCTGACCTATGTTCAAGGTTCTCTGGAGACCTTCGATCTGAAATGTCCAGACTGTAAACAAGACTAGACCATGGAATTTCTTTTGTGAATCATTCATCAGGGTGTCGGAAGTGGGTTGCAGCAAGGCAGAACTTTGCTTCCCTCTTCCTGGGCTGCAGTACTGGATCCTGAGAGATATGTGCCCTTCTATGTATGTGGCCAAGAGTGCATCTTCAGAACAGTTTCCCTACTAGACAATTGCTCTATCTGTCCTTCAGGCTTTAATATGGCAGGTCCTAACAAACTGTGGATTCTGCTCTCATGCAGAGAACATTGCCATCTTGCAAAGTCTTTTTCCAGACAGAAGAATGGACATTTCTAAAAAAAGAAGAGATGGGTTGATTATTAGAGCAGTTGAGAAACATACACCCAGAAAAGGTCGGAAAAATACCCTTGAATCCCCCGCAGCTTAAATTTATGTAGACTAAGTGTCATGTGGAGCAAGACCACTGTTACAAAATGTGTTTATTTTAAAATTCAAATAGTGGAAATGCCAAAGCCCTGAAGAATTAAAATTACTGCCTCCTCAGATCAAGAAACATGATCTGACACCCTCATGGACTTTTCACAATCAGGGACTTCTCAACTTAAAGCAATATGCCAACTTATCTGCTCAGCCACTGTTCGAACATGCCATGAAAGAGTTTGGTTTGCTGTATCAGAGTTACGCAAAATATATATTAGCCCATTTAAAGAAACATTTGTTTTTACAATATTTGCACCATTTTTACTGCTAAGCAAGTCTTTAATATGTGAACAATGCTGCAGTGAAAAGAAGTGGGTTACTTATCCTGTAAGCATCTATTTGTAGCGTGTAGTGCTGCAGATTCACATGCTATAAATACTCCTGCCATCTAGTGTTGGGTCCGGACTATGCAAGTTGTTTTTCCTTGAGGGGGAAATTTACTGATTTTCAAAAATAAAACAAAGCAATGGAAATACACTGCTTGCGAACACAACTCCAGGGTGTCATCAATCATGTTAATGCACTAAAGATATAATCAAGATCACTAGAGGCATCAAAAATATAGATAAAGACAGCCTTGGAGCATCAAATCAATAAGCAGAGTTATGGAAGAACAGAAATGTAGGAAACAGGGGGGAGGACTGTATTTCAGGGAGGGGCAGAAGCAGGGCTTCGGGGTGGGGAAGTCTGAATCTAATGTGTGAAGGCAATCATGCAATGGCCTCAAAATATCTTTAGGTCCAGAAGAGGAAGGGGGTTGAATGTGTGCATAGTCTTCGCTAAAAGTTTCACAGAATGATATGCTTTTGAGCCAAGCATGAGCAGAAGGAGCCACAGTGCCGCCCCAATGAAGCGCTCTCTCGTTTAGCCAAGCGACAGCATATGGAAACAAAATTGGCGCAAGGAGCATGATGTATCTGTGGTGTATCCCAAAGGTGCAAGAAGGGGGTCTGGGGATAGCTCTATGTCAGCCATTGTAGAGATGTATGCAAAAACAGTAGTCCAGTATGTGTGTATCACAGGGCAGGTTCAAGCTAGATATGCAAAGACAGCGCCAGAGGCATGGAATTCGACACATTTATTGGATCTGGGGGGGGGGGGGGGGGGGGGGGAGGTCAAATTTAGGGATGTCCGAGAGCCAAAGAAAGGTGCAGTGGACACATTTAAAATGCAATAGTTTGTGTCTATGATTGCAGGAAATATTCTTAATTTGAGAACTGCAATATGCCCATATTTCTCCTGTGTGTGTGTGTGTGTGTGTGTGTGGGGGGGGGGGGGGGAAGAGACGGGACTCCCAGCTACTCAGCCCACACCTCTCGAACCCTGGCGGTGGTATCCAGTTCGAGTGAGATGCAAATGCGATATAGATGTGAGACTAAGAGAGCACCATCCCCATTAGCTGCGACAAGCGTCGGGTGGGGGCGGCAGGGGGAGGTAGGGTGGGAATCGCCATGGGCAGCAGGAAAGTGGGGAGCAGAGAGCGTAATGTGCTATGCAGTCTGAATAATGAAACGGTCCAAAAAGGGTAAATCATGTGCAGTAGGACATGACCGTCTGGGGAATAAATCCTCCAGGGTGAAAAGGTTATGCTGGTGGAACACCCGTTGTACGAGCTTTTCTCACGCAACCACCACAATCCGGATGTTCCACAACAGGACAGAAATCACTGAGGTTGCGTGGCAGTCCCACTCATCCGGAGGAACCGCACAACAGTACTGGCCGCCAAAGGCAACGTCGCAGCCCCAAAGTCTGCAGGCACGCGGGCCAGCACCAACTCCCGACCTCTTTGGCCGGCCAGCAGGAATCCGAGGGGGCACGGTCCCAGCGAGTACTGGTGTCCTCTGCCTCAGGCCCATCTGCAGCCCGTTGTAGCGGGGCCTCGGAGGCAGTGTTGGGTCACGCCGCCCCTCAAGAGACAGAAGCTCGGTCCAGGTGGAGTGCCACCGCTCTGTAGCAGTCCACCTGGACCGACAGATATGAAGTGGTTCAAATAGTGGCCCCGTGACTCTTGTTAACACAATGTTATATGTAGGTACAGGTGTTGTACGAGGTAGAATGACTTCAATCCTTCCATGATGGTTTTGATGACAGGAATGCAGAAAAGGCATTGATGCTTCCTGTTTTGTAGATATGCTGCAATTGCTACTAATTGCAGACGTATGGAGATATATGCTAAATTCTCTTTTTGCAAATGTAACCAGTAACAAACTAGTTGTTGTTCTGTTGGAGAGGATGGATTAATGTTTTGTGAAGCACAATGGTGAACACAACGTTTCCATTTAGCAGCATAGCTTACCCTTGTGGTAGGTCTTCAGGTCTCTTAAAAAAAGTCATGCATTCTGGAGATAGATTCAAGTATCCAAACTCTATAGATTTTAGGAGCCAGATCGCAAGATTGAGCTGTTGTGTTGGAATGTCTCACCCTGCCCCCGCTGCAAGTGAGAAGGTTTGGATAGTTGGTTAGCTTCCAGTGAGGTTCTAGGGATAGCTCTCGTAGTGTTGTGTACCATGGTTGTCGAGCCCATGTGGGAGCTAGGAGTAAGAGGATTAATGAAGTCCGTCTGAGTTTCCTGACGACGTATGGAATGAGTGGGAGGGACAGAAAGGCATATGTAAATATCCCCGACCAGTTCAATCATAGTGTGTTCCACATGGATTGCGGGTGTGGGTGTCTGGATGGAAGTATTGCTGGACGTTGAGGCTTGGACTACCAAGCTCTCTGGGGCAGGGTGTTGGATGAGGAAATTTGGGTCCCCCTGGGGTGGGACAGTGGGCAATCTTCCTATTCACAGGAGCCCTTGTGTTGGGTTTGGACCAAGTCCCCAAAAAGACATCATTGAGGGCCTTGTTGAACCCCAATAGCGGTTCAGAAGGGTGAGACTCCCGGTTGCAGCACCTCCATCAAGACATTAGCACTGACTGCCATTGAAGGTCCAGGACCTCAGCCGCCCACTGCACCACCATTGCATAAGAGGCTCCCTCCTCTAGCCACGGTAGAGGGAGGATGCTTACCAGTATATAGAGAAGTATCCAGTCCATTGGCTTCACCCAGTTCCTCGCACCATTTCAGGTTAGGGTTTTCTTCAAATGGCTGGTGTTCCTCAGGGTCCAGCAACCCCTCCTAGTCCTCCTTGAGTCCCAACTCAAAGGGAATAGGGCTCAGGCTCTGATCGAAGAGGCAATGTTCCCAATGGTGCCGGATATGGCGTCGGGAAACGCCGCTCCGGCGCTGTATTGGAGTCAGGAATCAGAATGGGGCTGCAGCGATCGTGGGTATCTGGACTGGCATAGCAGAAGGTCTGGTTGGTACAACTGACACCAGTCCGGATCCAGGAACGGATCCATGGGGCCCAACTGGGGCCTGAGTCGCTGGTGTGGTACCAGACGTGGCACCAAAGGTGCACCGGAGGAGTTCGGGCTGCTCAAAAAGGAGGTGCATGGTCTCGCAGAACTCTTTCAGTTCGGTGGAGGAACACTACAGCTCCTGGAAAGTCGGGGAGGCATGGAGTCTGCTCATGCGCCAGGTCTACCGCAGAACCAGCCCTTGAATGCAGACGTTCCCTCGTCTTGTTAGGTCAGACTCCTCAGACTACCAAGGAACGCAAAGATGGCCCATGAACTATGGCTCGTTATTAGGTACAGTTAGTTTGAATTCTCAAACACTAGTTCAAGAGCTCTAAAAACATGAACTCTGTTGTGGGTGTATACCTACAGCTGGGATAGGCTTAGAAACAAGAACAAGTGAACTACCAATAGCACCAGTTCTCTGTGAAAAGAAGTTGGTCAGTATTCCTAAGTAGCAATTGTCCTACCAGAGATTGGGATCCTGGAGTACTTAACAGGAGAGAAAACTTGCCAACAAAGCAAAAAAAAGTAAATCACTAAACCCAGATGTCTATTAACAGAAAACATTTTATTTACATTCCTGAACTTTTATGTTTAAAACGTTTTTATTGAGACAAAACAAACCATGGGGGAGGGGGACAGGAGGCAGGATACGTGGAATACAGTCAAAGAAGAAGGGATGCATCTCCAGAGGGTTGGCAATAGGTGAAGCGTTGGCTCAGAGGGAAGAACACAGTAAATGAACGCTAGAATTACAAGCTGTGGAATCCCACGCGCGTATCCGACACCCAAAAGCAGAGCAATAAAACCCCCCCCAATCAACCCCTCAACAGAACACAGTCCCCCCCCTCCCATCCCCCATCCTCCCAGTACAAAAACAACAACACTCCCCCCTCCCCCCGTCCTATGGTCCCGCAGCAAAGTAGCCCTAACCAGGAAGCCCCGCACAGCCCCCCCCCCCCCCGCCGGGGGTCCCCATCTCACATGTAAGCTAGTCCGCCGGGGTCACCGGCGGCCGCAGCCTGAGAAGCCTAAGATACCTCGGGCAGGTGAGCTCCCGGAATTCAGTGGACAGCAGCGCTAGAAAGGGTTGCCATAGCTCCTCAAATTGGTCTATCTCCCCCGCAACCGTAAGCGACAGCTTCTCCATCCCCAGCACATGCCAGAGTCTGTGCAACCAACCGGTGATGGAGGGGGCGGTGGATGTGCGCCAGTGGATCAGAATGTTCTGAACCGCAGACCCCAGCGCTATCGCAATCTGCCTACCCCTGCGGGACTTCAGTGGGTACATTAGGTCATTGGGGAGGCCCAGCAGGACATACGCCGGGAGGCGCGGCAGCTCTATGCCAAAGTGCTCATCCACCTCGTCCAGAACTTCCTTCCAGTAGGCGGTCAGCACTGGGCAATCCCATAGGATGTGTGTAAGGGTACCTTCCTGCCCGCAGCTCCGCCAGCACCCCTTGTCAATGTGTCTATGCATTTCATACAGTCTCTCCGGGGTGTAGTACCAGTATGTGGACACTTTAGTGAAGGTTTCCGTAAGGCCCGTGTGGTATGCAGAGTGCCGCGCCCGATACGCAATTTTGTCCCATTCCTTGTGGCTGAGTGTCCTACCCAATTCCCTGTGCCAACGCTCCCTCCCCGGATTGTAGTAGTGAAACGGCGGGGGTTGTAGGTGTTTGTACAGATCAGTGATCAGTTTAGCGTCGGAGGTCCGAGTAGCCAACCACCGCTCATACGGTGTAATTGGACGGGCAGCGGCGGCACGCACCTGAGGCTGGAGGGCCCAATGCCGAACTTGCATGTAGCGCAATCTGTCCAGCTCCGTCAGGCCGAACTCCTGGCGGAGTTGCTGAAAAGGAACCACTCCTTCCGGGCCATAGATCTGGAAGAGTGCCCTGCAGCCCGCCTGCACCCAGTGGGAGAAAACCCCCGGCTCCATCCCAGGGGAGAAGTCCGGGTTGCCCGCAATGGGCGTGAGCGGCGAAGGGAAGGTGGTAAGGCCCCGGGCCTCACAGACCGCGTCCCACACACGCAGGGGGACCCGCGTAACAAAGGAAGCGTAAAGATTAGCGGGGCGGTGCGCGCGGCGCAGGAATGGAACCTCTTGTAAGGTGCGGCCCGCCACTGCCTGGTCTTGGAAGAGCCAATGTTTGTCGGACTCCCACCTGCTCCACTCCACCAGATAGCGGAGCTGTGCCGCCTGAAAGTACTTACGGAGGTCCGGAATGCCGAGACCCCCCGCTTCCGGAGCAAGCGTGGAGAGGACCCTCTTCATGCGTGGCCTGCGGCCCTGCCAGACAAAGCGGGAGATGTCAGCCTGCATTTGTCGTATCCAGCCCACCGGGGGTTGGAGTGGAAGGGCCCGGAAAAGATATAGTATCTGGGGCAGCACCGTCATTTTGACCGCCGCGATTCGCCCCAGCCAGGACAGCAGGCCCTTGTTCCAGCGGCCAAGCTCGTCCTTGATCTTCCTGCTGAGGGAGGCATAATTGGCCGTAACCATCTCCGACAGTGTAGGCGCCAGCAGAATCCCCAGATACGGCACCGTGGACGAGGACCACTGCATGGGGAAGAGCCGTTGAAGATCCCTCCTGGTTTCCGCAGCCAGGGACACGTCCAGTGCCATCGACTTGCTCATATTCATTTTGAAGCCGGCCACCCCCGCGAAGGCGTCCAACTCTCGGAGGCAAGTAGGCAGCGACCTCCTAGGGTCGTCCAAAGTCAGCAGGACATCGTCCGCATAGAGACTGACGGTGTGGACGTACTGGCCCATCCGGACCCCGACAGCATCCGGATTGTCACGAATCCTCTGAGCAAACGGCTCCATGTAGAGGGCAAACAGGAGCGGCGAGAGAGGGCAGCCCTGCCGCGTGCCGCGCTCGATGGCAAAGCTACCAGAGCTACACCCGTTTACCCGCACCGACGCTGAAGGATGCTTATAGCAATTAAATACCATGGTGCGGAACTTATCGCCGATTCCCAGTTTCTTAAGGACCCGCTCAAGATACGGCCAGTGAACTCTGTCGAAGGCCTTCTCTGCATCAACGGACAACAACATCCGCTCCCCCGAGATCCTTGAGGCCTTCTCCAGAACATGTGTCACCCTCTTGGTGTTGTCAACCGTCTGTCTACCGGGCACAAAACCAGCCTGGTCCGCCTCCACCAGGTCGGGGAGGTGTGGACCCAGCCTGGCTGCGAGAATCCCCGTGTACAACTTGAGGTCGACATTTAGGAGAGAGATGGGCCGGTATGAGCCGCAAAGGGCCCGGTCCTTCCCAGGCTTCGGGATTACCGCGACCGTCGCCCTCAGGAGATCCGGAGGGATGGCTCCCGGTGCGGAGAAAGAGTTAAACAGCCGCGTAAGGACAGGGGCCACGGCCGTGCAAAAAGTCTTGTAGAATAGCGACGTGAACCCGTCCGGGCCCGGGGCCTTGCCATGTTTCAGCCGCGCAATAGCTGAAATCACTTCCTCCACATGGATGTCCCGCTCCAGGTGGTCAGCCTGAGCCGGGTCCAGTACCGGGAGGGTCACCGACTCCAAATAGCTATCGGTCTCCCGTGGCGGGGAGGGCTCCTCAGCATACAGCGCCTCGTAGAAGCCGCGGAAAGACTCCGCTACTTCCGCGTCCCCGGAGACAACCCCCCCGTCCGCGCCCACCAATTCTTTCACGACGCTGCGCTGTTGCGCGACCCGGAGCCGGTGTGCTAGGAGCTTGCCACATCTGTCCCCCCCAGTGTAGTAGGCATGTTTCAAACGTAAGGCGGCGTACTCCGCCCTATCAAGATCCAGAGCCGAGAGGAGCTTCCTCGCTGCCTTCAACTGCCTCCAGACCCTCGGCGCTCCCGTACGGCGGTGGACCTGCTCAAGCTCCCGAACTTGAGCCGTCAACTCATCCCTCTTCAGTTGTCGCTCCTTATTCTCGGCTGCAGAGATAGAGATGAATTCCCCCCGTAGGACGGCCTTCAATGCCGCCCACTGTGTCGCCTGCGAGGTGTCAGTGTTGCTATTGTGAGTGAGATAGTCCTGTATGACCTCCCCGATGCGTTGCACCACCGATTTTTTGTGTAGAAGTGTGTCCCGGAGGCGCCACACCCCCCGAGAGGGGGAGGCCGCCGGCCACTGGAAAACGCCGATAACTGGAGAGTGGTCAGACAGGGTCAGGACCCCGATGTCCGCCGCCGTGGCAGCGGCACGCATCGGTCCACTCACCAGGAGGTAGTCCAGCCGTGAGTAAGTGCGGTGTGCGTGCGAGAAGAAAGAGTAGTCCCTATCCGTGGGGTGCAGGGAGCGCCAGAGATCATGCAAGTCCATGTCCGCAATTCGGGCCTTCCCAGCCTGGGACAGTTCCCCCGTCTGCGGGAAGCGCTGCGCCGATCTGTCCATCCCAGAGTCAAAGACAATGTTGAGGTCTCCGCCCAAGATAACGTGTCGGTCCGGGGAAGCAGTGACATCCACCAGCGCGGAGTCTAGGAAGCGCTCCTGGTGCTCGTTTGGGCTATAAACGGAGCCAACCGTAAATGCTATGCCTCCCAGGCTCATGCGATACGCAAGGAGCCTCCCCTTCTGTTCAGCACACTTATGCAACACCTCCCCCCGAAAGGAGCTCGCTAGGAGAATGGCTACCCCTGCCGTCTTGTTCGCTGCCGAGGAAAAGAACTGGGTGGGGAACTTAGCAGAGCGCATCCTGTGGCAGTCTCGGGGCAATAAGTGTGTCTCCTGCAAAAGGCAAATGTCCGCCTGCGTCCCCTCCAGCAACGACAGGATCGCCCTGCGCTTCACCGGGTTATTCAGACCCTGAACATTAAGGGTCACTACCTTTAGGCCCGGCATTCCTCGCAGGGATCGGGAGCGCCATGCAATGGGTAGGGAATCAGCGGGTGGGGCGCGCGGGGCCGCAGCGCGGGACAAGCCAAGACAAAGCGGGCAAAGACAACATCGGACGGGACCTTCCCAACCCCAAAACAACCCCCTCCCCCACCCAAAACACAACCTTGGCAACTAGCCATCCCCAAACTCAAACACCCCATAGTCTCAGTCAAGCCCCAAAACGGGCAAGTCCGTAGAAAATAGCAAAGTGGACGTCCAGCCACTCACCTCCGCCCGCTCCCCCCCAACCCCCCCGCCCCGTGCCAAGCATGTTAAGAAGCTAAAGACATCTCCCCCCGGAGTGTATGTTAGGCCGTCAAGGCCACGCTAGAGGAGCCGATCGAGTCCCCGGCCGCCGCCCTCAGGGCGTCTGCCATGTCCGCCCTAATGGTAGGGGAGTCCGGGCGCCCTGCACTGGTCGCTGAGCGCCGCCTCGATGACCTCCGCCGATTCCGTCCCTCCGAGGACCTCCACGACGGCGTAATTCCCTCTTCCTCCGCTGCCGTGAGCCCCAGGACACCACAAATGTCTTGCAAGGAGCGTAGCTGATGCAATACCCCGTTCCACCGAAAAATCAAGCGGAAGGGGTGACCCCAAGAGTACGGCGTCTCATGCTCGCGCAAAAAGTCAGTGGCAATCCTAAAGGACCTGCGTTTCTGTAGAGTGATGGCAGAGAGGTCCTGGTACAGCGCCACCGGCCGATCCCGAAAGGTCAGGGGCTGTTTCCTGCGGGCTTCAGCCATGATACGCTCCTTTAGTGGAAAGTCGGGCAGGAAGGCCAGAATGTCCGGTGGGGGTGCCGATGGCTGGCGCTGGCGGCCAACCCTATGCGCCCTGTCGATGCTGATGGGAAAGTCCGCGGCCTCCCCCAGGATTTCTCGGAACAGGGCCCGCAGATAGCCCCCCAGATCGGACCCCTCATCCGCAGTCGGCACGCCACGCACTCGGATGTTGTTCCTCCGAGATCTGTTCTCGAGGTCCTCAGAGTGGGCCTGGAGCTCCACACACTGTTCCCGGAGGCGAAGAACGTCCTGCTGGAGGTGGACTATCTCCTCCGCTCGCTGTTGGCCCTCCGTCTCCACCGCCTCCACACGCTCACCTAGGCCCTCCACCTCTCTGCGCACTTCTCGGACCTCGCTGGCCACCTCCCGCTTCAGTGTCTGGAAGTCCTCCCTGAGGGAGCTAAACAGTTCCTCCATGAAGGCCCTCGTGACGGGTGGCTCCCCTCCAGTCACATCCGCCGGAGCCCGGGAGGGCCCCGGCGAGGGCTGTGTCCTGTCCCGCAAGTGCTGGGCCCTGCCAAGCATGTCCGGCAGAGTACGGTCCCCTTTCTTCGGGCCTCCTTTCCCAGCCATCGTCAGCTCCGCAGTCGGGCCCCGATCCAGGCGCCCCAGAGATGCTCAGCCGCCGGCAAGCACTCGGGCCGGGGGATCCCCCACAAGTGAGGTCGCTGCGTCACAGGTGACAAAATGGCGGCCGAGCCCGGTCACCGTCAGCCGCAAGAGCTAGCGTGAGACAACCAAGGGGGCCGCAGCGAGGGGGTCCCAACAGCTCATCCCTCCGGTAGTCAAGACAGCAATATCGGGAGGTCGTGTGCAGCCAGCATCCAGGGCTCAGCGGAGGTCGCCACCACTGCTCCTTCGGGGACAAAATGGCGGCCGGGCGGAGCAAGCCACACAGACTAGGCCCGGCGACACCCCCGGGGCCTCCGAGGTGCCCCGCCGTGAAATAAGTTCCACCACCGGCCCCCGTTAGTCACGCACAGGGGGCCAGATGATCCGGCCCCAACAAGGAGTCCGCCGTACCTCGGCTAGGGGTCAGGGCCTCCGCAGTGCCAGGTGTCGCCGTCACCAGTCCGAGTGCCGGGGCACCCGTCCCAAGCCCTCCACACCGTCGGGCCCCTTCCCGCCAGGCTCCTTCAGTCACCGTCGAGCGGCGGGCCAGATCCCCTCCAGACCGCAGCTTTCAGCACCAGGCCCAACCGAGGCGCCCGGACAGCTCTCCAATACGCTCCGCCCCTCGGGCTCACCGCCGTCGTCCCCTGATCTCAGACGAACTTTTGGGGGGGTTCCCCCGGGGCGATCCGGACCAAAACAGCACCAATGTGTGCCCCTGATGTTCCGCCACGCTCCTCTCCCGCGCCGAGCCTCAGCGGGGGGAGAAAAGCATAACAAAAAGGCTTTAGCTTGGCCGGGCCGGAGGAGCTACGGGAGGAAGCGTCCGCTCACCCCGCCATCTTGGCCACGCCCTATTCCTGAACTTTTAAACACTAAATAAGCAGAAAAATTATCAAATGCCCAACAAACTCACAACTGGATGAAATAAATATAAAGGCTCCACTGCTGAGGAAAATTTCCTCTTTTTCCTCATTATTTTGATACAAGCATAGCTTAAGGGAAAGAAATGTGGTGTCACTTTAAGGCTGCGATTGGCGGCAACACTCCCTGCAAGCAGCACATTGAAAGTTACAGGTATTGGTAGCGTTACAGGTAAGTAAAAAATAAAAAAAAGTTATTTAATTGCAATCCATTTTTTGCATCATAGGAATCATGACTGAATTCATGAATACAGAATATTTCCAGTGTGCGGGGATCCCAGGTACACTTCAAATCTATACAAAGGCTGTATATTTAACAAATCAGAAATCTGGCATTTTAGAATGCAGTTACAACCTCCATATCCTATACAAGTCATTTTGTTTCCAAGATACTAATTTTACATAGAAGACAGCATTGCAGCACAAACTCTTCAAACTGCAGCGCAGAGGAGCCCTAAAAGTATAAGGTTAAAGAAGAAAGTACTCTGTAAAGAAGATGTACCAGGAGCAATAAAGTTCCAGCACAAGTGTTCTTTGCTTAAATCATATTATAAACAGTGTGCAGTTCCTCGTGAAGAAAATGTAGAGTCAAAGGTTCCAGGAAAAGTAATATGGTCCAACAGCAGCACGGGCCCTCACACATCCAAATGGGTATCTAACTTCATCATTGAGCTAGCTCCTCGCCGGGCCGGTGCTGCAATGCCAGATGGGCACCCACAAGGAGACTGTTTGCCAGAGATCTTAAAATAGGTTAAGTGGTACTCCGGGTCAGTCAATTTAATGAATGAGTTCATTAAGCTACATAAATGCATCTATTGTAACCTGGGATATAATGGTACTAGCTAGCCTGGTGAATAAATGTGTCGGGCGGGATTCGACATGTTTCTGGTCTAATTATGTCAACAAGATCAAATGGCGATTCATTAGGACCTAAAAGTTGGTAAAAAAAAAATATATAATTTTTTATTACCTTAATGCAAGTAAAATCCTCCCAATTAGGGTATTCAATGAAGCCCCATAACCAAAAGCAGAGGGAACGCCTATTAGCGTCAAAGACATCAGGTGGCGTCCGCCACGAGACCTACCCCGGCTCTGCTTCCTTGAGGTTACATTGAGCAGAGTTATTACCTTCACTTGAACCAGTCAACAGCGAGAGGTCTCTATGCTCTAATGAGAAGGGGAAGACTTCAGTACTAATAATGCAACTCATCCAGTGAGATTTTGAGAATGTGTTTGATAACCAACATGAACTCTTGTTGTGGTTCCACATCTGATGCTGGTTCAAACACAGGACTTTGTCGCAGGGGGGAATAGGGGGGCAGAATTTAAAAGAGGTGTTTTGCATACCGTCCCAGCAAACAAGTGATTGTCATATGACCTTCTCCAAGCTGATTTTGTAGCATTTACGACTTGGAAACTTTGATATTTTAGGATTGGATGCCTATATAAACCGTTACCACAGTGTTGAAATATCTTTTGGGGTCGCAGCAGTAACAGTAGCTGAAACATGTCTGAACCTTGTGGCGGAGAACAAAAAAACGATCTCAGGTGTGGACTGTAAGGTAAGAGGAATAAGGGTGCCTTCTGGTAACAAAGAAGCCATTGAGGCGCATAATCCAATCTCTATATCACCTGAAGGCTCTGACCCAAGAAAGGAATCATCTCCAGTTGCCCCACAGAAAACTACACCCAAAACAAAGACACCACCAAGATTTCAGCGACTAGACACTATGGGGAAAGTCCTGGCCCCGGAAGTACAGATAAGCAGACTATCTCCTCTCCGGGGATCAACTTTAAGAAAGGAGCCTCGTCTCCCTGCCTAAGTACTGTGCCAGGTCTTGCCACATACTCCGGCACTAACAGACTACAGAAACAATACTTAAAGTCAAGGCGCTCAACGTTTTTTGACCAGATGGGCTGTTGGCCACAAAGCTGGCTTTGAAGTTAAAAACGTCTAACTCCAGCCATACTTACAACTCCACAGTTAAGTGTATGTAGCCATGCAGTTATAATCCTCAATTTAAAAGAAAGCCGATAGAGATGTCGACCTTTTGACCAGAGTTGAATAAAAGGGTCTCTTCAGAACTAAGTCGTTTGCCTTAGGACCTGTGAGAGACAAAGGCCACAAACCCAGCTACCACACACCAGTTACTCGCTCTAATTAATTTGTATGGGCAAAAACCTCAAAAAAGGCAATCACTCACCGCTAAATATTTATAACATCTCATGAAATATCTCAATGGGTCATTCATGGAAACATCAATTGTTTAGGTAAAGACAGGGGCTCAGTGGGCCCACCCTGTTCTCAAATTCAGTAGGTATCTCTCGTAAGTAGTGTTATCCTATTGAGAAAAACGTAAAAGGGGGCTGGGTGTAGGAAGGCGGGAAGGAGGGGGGAGGGGAGGAAGGTAATTTTATTGGCAAAGCTCCAAACCTTTTAAGGAGCTACACCATTTAAATTATGTGTATAGGTAGCATGCACGTGCATTGCATTCCTAAATACTCTTGTAGCGAGTCCTATTTGCAGGCAAACCATGTGATGCATACCTGCGCTTAAATCGCCTAGAGATCAAAGTACAACTACATACTGTCATTTATAACGTGACCCCATGAGATGCGCAGATCAATATGGATCACACGGATGTATGTCGTTACAACGCACACTTTTACAACGCATGCACTTACAACGCATTTTTTACAACGCACAATCCATTACAATGCATGACATTACAACGCAGGACACTACAACGCATTTTTAAAAACTACCTTTACAACGCATTTCCATTACAACGCATACTACCTTTACAACGCATACCATTACAACGCATAATATTAAATTGCATTTAAGGTAAGTATTAGATAGTATAGGGGTAAAAATTACTATTCTAACTCCAGGGGGTGCAACAGTAGGGTAAGTGTTGGATAGTATAGGGTTAAAAATTACTATTCTAACTCCAGGGGGTGCAACAGTAGGGTAAATGTTGCATAGTATAGGGGTAAAAATTACTATTCTAACTCCAGGGGGTGCAACAGTAGGGAAAGTATTGGATAGTATAGGGGTAAAAATTACTATTCTAACTCCAGGGGGTGCAACAGTAGGGTAAGTGTTGGATAGTATAGGGGTAAAAATTACTATTCTAACTCCAGGGGGTGCAACAGTAGGGTAAGTGTTGGATAGTATAGGGGTAAAAATTACTATTCTAACTCCAGGGGGTGCAACAGTAGGGTACGTGTTGGATAGTATAGGGGTAAAAATTACTATTCTAACTCCAGGGGGTGCAACAGTAGGGTAAGTGTTGGATAGTATAGGGGTAAAAATTACTATATTATGCGTTGTAATGGTATGCGTTGTAATGGTAGTATGCGTTGTAATGGAATGCGTTGTAAAGGTAGTTTTTAAAAATGCGTTGTAGTGTCATGCGTTGTAATGTCATGCGTTGTAATGGATTGTGCGTTGTAAAAAATGCGTTGTAAGTGTAGTGCGTTGTAAAAGTTGCGTTGTAAAGGTTGTTCCCCGATCACACAGCCCATATCGTGCATTAATAAAAACGTCATCCGTGTAACAATCATCAGTGTCATTAATGGTGAAAACCATAAGACAGCTGTATTCAGTTGTGCTGCGTCCCCGGATAATGCACAGTGTACCCATGGACACTGAATACCTGTGGGGTAGGAACTGAGGGGACAGGGCCTTTCTGTTTCAAAGCGGAATTGCTCGTGATCTAGGAACAATTCAAATCTACGTTCCAAAAATCAAACACGAACTGCAAGGATAATTCATCTATCAAATACTTAAAATGTATATACAGCTACGTGAAAACTGTATCACATCCATGCACTTACTTGATGGGAAAGCGACACATCGTGGCCACGCTTTCCCAACAACGGAACCTGGTCTCTCAATCTCGTAAAGTGGAGACACTGCAGGCGCAGCTTATCTGGAGTCAAACGCGTGTCGCAGCTATACCGCAAACTCAACCCGCCATCTTGGGCGTGGGTCTGATGTACAAGTGACACCCCCGGCCATGCACATCGTCGTGACAGGACATTATTCCTGCGTATGTCCTAGGACACCTAAAAACTGTGTGTTGTGTACTAAAACCAGAACATGCAGACCGCTAACTATTCCACAGCAAATGTAAGGTTGCTTCATATATGATGTAAACAAAGCCATCTAAAGCATAAACACTCATCAATTTATACAGCATGGCGATTGGGGATTTAGAACCCGCTGTATCACATAGATGGTAGTTGTATGTCAAACAACTTATCACGTATTTTGATGACAACAAATAAAGTTACATGATTGACTGTTCATAGTTGGCATTGTACAGTGTATACATCATTGGACCTATGGGATAACTTCATTCATTGTTGTACCTGGGTCATAATTATGGAGCACCTCCTTTTCACTGTGTTAAGACATCCTCGCTAGAAGTCAACATAACATGCACAGAAATTACAGAAATGTAACTTAACAAAAGCAAGAAGTCTCATTTAATTAATGCCGTTCAATCCAATGTGGGTACTCTTCAGTAAATACATCCATTTGCATTCCTCTTTGTCTAGGATGTCTTTGATGTTTCCACCCCTACTGCCCAATGTGATCACTTCGGCAACTTGCCAGTAGATGTCATTCTCGGTGTGTATTATTTCCTCACAGTGACTCCATCCACTTTACATCTGACCCTACTTCGATGTTGGGGCGATTTGTTGTTTAAGTTGAGTGGTTTGACCCACATAAATTTTACTACAGGGGCATCTGATGACATATAACATTTCTAGTGTTGCAATTTGAGAAATGCATTCAGGATTTTATATGTTCTTCTAACACCTTTGTGTTAGTGGTAAATCCACATACAATACACACTACACACCTGTGGTGACCAACCACTGCCGGGAGGCCCCAACGTGTTCTAATGTCTCGATTGCTTGGACCATCTTTGTGTGCTCTACGTAATGCCTGATATTTGTTTACGCTTGAAGGCAAAAAGAGGATGTTTCATGATAGGGTCACGGACTTTGAAGAGCAGCAAGTAATGCAAGATAAAAACAATTTAAAAAGAATGTTTATTTATTGTTTGAACTTTCATAACCCATCCAAAATTGGCTTGCAAACCAGAGTTTGGGAAACACGGACTTACACTGTAGGGAGATGAAGTGTAGAGGGGGGGCATCTACCTTTACATGGTTGATAAGAGAGACAGCTGCCAACAAGGACCATTTGTTCTAATGACTATTTTGGCTGTTACCCAAGAAAGCATCATGCATTCATGCTTTGCATAAAGTGACTGCAATGACATTCACAAGTCTGATCTAGGAGTATGTATGCCTCTGGTGTCCAAAATATTACACCAGGTAAGAAAACTACACAGCTTAAGTGGCACGCCAAGCTGGACTTGCCACTACCAAAAAGAAGCTTTTATGTTTAACTGTGTTTTATTGGCATTTCAGAAAAATTGTACATTCAATAATCAAGAGAAGCATAAGTACAGCGTTGCACCCATGGCCATATGCAAGACCCAGTCCATCTGATGAAAGTCACTCTTCAATCATGGCCATGAAGGGCCCCTCCCATGCCATCAGATCAGCAGTTTCAAATGGAACAATTGGTTATATTGAATAGTGCAATGCCTTTTACAAAACAAAATGAACAGTCCCCTGATCACCCCTTCCCCAGAACTCCTCCCCCCCCTCCCCTACCCCGAGCTGGTGTGCCGCTGATGTCTTGGTGAGATATATCATAGGGAGCGTGGGTCAGTGAGCGTCCTCTACTCGTCCTGTCTGGACGTCCGAGCTGGTGAGTCGGAGAAGTCGGAGATATTTAGGGCATGTGATCTCGTTCATGTCCTGAGCTAGCAAAGAGAGCAGTGGCTGCCAAGAATCCGTGAAGCTGGCCAGAGTGTTAGATAGGGAGGCGTGTATGCGTTCCATGCCTATAGTATACCATAATCTGTGAAGCCATATCAGGCATATCAGACTTCTGAGATCATTTTCTATCAGTTTCTTTGGTGTATAGCCATTTCTCAAACCTAGTTAGCTTCCTCGCTACTTTGGGATGGACCTCAGCGTGAAGAAGCCAGTGTCGGAGCTGGAAGTAGCGAAAGCGCTCTGTATTGGGGAGCCCATACTCCGCTCGCAGCTCTAGAAAGGGGAGCATGCCCTCTAGGTCAAAAAAGTGGCCAAAGTGGGGAATAAGAGCTCAAAACCAGACTTACCAAATAGAGAAAAAAAGATTTCAAAACCTTGTACATTTGATAAAGGATAGAGCTCTTTATTTTGGGATCCTTCCTGTTTTTAAACTGCTGCTTATTTTGCTCTATAAATGTAAAGTGCATGTTGGGTGCTTATAGGCATATTGCTCATTTTGCTTTGTTGGGGAGTTGTAGTCTGGCTCCTTTTAAAAGTGTTCCGACAATTCAGTGTTTATGAACATTACGGAAGATACCTTCAAATATAAGTAACACAAATCATTGATATGTTCTTATCAGAAACACTGCAAGTCAACACTGCACATCAGCTTTATTTTAAGTACTCACTTTCAGAACTAGCTTCCACCTTAGAAACGTCGTCTTCTTGCACTGGAACACTGATATCTTGAAAATCTTCTCTGCGCTCAGTGAAACATTCACATTCCAAGCATCGTGTTCTCAGCACCAACTGACCTTGAAACAATTTTTCCACCAATTCAAGAGTATCAAGCTCTGTCAAAAAATAAGTTAATATACATCACAATATGCAGAAATGCTTTACTTAAATTCTAAAGATTGCATGTGTAGCAAGTTTATTCTTTGCTTGAATTGGTTGGTCCCTGGAATTTATTCTAAAAGCAGCAATGAGAATACTAAAGCTCATTTAAGACATTACATCCACAGCAACTATCTGGTGCACAGAAATATGGTACTTTTCTTTTCTTTTTAATAGACCATATCCATTTGATTATGGTTTGAGGTCAGAACTCGGTGACAATCTGAACTGTCTTTTGCTACTGATAGGAGCAAAGATGGCTTTAGAATTTCCAACATGACGCACACTTTATCTTCGCATTCTTAGTCCTCCATCCTCTACATAATATGGGACATCTTTATAGAGCTAAGCTGCCAGAAGATAGATTGGGAAACTCTCAGAAATCCCATGCCCTACTATTAGGACCACTCTAGATTGGGAACTGTGATTACCTCAAAGGAGATGGGGTTATAGTTCCAATAATACAGTGAAATAATGTATTATGTTCCAGGACATTCTGCACTATTTATCAGAATATTCCACACATGAACTGAAGGAAGGAGAGAGCATGCTCGCGTTTCACACAATCCTCACTATGCCAAAAGTGGAAGTTGGCATAAACCATCAAAACGTCCAGGTGGCTGCTCTGCAAATAAAATTAATGGCACAAGTTCCTGAAGTGATGCACTGCTTTGGACATAACCTTGTTCATGGACAGAGGAGTAAGGTATTGTAAATAATGTCTTACAAATTAACTTTAATACAAAAATTGTGTTATCTAATAACTGAAAATGAAGGCGTTTCTCTTACCCATTTTAACTGAACTTTATTTAGAGACCTCGAAACGATGGAAGGCAAAACTGGCCCGGTCAGTATTGAATACTGTAATCTGTAGATAAGACCAGATGACAGCAGCAAGCGATTTAACTCCCTAAGCGTGTAGTAAATTACTTTTCCAAGATACTAGATCAAAAGAAGCTTCACTGCAGGTCAGTAGTGCTGCATAAGTAGACTTTAACTATTACCTATGTTCTGCCACCGTTTTTTTGCAGAGTTTTATATAGCGCGAACTTGACCCGAATCCAATCAGGTATCAGAGCACTTTACATAGCACCAGTTACGTTACATGAGGGCACACATTCATTCTTTGTGAGGCACGGGGAGATTAAGTGATTTGCCCAGAATCACAGAATGTTCAGCGTGGTTACCGAGACTCGAACCCAGTTCCGAGGTTGAGCACCCTATCCGTTAGGCCAACTCCTCTGTCTGGTGACACACTAACTTGCATTTGCGGTAACTATATTTCTGTGCCTGCATTATAGGGACCACTGCACTGGCCGTCTCTTGCTTCCTATAAGACTGCTATCAAGGAACAACACATCATAGCACTATTTCAACAATTAACCACACTTCTACACTAAGCCATGCACTGTAAGGAATATGCTACTTACCAGTATGCATCTGTTCTTGGCATGTAGAGCTGCAGAGCCACACACTAAGGATAAGATCGCCATCTGGTGTTGGGCTCGGATGATTGCAGGTTGTTGTTGTCTTCGGAAGAAGTCTTTGGTCACGAGATTGGTGACTCCTCCCCTGGACAACAGTGCGCATGGGCATCCACTCCATCCTCAGATTGTTTTTCGCCATGATGGGAAATGATGGGGTGTATAAGAAGTAAAGAGAAAGGATGTCCATGTGTAGTGTCTAATTAAGACAATGCTGGAACGGATACAGGTCCCGGGGAGGCGGGTGGGCGTGTGTGGCTCTGCAGCTCTACATGCCAAGAACAGATGCATACTGGTAAGTAGCATATTCCGTTCGAGGCATATGAGCTGCAGATCACACACTAAGGATAGACTATATAGCAGTGTCTCCCCTAGCGGTGGTCACCTGTATCAGTTGCAGCAGTTTGGAATAGAGTTTTTAGGACAGCTTGGCCTACTGAAGCTTGTTGTTTGGATTGCACACCAACACAGTAATGCTTAGTGAAGGTGTGTGTAGTAGACCATGTGGCTGCTTTGCAAATGTCTTCTAAGGGGATGTTCCCTAAGAATGCCATATAAGCCCCTATTTTACGCGTGGAGTGCGCCCTAGGGGGAACGGTAAGAGTACGTTTAGCTTTTTGGTAACATATTTGGATGCATTTGACTATCCATCTGGCGATACCCGATTTGGAAATAGGGTTGCCTTTATGTGGTGGAGCGAAAGCAACAAACAGTTGCTTGGTTTTCCGAAAAGGTTTGGTTCTGTCGATGTAATACAGCAAGGCTCTCTTAACATCTACGGTATGAAGTGCCCTCTCAGCTACTGAGTCTGGATTAGGGAAAAAGACTGGCAGTTCGACTGACTGGTTTAGATGGAAAGGGGAAATGACTTTAGGGAGGAATTTTGGATTTGTCCTAAGAACCGCTTTGTTCCGATGTAGTTTTAGGAAGGGTTCTTCAAGAGTTAAGGCTTGTATTTCACTTACTCTTCGCAGGGATGTGATTGCGATGAGGAAAGCCACTTTCCATGTTAGGAACTGCGGTTCGCATTTGTGCATTGGTTCAAATGGGGGACCCATGAGCCTTGTTAGAACAATATTAAGGTTCCACACCGGGGAAGGTGGTAACCTTGGAGGAATAATTCTTTTAAGACCCTCCATAAATGCTTTAATGGCTGGTACCTTAAAGAGGGACAGGTGTTGTCTATTTTGCAAATAGGCTGCTAATGCCGCTAGATGTAGACGTATAGAGGAATATGCTAAATTGCATCTTTGCAAGTGTAGTAAATAGCAAATGATGTTTTGGATGGAAGCATCCAGTGGTCATTGTTAGCGCAGTAAATGGCAAATCGTTTCCATTTTGCAGCATAGCATGCCCTAGAAGTAGGTCTTCTGGCTTCTTTAATAATATTCATACAATCTGGAGGAAGGTTGAGGTACCCAAACTCTAAGACTTCAGGAGCCAGATTGCCAAGTTCAGTGTTTGAGGATCTGGGTGTCTGATTTCTCCATGGTTCTGGGTTAAAAGATCCGGGGAGAGATGCAGTTTTTGATGTGGAACTAGCGATAGTTCCAAAAGTGTGGTGAACCAGGGTTGACGTGCCCAAGTGGGAGCCACTAGGATGAGTGTTAGCGACTGTTGTTTCAGTTTGCGTACCACAAATGGAATGAGTGGGAGAGGCGGAAAAGCGTACGCAAATCTGCCTGACCAGTTCATCCATATTGCATTGCCCTGTGACCGTGGGTGTGGGAACCTGGCGGCGAAGGTTGGGCGTTTTGCGTTTTCTTGTGTGGCGAACAGGTCTATGTCTGGTTGTCCCCACTTTTGGAAGAATGGGAGTAAGACTTTGGGGTGTAGTTCCCATTCGTGTATCTGCTTTGTGTGGAGACTTAAGAGGTCGGCCACCTGGTTCTGAACCCCTGGGAGGTGTTCTGCTAGCAGGTAGATGTTTTGGGGAATTGCCCATCTCCAAATTTGTTGCGCCAGTTGGGACAGTTGTAGAGAATGTGTCCCTCCTTGTTTCTGTATGTAATACATTGTGGTCATGTTGTCCGTGCGGATGAGGACAGTCTTGTTTTGTAGATGCACTTGGAAGGATTTCAGTGCTAGGAACACCGCTAGAAGTTCTAGGTGATTGATGTGGAGCTATTTTTGTTGAGTGGTCCACTTTCCCTGAGTGGTGTGTTGAAGGAGGTGGGCTCCCCACCCCGTGAGAGATGCGTCGGTGGTCGGCACAACTTGTGGAAGAGGCTCTAAGAACGGCCGCCCTTTGGACAGGTTGATAGTGTTCCACCACTTCAGCGAGCGAAGTGAGCGGCTGTCCACCAACACCAGATCGGTAAGTTGTCCGTGGGCCTGGTTCCACTGTTGTGCTAGACATTCCTGTAAGGGACGCATTTGAAGGCGTGCGTAGGGTACTATGGAGATGCATGACGCCATCATGCCTAAGAGTTGCATGAACACTCTTGCAGGGAGAGAGGTTTGTGTTTGAAATTTCTTGATGAGACTTTGTAGGTTGGCTATCCTGGCTGTGCTGGGATAAGCTACGGCTTTGGATGTGTCTATGGTGGCTCCCAGGTATTATTGTACCTGGGAGGGTTGTAGTTGAGATTTGGGATAGTTGATGGTAAATCCCAAGTTGTGTAGGGTTTGAATAGTGCGGTGAGTGTGGAGAACGCATTTGTCTAGAGTATTGGCTTTTATGAGCCAATCGTCCAGATAGGGGAAGACATAGATTTCTTGTCTCCTGAGATATGCTGCCACAACTGCCAAGCATTTGGTGAATACCCTGGGTGCAGTTGTTACTCCGAATGGGAGAACTATAAACTGATAGTGCTGACTATCTACCACGAATCGTAGATACTTCCTGTGAGCGGGATGCATAGGGATGTGAAAATATGCGTCCTTGAGGTCTAATGTGGCAAGGAAGTCTCCTTGTTGAAGTAATGGAAGGACCTGTTGGAGAGTGATCATGTGGAAATGATCCGATTGTATGTACTGGTTTAGTAGTCTGAGGTCCAGTATGGGTCTTAATATTTTGTCCTTTTTGGGAATGAGGAAGTATAGGGAATATACTCCTGTGCCCTGATGTTGTAGTGGTGTGGATGGTGGCAGCGTCTACACAGGCTGTTGGATGCATTACAGGAGGCGGGAGTGAATCTGTGCGACACACGCTTGCTGAGTAATTTTAAATTTCAATCTTAATAGCACTAAATCAATTTTAAATTTGGTCACAGGGCAGCGCAATACTGTTAATCCCTCCACCACTTACTCGTATTGCCGATAGGTAGTCTGGGTCAGCTGACAGCCTGCACGCCTCGGTCCGAATCGGTGACTATCACCGTTGAGCGGACAGGCAGACCCTGGCACTTCCGGTTTAGGGGCGGTTAGCGCTCTAGCTTCGCCCGCTCAGGACTACAACGGGTGCTCGTCACTCCAAGCGCGCAGCGGGTGCGCGCAGGGGTGTGCCTAAGAACGCGCCTAAGACAAGCCAAAGAGAAGCCCGTCTGCGCCCGTCCGTGACTGGACGAGGCTAGGGGCTAGAGGTCATGGCCGCGAGTGTTGCCCAGCTGCCTGCTTGCGTGAAACCTCTGGTAAAATACTCCTCAGTAGAGCTGTTGCGTATCCGTAAGCCTGTACTTCAGGGATGCACGGGAGGGGAAGGATGTCTGTTGGAGGGTCCTTTTTCATGTCGGAATTGTCAATATCAAGCCTCCGCTGATCACTTGCAAATCGTACCACATGAAGAACCATTTATAACTACTCTTCCATATGACTCGCGTAAGAGTCGTAATCTTCTCTGCAATATTAGATCGCTGTCTAAACATCACAGTGAAGTGTGGGATATGATTGCTTCATCTCAGCCTGAACTCTGTTATTTGACAGAGACATGGCTAAAACCACACTCTGTTCCAGCTATCACATTAGGGATTCCAGAGGGCTATAAAATAGCCAGACTTGACCGGCCTACCAAGATAGGAGGAGGCATTGCCATTGTATATAAAAATAATCTATTAGTAACCATCTTAGAGGAAATGAGTACCCCGGACTTAGAAATTCTTGTATTTAAAATCAACTTCTCCAAGAATATCGGCTACAAAGGGGCACTGGCCTATCGTCCCCCCGGACCCCATACCAACTTCAACATCTTGTTGCTGGAGATATTGGCCAGACACATTGACCCTGACAACGAGTTCCTACTTTTAGGAGAGTTTAACATGCATTGTGACCTCAAGGATAATGCTGAGGCACAATCTTTACTAACTGACATGTCCGTGTTGGGTCTAACTTTAATAAATACTGGTCCCACCCACTTGGCAGGGCACACTTTAGATCTCATCTTCTCTAACAAACTCAATACCCTGCTATATGACTCCTCCACTCAGGTCAACTGGACAGATCACTTTGTCTTGGAATTTTTTACTTCATATTTGGGTAAAGCCCCCCCTCAGGCACAAGCCCTTCCCACTAGGCGTAGACCATGGCACAAGATTACTCCAGAAACATTTCAGGAACACTTTTCTGGATGCCCCATTTCTCTTGGAGAGAATGTTGATACAGCATTAGATCGTTATAATCAGGCGATACTCCAGGTGGTAAACAGGATTGCTCCTATGAAAACCTATAAACCTCGCCTAGCCCGTAAACAAGAGGTATGGTTTATGGAACACCTGAGATCTCTCAAACAGCAGGCGAGGAAAATAGAAAAGGTGTGGAGATTAACCCATGACAACATGGATAAGAATCATTTTTGGGCAGCTGTTTCTAAATATCATAAGGAAATTCGCAATGCCCGGAAATCCCACATACAGGCCCTTCTTCTAGCTGCAGGAAATACCCCCAGAATCTTATACCAAACTTTACATTCATTTGTGAAACCAGCAGCTTGTGAAACTCTGAAATTGGCTTCACAACAACTCTGCAATGAAGTAGCTCAGTTCTTCACAGACAAAATAAATAAGATTCATGACAATATTCTAAAATCCTATCCACCCATCATTGATTATATCTTATCACCTATGGAGCTGGATAAAGAGATGGGAGTTACACACCTGCAATCCTTTTCCCCTATCTCCTTGATTGAGACAGAATGTTATCTGGGGCAGATTAAAAGCGGAAGCCCCTCAGATATTATTCCAGCCAGAATTTTTCCGATTGCAGGAAAAAGTTTGAGTCCTCAGATTCAAAGCCTCATTAATCTCTCCCTGACCGAGGGGCAAGTTCCTAGGGAATGGAAAAAAGCAGTGGTAAGACCCATTAGGAAAAACTCCTCCATTCCCTGGACTGACTTATCCAATCTGAGGCCTATCTCGTTACTCCCTTTTTAGGGAAGGTCATAGAGAAACACGTCAAAAAGCAGGTTTCTCAGTACATAGAACTGCATGACAAGCTAGACAGTTCTCAGTTTGGTTTTAGACCCCGACACAGTACTGAATCCGCTCTGCTGTCGGTGACAGATGACCTTCACATGTACCAGGATCGAGGGTATTCGGCGATCCTGGTACTGTTAGATTTATCGGCGGCGTTCGATACTATATCTCACAATATCTTAATCAAACGTCTGACCGCAATTGGAATAAAAAGCACAGCGTTAACCTGGCTAAAGAGTTTTCTGTCTGACCGCCCCCTAACTGTCAGCATGGGCACATTTAGGTCGACAAACTCATATCACCAAGGGGGTGCCACAGGGCTCTTGTCTAAGCCCTACCTTGTTTAACATCTATGTGGCACCCCTGGCCAATATATTGAGAGACTTTGGGTTTGTCCCCGTCTCCTACGCTGATGATACGCAGCTCCCATTTCCTTTTAAACATCTGACCGACGAAGTGAGGGAGGCCTTCTCAGATGGCATGAAAGCTGTTGCAAATTGGATGAAATCTAACTATCTCCAATGCAACGTAAGCAAGACCGAAGTAATGCTCTTTGGGGAGGTCAGAAATCTGTGGACTTCAGAGTGGTGGCCATGTGAGCTGGGCAAAGTACCTGAACCCAAATTGGTCGTAAAAAACCTAGGGGTCCGTCTTGATCGTGAGCTCACTTATAAGCAACATGGCAATTGGGTTTTCGGCCAATGCTTTCATGCTATTGGGCTCTTACGTAAAGTGTTTCCACTATTGCCTGATTCCACTAGAAAAACATTGGTCCAGGCTTAAGTGTTGAGTCGCTTGGATTATTGCAATGGACTCCTGCTGTCAGCTAATCAGGGAGTCCTAGAAAAACTCCAAGTGATACAAAACACTGCGGCAAGACTTGTGATGAATGCCCCCCCAAAAACTCCTTCTAAACCACTCCTTGACAAATTACACTGGCTTCCAGTTGGTAAAAGGATTACGTTTAAGACATGTTGTCTTATCCATAGAACCATACATGGCTCTGGTCCTTCTTACTCAGAATTCTTGGTTTTTAGGAAAAAACTCAAAACGTTTCTATTCTAGTAATTCTTCTTCCTTCTTAGTTCTAATGCTGCACTGTGTTGAGTTATTTCCTCCCGTCTCTTGTAGCTGCCAATTTTTCTCCCTCTTTTCCTTTCTGTGCGCAGAGATACTCTTATGCAAGAGTCGATTCTAGCGCGATATAAATCTATAAATAAATAAATATTGCGTGTTTTTGAAGCAAAGACTATTTCTTGTTTGAGGAGCGTGAGGTGGTGAGACGTCATGGGACGGTGCCTGGGTGGTATGTTTGGGGGTGGGTTTATGAGTGCGAGGCAGTAGCCAGATTGGATAATTTGTCTTACCCACCTGTCTGTTGTGATGGTATTCCAGACAGGTAGGAACTATTGAAGTCTTCCCCCAACCGGAGTGGAATGGTCTGGGGGGAGTGGTGGCAAGTCACTGTTTGGTGGCTGTAGAGGTGCGGGTGTTGTTGTTGCCCCGTCCTCGGCCTTTAGTATTGTTTCCCCGATAACCTCCTCTAAAATATCCTGTTAGGGGATGTTTGACCTGATGCTTTGAAGGTGGAAGAGTTGTCTGTTCCCACATTTTTGGAAGCTCCTCTATAAAAGGAGCGACGAAAGGAGCCTCTGGGTTGAGTAGACTGCAATGCTCCCATAGATTTGGCAGTCTCATCTTTCTTCATTTTTTCTACGGCAGTGTCTACTGCAGGCCCGAATAGTTGCTCCTGATTAAAGGGTTGAGCAAGAATGGTGGTTTGGACTTCCGGCTCGAAGCTGGAAATGCGCAGCCATGCGTGGCGTCTAAGCAATAGGCTTGTGTTGACTGCCCTAGAGGCGGTGTCCGCTGCGTCTAATGCACATTTAATGGAGGCATTGGATATTAGTTTGCCCTCTTGGATGAAGTCAGTGGCCTGTGTTTTGTATGGTTCAGGCAGGTGTTGCAAGAGATCCTCTAGTTGATCATAATGGGCTCCATCATAACGAGCTAATAGGGCTTGTGTATTTGCAATACGCCAGTGGTTAGCAGCTTGTGCGGCAACCCTTTTGCCGGAAGCCTCCAGGAGTTTAGACTCTTTGTCTGGGGGCGGCGTGTCTCCGGTGGTTTGGGAGTTTGCCCGCTTTCTGGCATTTGATACGACTAGTGAGTCTAGGGGGAGTTGCGCCTTGATGTACGCAGGATCTTGTGGCGCCGGTCTATATTTTTTTTCTATTCTGGGGTTGAGAACCCTGGCCCTGACAGGGTCTTTAAAAACCTCATTGGCATGCTTGATCACTCCCTTAATCATGGGTAGAATGTGAACTGTTTTCTGCGACTGCTCAAAAGTGTCGAGGAGAAAATCCTCCTCAGGAGTGTCGGTGACCCCATGAAACGATGCTGCTCTGTTTATAAGCTGACCGAACCCTAAATGGTCATCAGGAGGGGAGGGTTTTGAGGGGTATGGAGTGGGGTCAGGTATATCAGGCATAGGGTAAGTCCAGTCATCTACTGGTGCTGTGTCCGGGAGTGTAAAGGGATCAGTAGGATCAGTGGGATAAGTAAAGAAATCTGGGTCTCCCCCTCCCCCTAAATCATCATCATCCTGTGGAGGTGGTGTGTGAGAAGGAGATGGTAGAGGTGAAGGTGGTGGGGGGGGATGGAATAGGAGGTAATGTAGGAGAGGAAGGACGTATGGTTGAAGTGGCAAAGTCCTTCTTTGGAGGTGCTGGAGGAGGAGTTGTGTCCAGCTTCCTTTTCTTGTAGGGCACCACTGTGACATGTCCGGTTTTCGGATTTATGTAAATCCGTTTTTGCTTTGGATCAGGCCGAAAGAGTGCCTCACTGTCCGAAGGCGTCTTTGGCGCCGACTTTTGTGTTTCTGATTTTGATTTTTGTTCTTTATGGACTTGTTTTGGCACCGAGGATGTTTTTGGTGCTGAAGAACTTTTCGGTTCCGGTGGATTTTTCGGTGCCGAAGGACCTTTCGGTGCCGACGAGCCTTTTGGTGTCGGTGGAGACCTCGACGCCGAAGAACGTTTCGGTGCCGGTGGAGATGTCGGTGCCGAGTGACGTTTCGGGGCCGATGGAGATTTCGGTCTCGGAGCCTGCTTTGGTGCCCAAGATATTATAGGCACAATGACATGAGGTTTGCTCGAACCCGAGCCACCTGCAGGCTTACTTTTCTTCGGAGCCGGGCCCGAGGGCGGGGCTTCTGAAGATGTTTTTGGATCGCGACTGGGTCCGGCTGGCAGTGTCTTGACCAATGTCTTTTTGAGTGGTGTTGGGGTAGGGGGGCTGGTACTCACAGGCTACCCCGGATCAGAATCGTCTGCCTCGGACACGATCTGGAGATCTTCGGAGTCGTCGTCAGGGACATCCTGTGCAAAGAGGTCTTCTGGTTCCGGAACCGGCCTGGCCATGGTATGGCATCGAGCTCTTCGGTCCCGGATAGTTTTCTTGGAATGGAATGCGGCACAGGGTGGACAGCTGGATTCGTTGTGGTCTGGTGAAAGGCACAAATTACAGACCTCGTGGTGATCGCTATGAGGAAACTTTGCTCCACATTGGGGGCATTTTTTAAAAGGTGTCCTTTCCATCAGCCGCGTCCGGAGTCGGTCCGATATGGATTTCGACGTCGAGTTTCAAATTTTGAGAGTTGTAGTGATTGCTTATAAGTTTTCTGCTGGAGCGGAAAAAAGTTTATCCGAGCCCAATGGCGGAAAAAAACAATCTGAGGATGGAGTGGATGTCCATGCGCACTGTTGTCCAGGGGAAGAGTCACCAATCTCGTGACCAAAGACTTCTTCCAAAGACAACAACAACCTGCAATCATCCGAGCCCAACACCAGATGGCGATCTTATCCTTAGTGTGTGATCTGCAGCTCATATGCCTCGAACATATTTTTATATGAAATTAGGGGGCACCTAATGGGACGGGTGTCTGTCCGGGATTTCATTTGAAGGGAAGGGTGGCCCTGGGAAACAAGCCCTTTAATCATCTTGTGGTGCCCGGGGAAGGTACCAGATATGTCTGAGCAGCGGGGCACCTGTGGGGGTGATGTCTGTCCCTGATCCGTGTCGGTTATAGTGAGGTAGAAGCCCTGTGTGCACTGTAGGATCCACACACAATGGTGGCTCCGTGTGCTGCTGTGGAGAGACCCACGAGTATGCCCCATGTGGTGTGGGCGGGTGTAGGAGGAGATGGGGCACTTGTACCGACGGATCGATGCCCTTGCTCTGAAGACCCGTATGTGAGCCGCTAACGCTGCGGAGACGTGCGGGGATTGCCCGCAAGCCGCGGGTTGTGCTTGTTCTCAAATAAACACCTTTTCGAAGTGTCTGCTGTTAGGAGAGTGTATATGTGTGCCTGGCATATGGGCCAACAGGGCACCAACATTTCAAGCGGCTCTAGTTGGTTTGTTCGTGTGGTCCATGAGGTAGGTGCACAGGTGTGATGGACGCAGTGGAGATTGTGTACGTGTGTGTACGTGTGCGTGCGGTGGAGTAACTGGACTGTCCGACAGGACTGCCCTGGAATATAGACCCACACCGGACCCTTTTCTGCTGTAGAAAGAAAGCTGCCAGGTGTGACCATTGTAGGGGCAGAATGCCCAGAGGCGCAACTAGAGCCAAATTTCGGGCGGCGGGGTACAAAATATCTTGGGGGGGGGGGTGGGGGCAGGCAATTCTTCCAACAATGGGCAGAGTGGAGATAAAGTGATAAAACAAAGCCTCGTTAACAAATAAATGGTCTAAGGACCTGTGAAGTACTCGGGTGCAGCTGTGATAAGCTCAACAAGCGCTCGCCAGGCAGCCGCGCTTTACTTTTAACATTAAAAGTAAAGCGCGGGTGCCGCGATTATACCAAAAGTAAAGTAATAGAAAAAACATCTATTTCTTTACTTTTGGTATAATCGCGGCACCCGTGCTTTACTTTTAATGTTAAAAGTAAAGCGCGGGTGCAGTGATTATAACGTCATCGCGATCACGATCGCTGTGAAAGCGAAAGTGATCGCTGTGAAAGCGAAAGTGATCGCGATGACGCTCTCCTGAGTGCTTCTGGCTGGCCTAGCGCATGGCGGCTGCACGCGTGCACGCTCACATGCACGCAAGCGCTAGCCCAGCAAGCAGCACTTAAAAAAGCGCACATACAAAATGTCTCTCCGAGCCAGCGCATACGCAGGGCTCAGTGAGACCTAAAAAATTGCAGAAGTCATAAGCAAACTTGCTCAAACAAGCAACAAAAATGCAATGAGATCTAGTTGTGGAAGAGACTTACTGTGTGACTAAATAGTTTAATGTATATGTCGGACTAAATAATATAATGTATATCTCTCATAAAAATGTGGAGCACATTTCAATTAATTAGGGCAGGAGTGTTGAAAGGTTATTTTCAAAAAGGAAAAATCAAGAAAGCATGAGAAGATCCCAAGCTCTTGATTTGTAGCAGACATTGATCTCCACAATACCAGCATGCAGCGAACATGAATCATCTATATGTACCTCACTCCTATAAGTCCCAAGTCCCAAGGTACCCATTACGGTCAATACAAGAGCACCATTTTCCAGAAATAAATCTATCCATAAACAAATTTTAGCCACCTGGCTACTAGAAACAAATATTTTCCTACTTTTATATAAAAAATGAAGCTGTAAAAATTTCAACACATTGGTGGCAGAGATGGATTGCATTTTCAATTCAAAAGTACTAGCATTTTTAGGATATCAGGAAATCATTAGAAAAAATGGATCCTTGAAACCCCATAACCCCCAGACTGAAGTGGGCTAAAAATTACCATTTATACTAAACAAACATGTCAAAAAATGCATTCCAAGAGAGACGGTTCTTAGAAAGGTATTAGATTTACGATTATGCAATCAAACTTCACACCACATTCTATTCCGATTTTCTGTAAATTTTGCTCACCTTTTCTGGTTGCAGGGGACATCTCAATACTCTTCCCTGCAATGGGCACTGCAGCAGGAGGCGCTGCCTGTACACTATTTTCCTTCCCAGACTCTTCTTCGAGGCCCGATTTGTTAATTTCCTTTAAAAGTGTTTTAGAGCCGGAACTTGTTGATAACTTGCCTAGACTGCAGAATTTCGATAAAATGCTGGGCTGTTTCCCCGAAGACTTCAACCAGCTTAACCTAGACTTCTTCTCAGTGGGACGAGTGCTTTCATTTTCAGTACAACTTTTAATGGATGCCTCGGATTTAATTTGCAGGATTCCACCAGCAGACTTTCGTTTTGATCTTCTCAACTTGCTTAGTTCCTCTGGTTTTTGCTCCATGAAACATTTAGATTTTTTCTTTGCATTCCCGGCCTCAGTGTCACTTTTCCGCTTTCCATTTTTTAATGTTTCTTCTGAAACAACATCTGCATGTCCATTTGCCACAGGGATTACATGCTGGCCTGTCTCATTGGAAATTTCACTTTCAACATTCGTATTGGATACCTTTGGCAAACCTGGAATGGGCTCCTCCACAGGTAAACGTTTAGATTCCTCCTTCTTCAGCGTTTGACAGGTTTCCTCAATGCAGCCTAAAATACACTGCAACACCTCCTGAGCATCATGCTGTTGATAGCCTTCATACATAGGATTGAGTTCCCTTAAACGAAAAGAAATGTCTTTTAATACAGCTCTTCTAAACGTAGCCACATAATGAATATTTGCATCGAAGTATCAAGACAAACGAATTGCAACTTTCCATTAACAAAGCTTTCATAAAAGTAATATCTTTTAGTAGCAGATTTCAAGTATAATATCCTCCAAGGTGATGAGCCTGGTGGCAATATTATTTTCAGAAATACCATTTACGTCCGATGATTTAACTTCAATCCTAGCTGTACCAAACAAGGAGGCTTTTGCTCAATTTGTTGTGGCCACCACAGCAAGGTTTAAGATTCACTGAACAATCTAACACAAGCCATTATAGAGATTACAAAACACTTACGTAGATAAGGACGTTCATCACTTGGATTAATGTTGTATACAAACATGGTGTACTGTTAAATGTATAGGAATTCATATTTGGTTATTGCTCTCATAGCCATCAATGCCACCACCAACAATATGGTCTGTTTTTGTCTATTATAGAAGATTCCCATAATTGCTTCACATTGTCCCAATTTTCAGATCCTACTCAATGTCATCTTATTTCGTACCACCATAAAAACTAAGGAACAATTACTGTCTTAATTCTGCATAAATTCCAGACATTTTCTGGGCTGCAACCTGGAGATGAGCCAACACCTTACTACATACGATTTCATTGACTCAACTCCAGATGACAGATGAGATACCCTAGCTGGTCAAACTTCCTGCATAACATGTTTGCCTAAGGATTTTATATAAGAGCCTGGTTACCTGCCTCTAGGGACTGGCTTAAACTCCCATATGTACTATTTATAATTATAACGCCAGACAATCTGGCATTTTAACTGAGTTGGAGCACGGATTCTACATTTATTTCCTACAAAAAAGTTTTGTGGCCACATCTACTTTAATAAATGTATATTGTTTGCTAAAGATTACGGTAAGCAAATTTGCTCCTTAGACAATCCCTCGATTGTGTAGAAGTTAATTTGCTGCAGTTTACTACAAGTGCAGGTTATTTCACTTTTCTTTTGCAGGTACACTGGTTCTCCAGCACTTCTACTGAAAGCTCTATTAAGATAGGCAGGGATAACACTAAGCAGCCCACTGGCTCCCTGCTTGTGGGAACTCCCCCCAAACTACTGCCGCAATCTTAAAACAGCGAGAATCACGTCCACTGGACAGAGTCACCAACAAGAACCACGAGTCAGAGCAAAATTTAAATCTTCCCCATAACCATCAACTAGTCATATAGCTTTAAATGAATAGTGCCACTTTCCTTTAGGTTATAGGCATTCACTATACCTATTTAAGATCTTCTCCAAGGGAGTTTAGTCTAGGGACAAGGAAAAAGGCAGACAGGTTAAAGAGTCTTTCGGAGTCATCTCTAGTTTGGGCTTATTAGAGCCCAAATAGAGCCTATGCCAAGATGCCTGTCCCCACTTTACATCAAACCTTTTTACCCTACCTATGAATTGTTTCAATAGCACTACATTTATTGCCTTTTCACTTAATTTCCCCAACAGTACCAGCTCTTGCAAGTTGTTCCCAAAGGCTTCTGGTGGAATCAATCTTTCAGGATACTATTGTGCCATCTACAGATATCCTGTGGGAGTCCCATATCCGCTTCAGAGTTAGCTCCTGTCAGTACCAGTTAGGCGGCCTTGGGGGAACAGAAGGGTTTACTAGGCCTCAAGTGTCATAACCAAGTCATTTTCATCTGGGTTTCCAGGACAGTCCTACTATACACCCTAAAAACAGAGCACCAAGTGTATCTCTTACCACCTGACTCTCGGTAGTGGGCTGAGAAGTCCAAGGCTTTCTCAGAGAAGTGGTGTGGGGGAAGAGTCACACCTCAATACTACACAATGTAGTATTTAATAAAGTGGTAGTCCAACCAGTGCTTTATCTTAGATAAGAAAATGTTCTATACACAATACTACACAACTTTGGGAAAATAGGCAATGCTCACAGTGATTAAGTGGTTCAGCTTCTATCTTTAATGAAAACCCATTGATCAATCCACAAGTGTCTGGTGCCCACTGTCATGCTTGCTTGTCACACTGCGGAAGGCAGTAGTGTAAGCGCTCAGGTGTGAAAACAGTTGCTGTAAGCCCCAGCGGAAATGTTATCTTGAGACTGGTGTCTTTAACACACAGAGGGCAGGTGCTGGAACACAAACTTGGAATTTCTGTTCCCTTCTTATACTCTTAATGGTTTGTGGATTCTAAAGTATGTCTTCGACTGGGCAGGAAGATGGGGTGGGGTGGGTCTGGGAATCTCCTACTTGGAAAACCAGACAAGTGCACAAGAAAGGAGGTAAGCCTTCACACTTTATGCTAATTAGCATATTGGGAGCAGCACCACTTGTGGAACAAGAGAGCAGTACATACCAAAAGCCTCCCCTGGACATAAAGACCACGGTCCTCCAACAACCTAGAGTCGGTCTCAACAAGAAAGCTTCAAAAATGCCTCTTCTGATAGGCTACCTCCAACATCCATTTTGTACACCATCTCTACAGTGGAGATCCCAACATGCCATACATGCTCCACAGTGATCCTGTTATGTACATACTGTGCCACAAACATGCAGTATCCATGTGCAAAGAATGCTGCAAAGGACCCTGTGCTTTGTCTGTAAATTGTTTGGCAGACAATTAACAGGCAAAGGACCCTGTGCTTTGTCTGTAAATTGTTTGGCAGACAATTAACAAAAGTGAGGACAATAGGCAACTTGCCCACTGCCTGAAACAAAAACAAAAAAAGGCCCGTTCTGCTGCTATAATTCAGCTCTGCCACCAATGTTAGTCTAATGCAATACCACAATCTGAGAGTCAGGCTCTCTGTAGAAGGTACGCATGTTGGGCTAATCCGGACCACATAGTAGCGTTCTGGGTTGCAAACCATAATTGTAATACAGTGCAGCATACATGCACGAGCACTGTGTGCATCAAGGACAAAAACAAATCAAAATTACCAGTAACTGACTTTGTGGATAATTCAGTCCAAGAGAGCCTGGACCTTCCCATTCCAGCTAGTCTAGAAACCCACTACTTTGATGTCTATGGTTAACTTTGGGTTGACCTGTTTCTACTTCTTGCTGACCCAGATAGATTCTTTACTGTAGTGTCAGTGGTTACAGAATTGCACCAGCCCTGTCCTGGGCTGGCTTCATACACCCATTAATGTGTCTAGAGATATATTGTTTGGGTTGCCCCATATGTGCTTCAGGGGGTAACCTCAGACCCACTACTATAGTGCCTATAGTAATTCTTGGCTTGCATCACCACTACAATGGCCACCTCCCTCCAGGTCATTCGTGACAGCGTTGCCAGTCCTCGACTCTCGTGGGATAGCACAACACATTCTAGGTGTTGCAGTCTTGTTTTGCTTCCTTGGAACTAGTTAGTCTAACATACTCTTTGCCATTATTATTCAGTGATTTACAGGCCACTACCCTCACCTTAAATTGATCCAAAGCATGACTTTGCAATGTGAATCATGTAGGAAATAATGGTGAATACTTGCTGCAGCTAGAACAGTAGCATCTGAATATTTATATACTGTATTTGAGTTAAGAAAGTTCAAGTGTTTATGAGGAAGATCGTTACTTTTCCATGCTACAATGGGAAATACAAATATCCCACGTACCCATTTAAGAACAAGAGATGGATGCTAATAATTACAAAAGGCAAAGCATATAGGAAAAATAGTGTTATCAAGTTGATAAGACTAACCTCAGTGTATTCAAAAGCCTTCTAGGCTGAGCTGCAAGTTCATCTTCAAATTTTTCTGGATTCACAAGATAACTGGTTTGTAGCTGCTCAATCGAAAGCATCAAGGAGTGCAAACCACAGATAAGTTCATAACTTGCTGGTAAGTCATCTTTCTTACTTTCCTGAAAGGTAGAGCAAAAGGAAATGGAAAAGAACAATTTAGTACAATTTAAATTTTGAGCCAACCATTGTTTAAATCCAGCGTGCAAGGGCCACAAATACATTGACTTGTCAGAATCACCGCAATGATTGTATGACATTACTTTTAACATCATTAATTGCCTATTTCATTAATTCGTCCCCCATTACTTACAGATCCCATTATTATGACCCATATCCCTAACATTTAACTACTACTCATTACTTCAACCCACAATCCAGGACCATAATCCTAAACATAACTCTGCACTAAATTACATTTGTAAGTGAAATTCATATTAAACTGACCTTGTATTAGCCTACAGTAAAAATGTGTGTATAAAACGACCTTCTACTAATCCTACTACTATTTATTATCCTAAATAAATTAGATTTATATAACAGCCCTAAATAACATACTAACTCTAGCCTGAAATAGTAACTTTAAACCTAAATCAAACAACTAAAATAAATACAATTACTTGTATATAAATGTGTCTCTCTATGTGCTGGAGTTGCCTTTAAAATTAACTTATACTAAAGGAACTGAGCCCTAACCCTAAATTAAAAATGTGAATTAAACAAAAGTATATATATATCAGCAAAGGATTCCTTTCATCAAAAAGGAAAATCGACGCCTTGTCTGTTGCGCAAAAGTCTTTTAATCAGTCAGCTCAAAACCGTTAGACACGTTTCGCCTGCAATGCAAGCTTGTTCACCAACTTATTGATGAAAGGAATCCTTTGCTGATATTTTCGGGCCGTGCTTTGGAGGCCCGTTCATCGACGCGCCCTCTGTTCAGGAGGTGGTGGGCATACCGAAGCAGCTTGGAGGAGATATATATATACACACACACACATATATACACACACACACGCACACACAATATATATATTTCTTTTACCTCAGCTTGCCGAATCACACCGAAACTTTCAAGATAGGAGCGGACCAGAGCGCCCCACGAGTTTTGAAAGTTTTGCGAAGATTCGTCGACCGGCGCCAAAGTTATTGGAAATAGAATGTTGCGGATTTCCTATGGAAAAAAGGTCCTATAACTACCTACTGGCAACCTTAATCTAACCCTAATGCTTCACTTTCCTTTAACAATCAAGTCTAGGTGCTATGGTTAAAGGGATGCATGTTTCCGTAAACAATGTCTGTAAATGATTCTCATCTGTGTTCACTGTGTGAATTTAGTTCTTGACTAGATCGATAAACCCTGGAATGCTTAGTCTCTAACTGCACCCAATGAACACCACCGATCTAAACTAAAGATGGCTTATGATAAAGTTTGAGACAAAAACTATGACAGGTTATAACTTAAGATGACAAAGCGTAAAACTAAAATGCTCAATTCGTGCAAAGCATGATTTTCAGCAGACCTTGCATTTACCTCCCATCAACACACCAGAGAGCAACCCTACCCAATAAACTTGAAGCAAATTGATCTGACAGAGGCAACATTCTTATTTATTGAAACTTTAACATCTTAATGGGCTACATAAAAATAAACATTAAAACACAACATCTGAAGACCTAAAATACGCACTCTATGCTGCTGCCGCTCTGGAGTCTATCCTTGGAAATCTTCCCACGAGTAGTAATGGAAGGTGCTAGACTATAAGAATAGATCCAGTTGTACACAGTGGTTACTGACACTCTTAGTTCTTCAGCCATTGTCCATAAAACCCATATACCACCTTTCTCCATAACAGCCTTAAACAATAGTACAAAAGGACACTACTCAGAACTAAGGAAAGCAAAAGCATGTGATGTCCAAGCACGATGACCCTAAAGCACCAACCCTATCGGGCCATCCAAATTCTCGAATTACGACTCCATCTATCAGAATAACGTCCCATCAGATACAAAGAAGAGACGATGGTCAGTGGGTCTTTCCATGGAGGTCTTCTCTGCCAATCTGCATTCTGAACCCTTTTGTAACCTGCCAGAGCACACTATGAATGGGAAAAAGGGGAATTAAAGCTATTTTCCACAAAATTCCATCTGATGGACTAGCAAACGTGCGAGGTGATAGGAAGCTTCATGTTGTGGATGAGCCTTGCCTGCTTCGAATGTAGGAAGACGTTTGTTTGAATCAGAGGAGGAATCACACCAGTCACTAAAGTCTCTGTAAACATCACTGACAAATGTGTGATGCTGTAGTGAGTAACCACCTCTTCAAAGCACCAAGCCTGATAGTTGTCGAAACCGTTCATCACATTTCAATGAGCCTGCAAGTGTAAGGCCATGTTTCTCAAATGAAGCACAATCCCTAAACATAAATGCGAATATGTCATCTGAGGAGATAGCTGTAGATCCCATTCATTCCTAGGGGCGCCACACCTGCTAAAATCACTCTGGGAAAGAAAAGGAGAGCCATCTATTATGTTAAGTGCTCACATCGTTCAAGTAATGGTGAAATGGAATTGCAAATGAGGTTGCTGTGCAATAAAATGTTTACCCTGCAGATCTACGTCACAAAGGAAGAATTCCTTCGAAAGAATGAGCTAGTGTCACAGCCCACGCCCCTTCGGTCTAAACTTTGCTATATGGTTACCTTCGGCTTCTAATATATGCTACATCGAACCCAAGACCAATAATTTTTTTATTTTATTAAGAGATGTTGGTTTTAATTTGTTTGCTGAAAGCACATTTTCAAACAGCACACGCATGAAGCTGGTCTACCCACTAGACATTTCATTTATCCTACCTCAATATGGAATGTTTCCAAAGGGAACACAATTAAACCATCTCAACGACAGTCACTGGGAGAGGACTACTGTGCTATATATATATATATATATATATTTTTTTTACATAATTCTTCCATTATTACAATGTGGTGCAATTCAGAAGTTGAAAGGTGTGATACGAGCGCATGCAATGCCAACAGTTCATATCTCGTTTACTAATTTTAAGAATTTACCTTTTCTACCATTTGATCTTGTTCACCCTTTAATACAGCTTTCTTCTTTGAAACGGTCTGGAATAACTGCTTTACACCAGTAGTAAAACCAGGACAATAGTAGAGTACCTTCAACGAAAAGTGTACAGGTTATGCAATAAAAAAGGTAAGCTGTAAACACAAAGAGGAAGAAGGCAAGCAAGAAAAACCAACTCAACCACAGACTTCATAGTGACAGCCAAAAAAACATACAAAGCATCGGAGGGCCTGATTTAGAGTTTCATAGATGGGTACTGCGTCACAAACGTGTCAGATATCCCACCCACCTATCCTAATGCACTTATAATTAGGCACATGGGAAACCTGTAATGTTTGTGACGGAGTACCCATTCACCAGACTAACTCAGGCTTAAGTTATTATGTAGGTACTACATCTCTCAGTCACCACTTAAAAGTTGTTGTTGTAACTTTGTGAGACAACCAGTCTTATATTGATTGAACAAGAAAGAGTGGCAAATCACTAAATGCAGCAATGGGGTTGACGGCGACGCACAGAGTCTGAACTCCATCAACCACCTAGAAAAAGGCAACAACTGGCCTTTCAGTTATTCTAACAGCTAATCAGAGAAAGTAGTGGATAGATATTTCCAGGTTGAAGCGCACGTGGTTGAAAAACGGATGTCTAAACCCCTTCATAAATTCTGCCCTTTAAGCTTCAGGAAACTAAGAGAATCTGTTTGTGTTACTAAAGGTCACACTTACCAGGCTAACAAGCAAATCGTGATACAGACAAGACATATTAAACAAGGACATATAATTTAGTACTTTAGAAATGGAGTGAAATTAATGCTGGAAAGGTTAGCATAGGGTGTTCAACACACGTGAAGCAAGCTGCTGATAGTGGGACCCTATACACTCCGCCAATGGTAGACGAAAGTTTCTTGACCATTTTAATTAGCATTGGTAAAGCAAAAAGAGCTAATGTGTTTTAGCCAGCGTGGCTGCTGTTTAGCATGGCTAAAAGTTAATGGCGTAGAGGAAAGCAGAGGGACGTAGTGTGGAGGGGCATAGAGTACATTGTCGTACAATTACTGTTGTGGAGTAGAGTTGCATAGAGTGTCGTGGAGTAGAGTGCGAGAGTGAGTTACAGTGCAGTGGCGCAGAGTGGCGTATAGTGTCATGGAGAGAGTAGAGTGGCGTTGAGAAGAGCGGCGGCAAGTGACGTAGAATAGAGCGGCACAGAGTAGAGTGACAGAATGGTATAAAGGGTCATAGAATGGCATAGAATGCCATGGAAAGGCATAGAGGGTCATGGAGAGAGTGGAGTGGTATAGTGTCGTGGAGTGGTATAGTGTCGTGGAGTGGTATAGCGTCGTACAGTAGAGTGACAGTGTCAGAGCAGAGTGGCATAAAGTGTCAGAGAGCAGAGTGGCATAAAGTGTCAGAGAGCAGAGTGGCATAGAGTGTCGGAGAGCAGAGTGGCATAGAGTGTCGGAGAGCAGAGTGGCATAGAGTGTCGGAGAGCAGAGTGGCATAGAGTGTCGGAGAGCAGAGTGGCATAGAGTGTCGGAGAGCAGAGTGGCATAGAGTGTCGGAGAGCAGAGTGGCATAGAGTGTCGGAGAGCAGAGTGGCATAGTGTCGCAGAGTGGCATAGATTAGACAGACATAGGATGCCGTAGATTAGCGTGACAGAATGCCGTAGATTAGAGTGACATGGAATGCGTAGAGTGCTGTGGAGTGGCACCAAGTGGAGATGCATTCAGTGTCGTGAGGTGTCATGGAGGGCGTGGAGTGTTGTCAAGTGGAGTGGCATAGAGTGGAGTGGCATACTGGAGTACAGTTAAGCAGTGTGTTGGAGTAAAGTGGAGTAAAATGGCATACAGTAGAGTAAAGTGCCGCAAAGTAGAGTAAACAAGGCATAGAGAGTAGACTACGGTTGAGCGAAGTCGAGCACAGTGCAGTGGTGTAGAGCGGAGAAGGGGAGAGTACAGCGGCATTTCGTAAAGTGAGTGGCATGTCAGAGTGGAGTTGTGTGTCCTAGAGTGGAGTGGAGGGGCATACAGTGATGGGGATAGTGAAGTGGAGTGGTCTAGATTAGAGTGGCATAGTGTGGACTCGGAGTATGCCTGATGTGGAAGCGCACTGCCATTACAGACAATATATTTCAAATTGAAATTAGAATTTGCAGACATACAGTTTTACAGATAATAGTATATAGCTCACAAATGATAGTGTTTAAATGTCATCACCAGGTGTATTGATTTGTGTCCCATCACACTTCAGAATTACACAAAAATGTGCTACATTTGAGCTTTCCCAATTCGGATATATTCTGAAATAGCTGCACAGTTAATTTACAGACATTTAAAAAAAATGTATGCTAGAAAAAGTCTTTCCTTTCACAGCAAGATTGTCACACAAATTCTCTCACCTTAAAGTCTGAAAAAGAAAAGCAAACACCCAGCTCCCTTGGACGACAGAGCCCGATTTGGCCTCTGTATTTGAATGCACAACATATGTGACGAGATAAGAATATGATTTAAAGGCCCGTATACAGAAAGTGAGCACTCGTCAAAGAATACAGTAAATAGGCTATGGTCCACGGGAGTGACGAACTCAAACTGGAAAGCAATAAACAAATAAAACCAGCAAATGAAAAGCAAGCAAATGTAAGTTTCAAAATACAAAGCAAATGGTAAGCAATGGGCGGAATACATTCCCAGGGAATCTTTCAAAATGTCCCAAAGATGATGTTAGCAAACCAGACAGCTGCATACTTTGGTAGGCTTCGACTTAATAATCACCTTTGACTTCCTAGGTGTCTAAGTCTTACCCTGATAGTCAGTTTATAGGTCTTAAGTTACTGAAAATAGTGTTTTTCCCTAAATAGTAATTAAACCGCTAGGCTTGCTCGGTTTTCTTAGTTTTTGCATTATGTAATACAGCAGCAAAACACAGGGCTGAAGCGTGAGCACCAAAACCAAAATTTTGTCAATGGGGGTAAAAAATTAAGAGGGGATGGTATCTAGGAGTTACATGTGTCAGTCAGCAATGACACCATGCGTACACAGCCATGTGGAGGCAGGTGAGCCAACTTTGCAGTTTCCAGACGAATTCACATAACACAGTCATCTATTCAGTGTCAAAAAGAGCACAATCTAGCTAAGCTGAGCTCGACGTTTCATAGAAATGATATGTAATGCAAAAAAAGCCACACGTATATTTCTAACCCCGAGGAACACCCTCAAGTAAATACCATATGAAGGACGCTTCGCTATTAGTAAACTAGACCCCTTGAATCTTTGTTTTTCTACTTGTCCTCGCTCTCTTTTGTGAAGCTCTAGCCGTCAATTCAAGCACCAATTTCTGGAAGGCATGAACCTCCCCTTTTGGTTGTCTTAGCTCCTTCCTTCCCTCTTTACCACACAACCTACGCCTCAACCTCCCGTTAGAAAGGCCCTAAGAAAGCCAGCTCAAGTCAGTACTGTTTCTTTAATGGCTTTAAAGAAACATTTGCAGAAGGATTATATAATTGAAACAACTGTCAGTCCTGTGGTTAGTTGTTGGGGGATAATATATGCCAGTGACTGTGATATAGCTAAGGATTTGGTCTATAATGATCCTATACTGTCGGACAATATAATTCATATACCTTACGTCAGACAATTGTAGCATGCGTTCTGCCTCAAGTACGGCCTTGCAGTTCTATACAACTTTATTTGTTAAACGCCTTTTGCTGCAATTCTGAAGCATAAGTGATGCAAATAGTAGGTGATTCTATTAACAAATGTTATGGTACTGAATGAAACTATATATTTTTTTGAACAGGGTGTTGCACCACAATCTATGCATTTCTGAAAAACCTATGAAAATCAGGGTTCCGTTACAGGTCCACTTTCAACTACTAATGTAATTACTTTTGAGGGATACATTAGCATTTAGAATATTAGTATGTAAATTCAAACTAAAAGCTTGAAACATAGTGCTTTACTCCGTAGTAAGAAACATGTTGCAGCAATGGGAAGGAGTGAAATAAGAAAGGGTGAGTTAAGGAGATACAAGCACAGCAGTAAATGAGGGATGATCTGGGGTGAACTTTGACAAGCTAAGAATAGGTGCTAGTGACTACACAGTTAGGAAGAGAATTATACAGGATGAAAAAAGATATGTGAGACACAGGAAAACAAGTTGGAAGCATGTGGGAGAGAAGGGGAAGCAAACTGATGGAGAGACAAGTGGTTTCGGTTTTACAGGAGACTGATGCAGTTTATCGATAGAGGATACCCTGCAAGAGCGAACCACTGACACTTGAGGCAGAAGGGGAGTGACTGGTTCAATGACTGAGGGGAGTAAGATATTGGCCACCTGGCTACATGGCCTCATCGTCCTCACTACCTGCCCGCCCTCCCTCACACTGCTTCATTCACACAAATACAAAGGCTGCCATTTTAAAATGTACAGCTTCTTATGGGTACAGAAGCAGCTGGATTCTCCTGGCTGACTCTTGGAATTCAGTCAGGCTTCATTAACACCACATCTGGCAGTGCCACCTGGGCCATCAGAATTCAACGATGGTGCTTCCCCGCCTTGCAGTAAAGAAAAACTACCAGCTTTTTCTCCTTGCTGGATTGGGCGAGAGGAGCAGCAACCCATGAGCAGCTTAAAAGCTGGATATTCACTAATGGATATTCACTATTGGAATCCACATTGTGTACGGGGATGCACCCAATACAAAATTCTGGGACTCTGGATTTTGTGCTGCTGGGCAGTAGCATGAATCCTGAGCATTAAAGAATTTCAGAGTGACATGCCGTTCTCCCAGCTTCACATATGGTCATATCCCAATGCCTATTCATTGAATAGTAATATGTGATTATACATACTTTTAATACATGTATTTCTTTTTAAATTGGACTATGGTGTGATTCAAATTAGGAGTGCCTGTATTCTGCTTAGGCTGGCTTTGACGTTCTGGAACACTGTTCATCACCTGGTTATGTCGCTTGTGGGCTCCTGATTCTTTATGGACACTAATTTTTAAGCACTCATGGTGGATTGTTTCATTTTCAACCTGGTGATAATGGTGGGACATAGGACTCGCTCAAGAGCCAAATTCCAATTCTCAACTCCCTATGTGCTTTTTGATGAAGTGGTCTTTTCTTTCAAGAGCAGTTTCATCTGTCCGGGTCATCGAAGGTCTGACTGTTTTGCATTCCATTTAATGGCCATTTCATCCACATTTCTAGGGTGAGCTGTGTAATTGCATTGGTGGAACCCTGTGTGCACCCAGGGAGAAGCTATTTTGTGTGGGAAAAGTATCTGGTGGCACCCACGTAGTAAGAAATCACACGAAAAAGTTATCAAACAGCAAAACAGGTTTTAATCCAAGTTCACATCATCGGAGTCCACCGCATAATGTCCCCAACCACCTGGTAAACCGCCCTGCACAGAATGCACATAATCAAACCAAAACACTCGGTGTGATCTCCACGAGCGTGAAGGAAAGGAGCTCGCGGAAATCACGCTAACACGAGTTATACATATGCAACACATCTTCCCCCGTTATTTATTTATATTTTTTTAACAAGAATACTAAACCATGACATAATCCTTGAATCTTTCAGGATAGTGATGCTCACGTTTCCTTCTAGAATCACTGTTCCAATTGGAGCAATGGGGATGCTGTTCATAGGGAACAACAATGTGATCAACAACTGAATATCTACTCTTGCCAACATTCCTAGCTGAGTGGGAAGCACCCTTGAACAAGGAAATCCTGTTCAGATTCCAAACGCTTCCTCCCTCTATTCTTACAGCATTATTGAACACTTCTATAACTCTCTTTGGACCTGACCAACACTGTAAACCTTTTGGAACATTTTCTTTCTTCTTCAAACGAACAAAGTCACCAACAACAATTTTAATTTTACTACTAGAACCGCTTTTCTTATCCATAAACAATTTCATTTTTTCTTTGTGCACATTGACTCTTTGTTTAATGACATCATAGTCGATAGCAGTTAACTTATTGTCACTCAAACTTCTTTTCAACCACCACGGCACTAAACTGGTACTTGGTTTCCGTCCCCTCAAAAGTTCAAATGGACTAGCTTAGGTGACTGAATTTGGAGAGGTTCTATATGCTAGTAACATGGATTGTAAGGCATTACTCCAATTAAGACCACCTTTTATTGAAAGTTGGATTGCTTCCTTCACAACACGGTTAAATCGTTCCACTTGACCATTGGCCTCTGGATGGAAAACCGCTATTCTCTTATGTGTTCTACTGCATTTCACAAAGAATGACTCCATCTCCTTGCTAATGAATTGAGGCCCATTATCCGTGACTATTTCTTGCGGAATCCCTTCTCTACAAAAAATATTATCTAGGAACTCAATTACACTTTGTGAGGTGACTTCTCTGACCATCTTGACCTCAGGCCACTTCGAAAAATAGTCAATAAGAACGATTCCAAAACACTTATCTTTTGGTAGAACTTGAAAAGGACCAATATCATCAAGACCTAATTTTCTCCATGGACCAACAGGACAATCAACAGGATGGGATTCCACACGCAAAGGAACAGCTGATTTATCGCTACTAGAACAATTACTACATTTGCGTACAAAATGCTCAATGGAAGAGTCTATTCCAGGCCACCAAAATGCTTCCCTACTTAGTCTTCTAGTCAAAGAAATCCCGAGATGTCCCTCATGACCAATCTCCATGATGGTATTCCTAAGCCCAAAAGGTGGAATTATTTTATCCTCTCTCATAACTAACCCGTTTTCAATGGCTAGTTCATCTTGAATCTTCGAGAAACTCATCATGTCACCGGATAGTTTCCTTAATTCTGGCCAACCTTGCACAAAGTAATTTTTTAAAAAATGTAATTCGCTAACTTTTTCCATTTCAGACATCCAAACATCCTCACTCAAACTTGGTTCCCCACCATGTATTAAATTTACATCACGTGTAGTGAATGCCACCTCACAATCATCATCTTGATAATTTTTATCACTGTCGATGGGTAACCTTGACATACAATCTGCATGCATATTTGCCTTTACTTGAACATACTCAATACTAAAGCGAAAAGATTGTAACCTCGATGATAATCTGGCCAACCGTGCTGACTTGGACCGACCTCCACCAGGAAACATTAGAAACACAAGGGGTTTGTGATCGGTTTTGATAATAAACTCAGTCCCCCACAAAAAACTTCTAAAATGTTCTGCTCCCCATACACAGGCAAGAAGCTCTCTTTCGATAACAGAATAATTTTTCTCTGCATCTCTTAATGCTCTAGAAGCATAAGCTACAATCCATTCATTGCAATTGTCTTTTTGTAGTAAAACACCACTGAGGCCCAAATTGCTTGCATCTACCATAACTATCCACTTTTTCCCAGGAACAAAAGGTTTTAAACACGGTGCATTAACAATGAACTTCTTCAAATTTTCAAATGCTTCAGTCATGTCATCTGACCATATGAACTTAGCATTTTTCTTGAGTAAACACCTGAACGGGTCAACCTTAACAGAGTAGTTTGGGATAAACTTTGCGTAAAATTCGGTAAGCCCAAGGAAAGCAACTAACTGTTCTCTTGATGAAGGTAAGGGAGCATTAATGATACTTTCAATGTGTTTTTGTTTTGGTTTGATGCCCTTCCCGCTAATTGTGTGTCCTAAGTATTCCACTTCCCTTGCCTTTGTCTTGCATTTATCCAAACGAAGAGTAAGACCTCTCACTGCTAATGCTGCTATTAAATTGTAAAGATTTCGGTCATGCTCTTCATCATTCTTCCCATAAACCAAAATATCGTCCTGGAACGCTATTGCACCAGATAATCCCTCCAAAGTTTCTTTCATCAGTCTCTGGAAAACTGATGCAGCACTAGCTAGGCCAAACGGCATGCGGCGATATCTAAAAAGCCCTTCTGGAGTAATAAATGCTGTAAAGTTCCTAGAGTCCTCGGAAAGAACCACTTGATGATATGCACTTGCTAAATCAATGCACGAGAAAACTTGTGCGTCAGCCAGACTAGAAACCATTTCATGCAAGTTGGGAAGGGGATGAGCGTCGACCCAAATTGCGCGATTTAAACTGCGTAAGTCAACACACAGCCGAAGTTCGCCTGAAGATTTTTCCGAAATAACTATGGGAGAAACCCAGGGAGAAGACTCTATGGGTTCTATGATGCCTTCATTGCAAAGATTTTTTAGCATGACACTCAACTTTTCCCTATAGGAAAGTGGAACATTCCTTACTTTGTGGCGAATGGGAGTGGTATTTTTGTGAAGTTTAATAACATGTTCAAACCCTACGTATTTTCCAAGCTTCCCACTGAAAACACCTGGAAATTCTCGGATCAATTTATCAACTGAAATTGGTTCACACTGCGAAACAGAATCAATAGCGAAAACAGGAGGGTTGGCTCTGGGATCAAGTTTAATACCCAATACGTGTTGATGTGGCCACCCAAGAAGGAATTTCCCAGACTTCGCCACATATATCTTGCTGAAAGTATGGTGGCCAGAAAACGTTAGGTCTACATTAAAATAGCCTATCAAGTCAATTTTATGCCCTGTATAGCCCCCAGGAGATACATTGGGATGAACTAGGGGTCTATTTGGCCAATTCTCATAGAAAACGCTTGAAGAAATGATGGAATACCAAGCACAAGAGTCCACTAAGAATCTCAAACTTATTCCATCAACATTGATGAACAGTGAAGGAAACTTTGATATTCCATCATCACTACACATGTTAATTACTGTATTGATTTCATTTTCATCATTACTATGAGTATGATCATCATCTGAACACTGTATATAATTTACTTTCCTCATATTGGTTTTGCAACACTTACTCAAATGACCCTTATTAGATTTTGAACAAACTGTATGAATAGCTGGACACCCCTTAAAGTTTGCTAAGTGGTTATTGCTTCCACATAGGAAGCATTGTAAAGTTGGATTACGTCTTTCAACACTTGTATTTGGGTTCTTGTGTTTGCTCTCAGTTTTATTTGGGTAGTCAGACCTCTGATTGCAAGACTTCTTCTGTTTATCGTGGTCTTTGGAATCTTTGTTGATGCTAAACACATCTCCTTTTTCATTTCCTCTTATCTCTTTTACAAATTCCTCGAAGTGTTCGATGGATTTGGCTAGATCTATGGCAGCATTTAATGATCAATCAGAGGCGGACCACAATTTTTCCTGAACTTTTTTACGCATTAGGATTTGGTCTCTCAGGACTTGTTCGTAAGAAATACATTCAAAATCACATGAAGCTGCCAGTGACCTGAGAGCTGAAACAGTCTTCAATTGATTCATCTGGACGTTGTTTTCATGAGTAAAAGATGAATCGGTATACATTAATTCTCCCAGGGTTAACTATAGCAGGTAGTGTCTTAAACTCCTTTAATCCAAATCCTCCAAAACTGTAATTGCATTGGTGGAACACTGTGTGCACCCAGGGAGCAGCTATTTTGTGTGCTCCAAAAAACACGAAGGTAGGTCTTATTCATTTTGACATACATATGTTGTTTCACCGCAGTGGTCACCCTAACTGTTTGGAACACACACACACACACACACACACACACACACACACACACACACACACACACGCACACACGCACACACACACGCACACACACACGCACACACACACGCACACACACACGCACACACACACGCACACGCACACACACACAGGGAGAGAGACACAGAGACACACACACTTCACCGTTGGGAGTGTTCATTTACTGAGTACAAACAATCCTGCAACAAGTAAATAAACATTAATTTCAGACCTCTGTGACTAAAATGTATTCCTGATACTCATCGGTGAAGTGAACGCCCATTAGCGTGTCTTCAAAATTATAGTGCAAAACCAGCCCAGACACGAAGTGGGGGTTATCTTAATTGAATTTCTATTGCTATTTACCGACTGTTTACTAGTTTAACGAAACTTCTTCCCTTTATGTTGCTATTCCAAATGTAATGCATTCTGCTCTTTTTCTAAAGAATCCGTGGCACCAGGATGCCTCGCTTATTGGTCTGGGGGGAGGCGGGTTGGAGAGAGGGAGGAAGAGAGAGGGGGGGAGCGGGAACTCGCGCAAAGGGAAGGAGAGCAGGACTTTATACTTTCTTAATGATTATAGTCAACACATAGAGATCAGTAAAAAAAAAAAAAAAGGGGATTTTTTTTTTTTTTTTTTAGCCGGGAGATGGAAAAACTGTAATGGCTAGACTCAACATAGTATCAATGAATGTTTGCGGCCTGAACAATATAAAGAAAAGACAAAGTTTCAGAGGGTCTTAAAGCTATTGGGGCTGCAGTGGTATGCCTTCAAGAGACACACATCGAAGGGGCTCAGCAATATTTACTTAAAACTTTAGGATATTGAATTATCGCCGCCACAACACAGGGGACTCGTACCAAAGGGGTCACTATTTTAGCTAAGGGTGGGGGGATACAATTCCCGCGTGCTATAGCAGACACACTTGGACGATTTGTAATAGTTGAATGTCATTTTAACAATGGGGAAGGGAAACTAACTATATGTACAGTATATGGTAACACCAGTGACGATCCAGAGGTATTGATCCAGATTTCTAATGAATTAACGCATTGGCCTCTACCTATGATTATTTGTGGAGATCTAAACATCCATTTACCTAATAGTTGGCTTACGGATCAAAAGTTTATCTATCAGGGTAGGAAACGTAAAGTTTTTAATGCTTTAAAAGAAATGTGCATGCTTCACGGTTTAATTGATGGATGGTCTACAAAATATCCTGCAGATCCTGGCTATACTTTTTTTTCATACCCTCACTCTAAACAGGTAAGGCTCGATTATATGCTTATGTCCAACTCAATGAGATCAAATTATCAAATCGACAGACTACCTAGAGTACTGTCAGATCACAATCCTCTAAGGCTCAGTATAACTATTTTTTCAATGAGACCTAAAATTAATACATGGACATTTGAAAGAGCGCTACTCTATAATGATGCTTATTACCAACATGAGTGCTTGGATCCCGGACTTTCTAGAAGATAATATTGGATCTACTACAATGGACATAGTATGGGATACATTGAAAGCTTGTATTAGGGGCGAAACTCTGAAATTTTCTTTTAAACACAATAAAATGGAAAAACAAAATATGGCATTGTTAGAACAATATCTACGAAGAGCCGAAGAGAATCTAACTAAAGCAATACAGGAAGACAGGGCGATTGATAATGAGATGGGCAAAGTGACAGTAGCTAAAAATCATATTTCCGAAATACTAGTTGGAAAAGCTGTCGTTCGGGCCCGCGCCAACAGGCAAAAAATATACGAGTTCAGTGAAACAGTGGGGCACCAACTAGCTGTTAGAACACGAGAAGAAATTTCATCTTCACTAATTAAAGAAATCAGAGATCCAGATCTGGGTCGAAGATCCGAACCTGTTGAAATAAGAACGGCTTTTCAGAAGTTTTATAGTAAACTATACCAGGAAGATGATAATGAAGATGAAAATGATAATATTGATAATAGAGATCCTAAAACATATTTAGATCTGTCGATCCCAGAATGTTTGAGATTAGATGATCAGGAACTTTTAGATAGTCCAATCTCCTGGGAGGAAATAATAGCAATTAAGGGTTTGTCCAATGGAAAAGCATCGGGTATGGATGGAATCCCTACTGAATTCTATGTAAAATTTGCCCCACAATTAGAGATTATTTTAACATTACTTTTTCAACATATCTTTCAGGGAGGTAATCCACCGAAATCTTGGTCATATGCTAAAATGATCGTGTTCCCGAAGAAAAACAAAGACGTTAAAGAAATGGGCTCCTATCGTCCGATTACTTTGATTAATGGGGATTCAAAAATTTACTCTAAAATTTTAGCGGCTCAATTGGCACCAATTATTCATAAAGTTGTGTCGGAAGAACAACACTGTTTCATTCCCGGGAGATCCACAACTGATCATATACAAAGAGTTATCTCCCTTTTTGATTATACAAATGTGTCAGGAGACCCTATGTCGCTTATACTGTTAGATGCTGAAAAAGCTTTGACAGGGTCTCCTGGAAATTCTTATGGGTTGCCATGGCAAATTGTGGGATCGGAGAAAAATATATACAGGCAATAAAACAACTCTACATAAATCCCACTGCCCGAGTCTTAATTAATGGGATCTTGTCAGATAGCTTCACCATCCATAGGGGTACAAGACAGGGATGCCCTTGTTCACCCCTTTTGTTTGCCATTTACATCGATGTATTTATACAAAGATTAAAACTTAAAACCTCAATCCCTCCCATTAAAATACGAGATCTAGAAACTAAATGCTTATGCTATGCAGCAGACATTGCTATTGTTACAGGTGACCCCATTGAAGCAATAAAACACATAGAGCAAGAAGCACTGGATTTTGGTCGAATTTCCGGGTACAAATTGAATTCTAGCAAAACTCAGATAGTCGTAAATAATAAAATCATTATGAATGATATGAGGATTGTTGATAAAGCAATATATATAGGGGTAAGTATTAGTGAAAAAATTGAAAACATCGTGGATAATAATATTCAGCCCCTGTTAACTCAGACTAAAAAAGAACTATCTCGGCTGCACAATCTGCATCTAACTATTGGTGGAAGATCCAATGCGGTGAAAATGTTATTCTTTCCTAAATTTTTATATTTTTTTTAGAACTATTTGCCTTGAATTTTCCCCATTAATTTTCAAAAATATCGATTCTATGTTTTCACATTTTATCTGGGGATACAACAAATCACGTAGAGCACTTAGATGGATTACTTTACCTAGGGAACGTGGGGGATGGTCACTACCAAATTGTAAATTATATTATTGGGCCACAGTACTACAGTATAGCAATAGTCTCTTAATGGAGATTTCAATGGGTCACAATATACCCACCCCTCAAGAACTTATTCTGGGTGAGGACAGTATTGGTTGCCTATGGCGACATATGAACGATGATTATTTAAAAAAAGTAAAATTTAAAACTATTTCTAGTATTTTCAAAGTATGGAGTAGTATAAAAAAACTAGTCGGCTTAGGCCGATATTCATATTATACCCCTGTACTTCAGAATGCGGATCACCCAGAAATATTTCATGATATTTATATACAGAGATGGGCTGGACTAGGCGTTAAACGACTTGGATGTTTTTTTTCTGGTAGTGGAATAAAATCATTTGATGAATTAAAAATAGAGTTTCATCTGACAAATCGGGATTTCTTTAAATTTCTTCAGGTGAGGGATTTCTTAACTAAGAAAACAGGTGGCCGCATTAAATTTCACCCTTGTGATATTATAGATAAAGTGAGATCAGCTAAAACCCAGAGAATCGGGGAGATATATGCAGGACTAAATGCTTTACTACCCGATGATATGAATAAACATGTGATGACATGGCAGACCAGGTTGGGTGTTACACCCCAAATCCCTTGTGACGCATATGATATGTCATTAACTTATTTAATGTCTATGAAACTTCAGGCTCAATTTTTTAAAACATTTTTTTCACTTTACTACACTCCTGAAAAAATAGCTAAATGGGGGACGGGGAATGGAACGATGTGTCCTCGGTGTGCTCATCCAGCAGCAGATATAACACATATGTTTGCTTCATGCCCCGCCTTAACCAAAGTCCTTTCTGAAATATCCGACTTTTTAACAAGGATTTCACATTGTAAGGTTAGTATCACGAAGACAGAAGTATTGTTGGGTGTATCTGATAACATTCGATCTAGTGAATTACAGGGGTTGATTTTTGTTGGTATGGCCATTTTCAGGATGAGCATCGCTTCGGCATGGATAGATCCGATACCCCCTTCATTTTTTGAATGGAGAACTCGGTTATTGGCTACCTGCAGTCTGGAGGTTGCCATTTATAAGGATAAAGGGAGGAATAAGAGGAAGAGGGGTATGAAGATCTGGGCACCATTGATTGCTTGGACACAAGAAATGTAATTGTGACAATTGGATATTGACATGTATACGATAAACCTTTTGTTTGCTTTTTTACGTTGTTTTTGTACAAATAAGCTCTCTATGGTAAAAAATAAATGTCCGATACCTGCTCTCCGGGAGAGGGAGGGGTGTGTGGTGGGGGGGCAATGTGATGTATCAGAAAACTAATAAAAACATTTAAAAAAAAAAAAAAGAATCCGTGGCACCATATTCAAAGTGGTAGCATTAATAGAGACTTTGTGTAGCTTGCACCATCATAGATTTAAGATATCAAATATGTGATTTGACATGCAATGAGAGATGTAATATAGGAGAAAATAAGCTGTGCATCGTGAGGGTACAAGCTACACTTCGGTTAGTTACGTACAACTGATGAATCTCCGTGTTTTTTTTGTTTTCAAACTATTACAGTACCTACATATAACTCCACTTTAACCTCCGTTTTTTTCTAGTAAACGTATAAGTATTTTTTAATGCATGTTAAAAATCATAGTACCAGCCCTACGTATTTTTTTGGGTTTTTATAACGTAAAGTAAGATCTTATGACCAAACCTAATCATACTTCAGCTGTGCATGTTGAGGGGTTGGCTGCAGGGCCTGGCCACATCTGCTTCCGGATGTTATTAATGCAGTCTTTGAACATGACATGAGTGATGTAAAATATGAGGGTATAAGCAGTGCATGGCAAGGGTGTGAGTTACAGCTACTTTAGGGCACCTGTTATAGTTACTTAAGCCAACTGTGACCAGTGACTTTCAGTGGTGTTTTTTATGAGTTTAAAATGGAAGTTTTTAACTTTTATTCACCCAACTATAACGTTTTTCAGTGAATTTCTATGCAGATTTTTTAAAACAGAAAGTAGATATCCACTGATGTGTGGGTCAGGGATTGGGCACTGGGGGCCAGGCCATGAGCCCCCGAATCCACACCACAAAATTATTATAATAATTCACTGAAAAACTCACAGGTTAAAGTGGCGTTAGTTAGGAATTGCAATCTTACTTTACAATAAAACAAGCCCCCCCCTTTTTTTTAAACCCACTGAAATTCACCAGTTCTAGGTATCTCAAGTAACGAAACTATTATTTACTAGCAGGCGAATTTTGCAGCTTGAAGAGTTTTCTGGATTCACATGCTTTGCACCCGTTTCTCCATCTAATGGTTGGGTCCGGATTAGTTTGTTTGACTTCTGTTTTTCTTTTCTTTTGGGCATTATAGACTACCATTTGGTGGTAATTCCAACCCGTGTGTGACATCAGACACCCCCCCTGGAAGTTCCCAGTGCGTGGTCAGTATCTTCAGATTCTTTTTTACCCTTGGGGACTCGGTAGTTGGAAACATCCCCCTTCATGAAATGGCTCGCAGCTCACCTGTTTTTTCCCCACATTCTGGGGAGGAGGGTGGGTCGCATGTGAATCCAGAAAACCAATCAAGCTGCAAAACTACTACTACTGATAGGCATTCATTTTGTTTTGCATCATGAATCCTTTTCTGGATTAAACTGCTGTGTACCGATTACATAGCAGTATTTGACTCCGTGGAGAAAATGGGTTGAACTGTCCTTGAACTAGTAAACAGGTGTTGTAGCACTCTGTCCCACTTGTGCTTACTTGTTTTTCTGGATGTCCACAGAAGTGTTTCGTGAAGGTGTGGTTGAGTAAACATGATGCAACCATGCAGATGCCACTGATGGGCATACTGGATAGGAATGCCAGTGTTACACACTTCTTTCTCGCTGAGGGCACCCTGTGCCTACTAGGCAAAGCTGTTTCCACCCTTGTGTACCAAGTTTAGATTACCTCTACTATGTTGTGTTATGGTCCCTTCTGTTATTGGTGTACCTTTGCTTGCTCATGGCAAAAAAAAGACTGTTTCCCCTTTCTTTTTTTTGTTTTTTAAAATTCTTTTTAATCTTGTTTTCCCTTTTATTGTCTTTGTCTCTTGCAGGTAGAACATGTCCGCTATCCAGGGTGTGTAGAGCCCATTTGGTTCTTGGAAGAAGGCTGGTAGTTCGATGGTATGGTTGAGGAAGAATTGTAATTGTACCTTTGGTAGAAGCTGTGTATTTGTTCTTAAACCTACCCGGTCCTTGTGGATTTGGACGGTATGGTTCTAAGGTGGTAAGTGCATGTAACACGCTCAACCTGTGAAGCGATGTGATCGAAACCTACAAGGCATGTTTGAGGGTTAGAAACTTCAGTTCTGCCTTATGAATAGGTTCAAACAGTTCTGCCATCAGCTGTATGAGTATCATGTTCAAGCTCCACATTGGTCGTGCCGATCTCAGTCGTGCCACCTTCCTTGATCCTTCCAGAATTGTTTTCACCACCAGCAGTGTGAAGAAGCTGTTCCACGTTATCCCTCTGCTATATGCAACTATGGTGGCAAAGTGGACCGTCAATGATGCGTAGGTCAGGCTATTGTTCAGTAGGTTGGTGAGGTATGTTAGTACTGTGCTCAGTCCTCATTTCTAGCTTCTTGTGGTTCCTGAATCAACCGATGTATCTGATCCACTTGGCTGTGTAGCATGTCTGTGTACTCTGCCTTCTTGCCTCCCCAAGTATTTCCAGTGTCCTGGAGGGCAGCTGAAGGTGTCCGAATTCTAGGTATTTAGCCATGCTGACAGATTGCGTGTGCATGGCTCCAGATGGTATATCCTCACGTCCTAGTTAGAGGATCCTGCGATGTCCTTATGGGTATGATCTGTCCTATGGATGTCTCTAGTAGGCCAGAGTACACAATTGACTGGCCCACTATGGGGCAATGAATGCGAGTGACACCCTTGAATATTTGAATTTGTCCAATATTCTTGGGATAAAATGAATCAGACGTATGCAATCTCCCTCACCAGTTTATCGACAGTGCATTCCATAAGGAATGGTGGTGTGGAAATCTGGACACCAACTCTTGACATATTGCGTTTTCTGGGCTTGCAAACAGGTCTATGCTTGGACTGCCCCATTTTCTGAACACTTTGTCCAGCACCTCTTCTATCTCCCACTTGGGAAAGGGGTTTGCTTGTCTGCTTAGTCTTTCTGCTTCTGAGTTCTGATCTCCTGCGAGATGTACTGCTAGCAGGGCCGAGTTCCATCCGAGTGCCCACTTCCATATCTCTTACGCTAGTTTTGGTAGTATGAACTTCGGTCCTTCTGGTTTGTCGAAGTAGAACATTGTCGTTGTGTTGTCCCTCTGACTCAGCACTGTCTGTCCTTTTGTGTGTGCGTAGCTGGCTTTCAATGCTACAAAGACCATCTCAAGTTCCAGTAGGTTAATGAATTTCACTGCATCCGCTGGGCTCCAAAGGCTCCTGGTCTTTAGGTTGTTCATGCGCACTCCACAAGCCTTCTGGGATGTGCCCGTTGTAATGGGTCACCATGGGAGCTGTGCAGCATGGTTAAAGAGAAGAAATGACAAAGCCTACGGCATAGCTGGCAGCAACATTTTATAGGCAAGCACACCACACATGCGTGTTCCAATTAAATGACATAGCCCACTTTTTTTTTTATCTCCCAGAGTTAGATCAGTAAATAAAAAGAAAAACGGGTTGGGGTAGGCAACAGGGGGGGGGGGGGGGACTGAGGAGGGGAGCAATGGCGAGAGACAGCTAAACGAAGCCAGGGGGAGGGTGGGAGAAGCACACTAGGGAGACAGTTGGAAAGGAATATGCTACTTACCAGTATGCATCTGTTCTTGGCATGTAGAGCTGCAGAGTTGTACACTTAGCATAGATCGCCATCTGGTGTTGGGCCCGGATGTTTGCAGTTTGTTTTTGTTCTTTGGACAGTCTTTGGAAGTCACGAGTTTGGTGACTCCTCCTTCGGTCCGTACTGCGCATGGGCTTCGGCTCCATCCTCAGATTGTTTTTCGCCAACAGGGAAATGATGGAGCGTAGTAATAACAGTGAGAAACCCATGTGTGTTATATCTAAATAAGATGTACTGGAACGGATACAGGTAGCCGGGGAGGCGGGTGGGCGTGTACAACTCTGCAGCTCTACATGCCAAGAACAGATGCATACTGGTAAGTAGCATATTCCGTTCGAGGCATATGAGCTGCAGATTGTACACTTAGCATAGATTATATAGCAGTACCCAACCTTAGCGGCGACGTTGCAGTGGTTTGAAAAAGTGTCTTTAGTACAGCCTGGCCCACCCTAGCTTGCTGCTTGGAATGCACATCTACACAGTAATGTTTTGTGAAGGTGTGCGGTGTTGACCATGTGGCTGCTTTGCAGATGTCATCTAAAGGTATGTTCCCTAGAAAAGCCATCGAAGCCCCTAACTTTCTAGTAGAGTGGGCTTTAGGCGGAACAGATAATGTTCTTTTTGCCTTTTGATAGCAAATTTGTATGCACTTTACAATCCACCTAGCTATCCCTGATTTAGAGATGGGGTTGCCTTTATGTGGTGGAGAGAAGGAAACGAACAATTGTTTAGTCTTCCTGAAGGGTTGCGTTCTTTGTATGTAGTACAGCAAAGCCCTTTTAACATCGAGTGTGTGTAAGGCCCTCTCTGCAACAGATTGAGGTTGCGAGAAGAAGACAGGTAATTCCACCGATTGATTGAGATGGAAGGGGGAAATGACCTTGGGGAGAAACTTCGGATTTGTGCGAAGTATGACCTTGCTGTGATGTATTTGTAGGAAGGGTTCCTGTATAGTGAACACTTGTATTTCACCAACCCTTCTAAAGGAAGTGATAGCTACGAGAAAAGCTGTTTTCCAGGTGAGAAACTGTAGCTCGCATTTATGCATTGGTTCGAAGGGCGGACCCATTAGCCGTGTAAGAACTAAATTTAGATTCCATACAGGAGAAGGTGGTGCCCTGGGAGGAATTACTCGTTTAAGGCCTTCCACAAAGGCTTTAATAGCGGGCACTCTGAACAGTGATAAATGCTGTCTGTTTTGTAGATAAGCAGCGATCGCTGCTAGGTGTAGGCGTATGGATGAATATGCCAGGTTACACCTGTGAAGATGGAGCAGATAGCATATGATGTGCTGTATGGATGCATCTAAAGGGTTGATTGTATTGTTACGGCAGTAAATTACAAATCTTTTCCACTTTGCGGCATAGCATGCTCTAGTGGTAGGACGTCTGGCTTCCATGATGATGTTCATGCAATCAGGGGGAAGGTTAAGGTATCCAAATTCTAAGATTTCAGGAGCCAGATCGCAAGGTTGAGCTGAGCTGGGTCCGGGTGCCTGATTTCTCCATGGTTCTGGGTTAGTAGGCATGGGGATAGGTGCAGTTTTTGATGTGGTACCACTGATAGTTGTAGTGTGGTGTACCACGGCTGCCTGGCCCACGTCGGAGCTACTAGAATGAGTGTGAGGGAGTGTTGTTGTAGCTTCCTTACCACTAATGGAATTAGTGGGAGAGGTGGAAAGGCGTATGCAAATCTGCCTGACCAGTTCATCCATATCGCATTGCCCTTGGACAATGGGTGTGGGTATCTGGCGGCGAAGCTTGGGCATTTTTTGTTTTCGTGGGTGGCGAAGAGGTCTATCTGAGGATGCCCCCACTGTTGGAAGAATGGGTGAAGAACTTGTGGATGCAGTTCCCATTCGTGTAGTTGTTGCGTTTGTCTGCTGAGCAGATCTGCCATGGTGTTTTGTACGCTTGGAACGTGCTGTGCCAGGAGAAAGATGTTTTGGGGAATTGCCCATCTCCATATGCTCTGGGCTAAGCGGGAGAGCTGGGGAGAGTGTGTCCCCCCCTGTTTTTGGATATAATACATTGCAGTCATGTTGTCTGTGCGAATGAGGACTGCTTTGCCCGAAATCTGTTTTTGGAAGGATTTTAGGGCTAGAAAGATCGCCAAGAGCTCCAGATGGTTGATGTGGAGCGATTTTTGCTGTGGCGTCCATAGACCTTGCATTGTGAGGTGTAGGAGGTGCGCTCCCCAGCCGGAGAGCGATGCGTCCGCTGTTAGAATCACCTGAGGAACCGGGTCCAGGAACGGCCGCCCTTTGGAAAGGTTTGTGGTGTTCCACCACTGCAGAGAGTGATGTGTGCGGCCGTCCACCAACACCAGATCTGTCAGCTGACCCTGGGCCTGGTTCCACTGTTGTGCTAGGCACTCTTGAAGTGGACGCATGTGGAGTCTTGCATGGGGCACTATGAAAATGCAAGACGCCATCATTCCTATGAGCTTCATAAACACTCTTGCTGGAAGAGGGTGTTGAGGAAGGAATGTTTTGCGTAAGGCTTGAATGCTTGTGATTCTGGCTGAGTTTGGATAGGCAATACCCTTGGAGGTGTCTATAGTGGCCCCGAGATATTGCTTTGTGTGAGATGGTATGAGGTGGGACTTTTGGTAGTTCACCGTGAAGCCTAGCTGGTGGAGCAGTTGGATGGTGCTGTTTGTATGTTGCACACATTGGTGGTAGGACGCGGCTTTTATCAGCCAGTCATCTAAGTAAGGGAAGACGTGAATATGTTGACGTCTGAGGTGTGCTGCCACTACCGCTAGGCATTTGGTAAACACCCGTGGTGCGGTGGTAACCCCGAAGGGGAGAACCGTGAATTGGTAATGCTGCCCGTCCACCACGAACCTGAGGTACTTCCTGTGAGAGGGGTGTATTGGAATGTGAAAGTATGCGTCTTTCAGATCCAAGGTAGTGAGAAAGTCTCCCTGGCAGAGGAGCGGGAGGACTTGTTGTAGGGTGACCATGTGGAAATGGTCTGAATGTATGTAGGCATTTAGAGGCCGGAGGTCCAGAATGGGCCTGAGGGTCCCGTCTTTCTTTGGTATTAAGAAATATAGGGAGTAGACCCCTAGATTTTGCTGATTGACGGGGACCTGCTCTATAGCGTGTTTTTGGAGGAGGGAGAGTACCTCCTGTTTGAGCAGTGTGGAATGTTCTTGAGACATTGGACGGTGCCTTGGTGGGATATTGGGTGGGGTAGATGTTAGCTCGAGACAGTACCCTGACCGAATGATTTGGGTCACCCATTTGTCCGATGTTATGGACTCCCATGCGTGGATAAAGTTTTGTAGTCTGCCCCCGACCGGAGTGGGATGGTCTGGGGGGAGCGAAGGGAAGTCATTGTGCGGGTGGGGTAGCAGAACGGGTGGTGTTAGTTTTGCCCCTGCCCTTATTGTTGTTGCCTCTGTAACCACCCCTTTGGTTGCCCTTTGAAAAGGTATTTTGAGGAGGGGACTTGTAAGAGGTAGAGGCGCTATCGGTGGAGAAGCCTCTGCCTGTGCCACGAAAGGATGAGCGTCGAAAGGAACGTTTAGAGGCTTGTGTTTGGAGTGCCCCCATAGACTTTGCTGTGTCTGTGTCCTTTTTCATCTTTTCCAACGCTTCGTCTACCTTTGGCCCAAAGAGAGTTTGTTGGTCAAAAGGGTGATTGAGTATGGACGCCTGGACTTCAGGCTTGAACCCTGAGATCCTGAGCCAGGCATGGCGACGAAGCAGGACACTGGTATTTATGGCTCTAGATGCAGTGTCGGCTGCATCGAGGGCACACTTAATGGAGGTGTTTGTAATTAGTTTACCCTCCTGTATCAGGTCATGAGCCTTGCGCTTGTGTTTTTCGGGAAGGTGCTGCATAAGAGTCTCAAGTTCGTCGTAGTGTGCTCTGTCATAGCGCGCAAGTAGCGCTTGTGTATTTGCAATGCGCCACATGTTTGCAGCTTGGGAGGCGGTGCGTTTGCCAGACGCGTCTAGAAGTTTGGATTCCTTGTCTGGCGGTGGGGCTTCTCCTGAGGACTGGGAGTTAGCCCGCTTTCTAGCTGTGGAGACAACTAGGGAATCTAAGGGAGCAGGGCCCTTAATGTATGCAGGGTCTGTGGGTGCCGCCTTGTACTTTTTCTCTATTCTAGGGTTCAGTACCCTGGCCCTGACAGGGTCTTTGAACACCTCTGCAGCATGCTTGGTGACACCCTTAAGCATGGGCAAAATAGACGTGGATTTGTCCTGAATGTCAAATGTGTCCAGTAGGAAGTCGTCTTCCACTGGTTCGCTGTGCATGTCCACCCCATGGTAGTGTGCTGCTCTCTGCACTAAGTGATGAAACCCTAAGGAATCCTCCGGAGGAGACGGCCTGGATGGGTATAGGTCGTCCTGAGGCTTATCAGGTATGTCAGGGTTGTGGTAGTCTTCCCATGGGTCTGGGGTCCCCGGTGGAGTGGGGTCCATTGGGGCGTCCGCTGGGTCATAATGTGGGTCCCCGAAGTCCGGATCTGGGGACGGGGAGTGATAAGGTAAGGGTGGCGGAGACCTGGGAGGGGGTGGAGGAGGTGGAGGAGGTAGTGGGGAGGGCACTCTGAGGGGAGAAGTGGCAGAGTCCTTCCGTTTGGGTGGTGGAGGAGGAGCCGGAGTGTCAAGGCGTCTTTTCTTGATAATTAAAGTCAATAGCCCAGTCTTTGGATCTTTAGATAGAGTCTTTTGCAAAGGGTCTGGTGTGAACAGAGCCAGTGGCGCCGAATCGTCCGCTGGTGCCGATGGTTTCGGAGCCGAGGGCTTCGATGGTTTCTGTGCGCCATGCTTTTTTGGAGCCTCCGTTTTTTTCGGCGTCAAAGGAGTTTTCGGCGCCGGAGCGTCGGTGCCGACAGATGTGTTTATGTTTGGTCGGCACTGAGAGTCCAGGCTTCGGCACCGGTGGCTTCGGAGTCGAGCTGGGTATCCCTTTCTTCGGTGCCGAATGGTGTTTTTCGGCACCAGGCGTCGGCTGGCTCGAGCCCGAGCTGCCGTGAGACTTCTGAGGCTTCGACACCGGGCCCGAAGGTGGGGTGATAGAAGCTGTGTGCTTGGTTTTGCCCAGGCCTGCAGGCGAGGGTGTAACCGGAGTCTCTTTGGTTTTGGGCGCGGGGGTGGGAGGGGGTATAGTACTCACGACCCGCTGCACCGGTGTGATGTCCTCCACGTCGGAGTCGTCGGCCTCGGAAGCGCTGACGACGTCGTCCTCCTGCTGGGTGTGTAGTTGCCTCGAAGCTTCGGCGTAGTCTCCGAAGATGTCCGGTGGAGCCGCGGTCGAGGAGTGCGCCATGGTGTGTCGGGCTATTCGATCCCGGATGGTCTTTTTTGATCGAAAAGACTTACAGGCGGGGCAGTCTCTGGCCTCGTGTTCTGGAGAGAGGCAAAGGTTACACACCTGATGGAGGTCGGTGTGGGGAAATTTAGACCCACATTTTGGGCACTTTTTGAACGGAGTCCTTTCCATCGGCCGGGACCGGAGTCGAGGAAGGCCCGAAGGCCGGTGCCGATGTACGGGATGGAGAAAAGTGCCGCTTCGAGAGATGAAGATGATAATGAAGAAACTCGAAGAAACGAGGATTTTCCGTCGAGGCTGGAACCGTAGAAGCTCCAAGCCGGAGCACGAAGTATCACATCCGAGCCCGATGGCGGAAAAAAACAATCTGAGGATGGAGCCGAAGCCCATGCGCAGTACGGACCGAAGGAGGAGTCACCAAACTCGTGACTTCCAAAGACTGTCCAAAGAACAAAAACAAACTGCAAACATCCGGGCCCAACACCAGATGGCGATCTATGCTAAGTGTACAATCTGCAGCTCATATGCCTCGAACATATACACACCTTTGTGGAGTCCTTAAGAAAAACATTCTTCCCTGAAAGTGAACAGTAGAACACAAATTGGCAGTGCTCTAGGGGAAGGGGCAGACACAAGATGGACTAGGAAACGCCATAGAACAACAAGCAGGCAAATGACAGCGACAGTAACTCCAACCAACCGTAAACAATGGGCAGGCTGGAAGCCCATCTATGTTCTCAGCCTACAATATGTCTTTCACAAGCAGACTGCTGCACTGTCATTAAGTGCTCTACTATAGTGCTTAAAGAAAGCCAAGCGATGGTAAGCAATGAGCAGAGCCAAAGCCCTCTATAAATATTTATAGTGTATACAAAAGGTCTTTGGATAACAACCAGCTAAAACTGCCGGTTGGCAGGATCTGAAGACAAAAGATTTCTAAAGAAAAAGTAAAGAAATGTGAGGCTACACCGTAATAGCAAGGAGACACATCAATTGCTCGCTGCGCTGTATGTTACATCCTGTTCTTAATAAAGATTAGGAAAATCACAAGCCTACTGAAGGCAAAACATCTCCAAAATGAAATATATCATACTTATGCAGGTGTTTGTGTATAATCAAATTAATAAGGGTAGTTTACATAGCACGCAACACAAACTGAAATATGTGGGCCCTTTCTAATAGGTAGTAATCATGACCTTTCTCTGTCCTCAGTCAGCAACAGAAAGTTATCCGTGAAAGACTTAAATGTATTTCATGCTTCGCTTGTTACATGTAGAGGTTTTCAGAAGTCCACAACTCACTGAACTATTTCCCAGCATAGAAACTTCTGACCTTCAAATTATACAGGGATCTGTGCAACAAACGCTGGAACATTTGAACAACTGACTTACAAGTTACACGCTGCGCTCTGCAATAGGCAAAAAACAAAACCTCTAAAACGTTGTGTACAGATTTAAAAGTGAGATTTATTGTACTTAAGTGTGTGTGATCAGCAAGTACATGAAATACTTGAACTGTTTTGCTAGTATTACAGCCTGAAAGCTGGCATGCATAAATAGTGTGACAGGCACCTGGCTCCTTAAGCTTTCATACCAAAGACAGACTAAACCATCAAAAAATTTTCTTGAGATAACTCGGACAGTGGTTAATGCTTCAAATATATTAAAGTGAAGTCAACATGAAGGTCAGTGGCTTGATTCTTGTTGAAGCTAACTGAGCATTTCATTATTCTTCTACAACTGCCAGTCTAGTTTCAATCATACCCCCCCCCAAAAAAATGCCATCCATATACTAAAAAGAGCTTGCCCATAGGATCACTCTCTAAAGTGTCAGACCCCATCTTCAATTGGTGAGGCAAAAGGTTGCGAGGTATCTTCTTTAAATAAAATATTCACCTATAAACTGTGTTAAGAAATCTATTATACAATCAAACTTTGCTTTAAGCAAAGGGGAAAAGCTAGCACCTGTCCACTTTCTTTCAGTGCTCGCTACTTAATATTGACATTTTTAGCGTACATGCCAGAGATGACAGGTTATGTAACCTGTGACTCTACAGTTCATATTTTTTATGGTTCAATCATCGTAAACGAGACTTTAAAGAAAACTCAAAGCAAGTGTGTGCATGTAAGGAGATAAGGATATTTCTCTTGGCATTCTTTGGGATGCCCTCGCTCTATAGATGCATGCTGGAAGCGTGGTCACGGACTCACTCTGCCTGGGCACACCGCGCTGGAGCGCCTCTAGCCTCTCTTCCCCATGACACGCTGGAAGCGTGGTCACGGACTCACCCTGCCTGAGCACACCGCGCCGGAGCGCCTCTAGCCTCTCTCCCCGTGACACGCTGGGAGCGTGATCACGGACTCGCCCCTGTCTGATTGCACCGTGCCAGAGCACCTCACAGTCCCTTTCCCCCGTGACACGCTGGAAGCGTGGTTACGGACTTGCCTTGCTTTCACCGCGCCGGAGCACCTTTCACCCAGTCTCCCTCCGTAACACGCTGGAAGCGTGATTACGGACTTACTTATACCCACACGCACAGGGAAGCGTGGTCACGACTGTTCCTTCTTTTGACCCTCACCGCGCAGGAGCGCTTACCCACACAGTTGTGACACCCACAGGGAAGCGTGGTCACGACTGTTCCTTCTTTTGACCCTCACCGCGCTGGAGCGCTTACCCACACAGTTGTGACAAGCACAGGGAAGCGCGGTCACGACTGTTCCTTCTTTTGACCCTCACCGCGCAGGAGCGCTTACCCACACAGTTGTGACAAGCACAGGGAAGCGTGGTCACGACTGTTCCTTCTTTTGACCCTCACCACGCAGGAGCGCGTTGTGAACCCACAACCACCTGCCAGGTGACTATACCCTCCTACTACCAGCCCTATTGCATGTAAGGTGGTTACGTCTGTACATATGAACCACGAAAGGAAAGCAGGTGCACTGATCTTTATTGTTCCTCTGTTTAGCTGGCGATTCCTCGGAGAACATTCCTGGCCTAGCGTGATTCCATCTCTGATCCACAACAACGTCTTTTCCCTGATCCATTTCGGCATCTTTCCCTGGTCTCCTCCATGCCTGGGTCTGCTTCTTCTATTTGATCAGGTAGGAAGGGGAACGGTGGAGGTTGCTCATGGCGTCCCTGCGAGATAGCTCCACAAGTATAAAAGGTAAGACTTGTGGGGTCCCTGACACAGACAAAGCACAAGAGTGCAGAGCATCAGGCAGCATTAATCTTGTTGCGGCTTCGGTACTTCCCTCCAATCAAAGAATGAGATGGGTACAGCGGCTCTCTTCTGGGTGAGGGGGAGGCGTGGGCAGGCAATGTGTCCTGACCCACGCAACTGCAGTCCGTGCTTTGTTATTTTCCTCGTGTGAAGACATTTTGCGGATATCTCAAATACAGACTAAGATCGCAAAGGTTTTCTGTTTTTCAGTTCAGTTAAAATAATGCAAACGTGCGAGTTACAAAATGCCAAGACTGTGTCCTTAGCGGTGAATCTTTTACAGCTACACAAAAAAACATTGGTTTTATTCAGACTTACCAATCCAAATAAATGAAGTGCCTGCGAACGCTCTAACTAACCAGAACATGGTCTCTGCTCATAGCATAGCCCAGAGTTTGAAACGGGGTTAGGGAGGTGAGGGGGGCATAAAAGTTCTCTTTAAAAACATAGGGCAAACATGTTTAAAATAAAAAATGAAGAAGTTGGAAGATATACCCTAGGGAGAGAACAAGGGTCTGTTTGAGGAAAGTGGCATATGGGGAGGAAAGAAGCAATTGCGTTAGAGAGAGTAACACAAGGGTGGAGAAACACATGAAGTCACTTCGAATCAGACTGATGTTTAAAAAAGATGTAAAAAATAGCACCCTAAAAGCAAGCTGTGGCAGCAAAGAAGCCATCCAATCAGAGAGATGGTAAAGAGGCTATGCTCCATGGAAGGCACAAACAAGACTGGCAAGCTAGATCACAAAAATCCATTAAATAAGAATCAGGCAAATGAGTGACAGTAAAGCCATCCAACGGTAAGCAATGGGCAGGTTACTAGCCCTCTCTGTTCTTAGTAAGCTCACAATACGTTTCACAACCAGATAGCGTGGCTAGATCTAAAAAAAAGAGTGAAGGTATTCAGCCTGGCACCTTGACTAAAAGCGTACAAACTGAGTTAAGGGTCAAGCCATATATTTCCACTGTGCAGATGAGTTTTAACTAACACTTGCAGTGGAATCAATCAACAATGAAACTCACATTTTCATACGTGTCCTTTTAATCACTAGAGCCAACTTGAATGCATACTGTATTCTATAAAAATCGAATAAATTGATCACTATTCTTTAACTACAATACTATTACTCATGCTGGCACGACAACTCTCTCTTTCAGATGATCAGCGAAAGAAATTAGATTATTTGGTATGGGCGACTAGCCATCTCAGGAAACAATCACAACCCCTGTCAGGGTGAACCCTCAAAGTCCCTAATTTAACCTCAACTCAACCCTCTGGTAGCTATGGACCAGAGCAAACAAGCATAATTAGTTCAATGTTTAAAGTATTTCTGCAGTAGCAAAACAATATTTATGCAGTACCAAAACAATAAAGTCAAACTGCAAAACAATATAAATCCTTAACTGATTTAGAAAAACAGATGACAAAAATCCAACAAGGGGGTCACCGATATGAATCTTAAACGATTCACGCAGAAATAGTGCCAAAAAACACAAAGTGCCAATTATAGTCAATGGTGTAAGTAGGCAGGGCCCTAGGTAAATTTGAGGTAAGCCACAACAGCGTAGGTTGGGTACACCAACCAGGTTTGTCCTGCTCAAAGATTTCATCTTCTTAGTCCTTTAAGTCTTTCCATTGCTGTGTGCTGCGCTGTGGCATTTAGGCGCCGTGCTTTATTTTAAAAATACCCCGTTTTTGTCTTCTTAGTTAAATTTTATACACTTCCCCTGTTTTTAAAAATCACTGTCACTTACTTGCACCATAATTGTGCCCTTCACAACGGCTTCAGCGGGTCCTTCCTAGCGTGTTTCGCGCTTTCTGGGAATATCGGCGCCATCTTGGGGGTAGGTAGGGGACGCTGACAGAACGCCAGTCCAGGTAGCGCTCTAGCAGTCAGGCTGACTCACTAGAGCCCTATATAGGCTTAACATGCAGGCGCGCAGCGTGTGTGCCGCAGTAACGCCGGAGTCACGCCAGAGTCCAGCCCGTCTCCGCTAAGGACGGGCTGGATGGCTGGGAGACTGGACATACCGATGGGGAGTACATAGGGATCAGTTATTCTTGGCAGGACTTGCTCACTCTTAAGCCTTCTAAGCTGCCTTGCCAGTATAGGAATGCCCCGGAGGCGCTTCAGACCTCCCCCGGCTGCCACTGTTTTCAGTCCTCTTCTATGGTGTCGGCTCCTGTTGCTGTCGCTACACCTGTAGGTCCGAGTTTTAAATCAGGAACTAGCCTGAGGAGTGATAAGGGGTTTCTCGTAAATGCGAGGTCATTAATTAAGAACAATCTCGCATTTAAGGATTTCGTACTGGCCAGAAAACCCGCCTGGGTCTTCATTACGGAAACTTGTGCCAAGGACTCCTCGGGACCTGATTTGGTTGAGGCGGTACCAGAAGGCTACATGCTGGTGAGGGAGGACAGAGTGGGACGTATGGGGGGAGGGCTGGGTATCCTTCATAGAGACTGCCTTTCCTGCCATATTATCCCACTATCTGAACCTCAAGACACCTTTCAGGCCCTTCAGTTCTCCATTAACGGATCATATGTAGTTCCGTTTACTGGCTTTCTCATTTATAGACCTCCGGGGACCAGAACAGATTTTGGTTATCACATGCTTAATATTTTAGAGCCACATTTTGGCTGTGAGCACTTTACTGTTCTAGGGGACCTGAATTTCCATTTGGAAAATTTTGAGTCAATTGAAACTCTATCCCTATTGGATATTTTCTCTGGCTGTGGGATGAAACAGCTAGTCAAGGGTCCCACCCATCAGGCGGGCCATACGCTGGATGGGGTCTTTTCTAATGACACTCGGCTGACCATTGAGACTCCCATCCCTCTCTCTTGGTCGGACCATTATGCGATCCCTATAGAATTAATGATCGCTACTGTTAGTAGCAAGGGGAACAAGCCAAGTAAAATGGAATTGAGACGTAATCTCAAAAACATAACCAATGACGTGCTCGCCCCCAGATTGCCCAGTTTGGCGATCTCCCCAGAGGAGGACCTAAGCTCTGCAGTAAGGAGGATGGATAGTGCCATCAAAACAGCTATTGACGAACTGGCTCCAGCCTCATTGCGCTACTCCGCGAGGAAAAGTCCATCGGCCCCGTGGTTCTCGGTATCGTTAAGACTTCTTAGGCAGGGAGTACGGAGACAGGAACGTCTCTGGAGGACTAGTTGGGATTTGCGTTAGAGGGATAGTCATAAAATCCTCCTAAGGAACTATAAGACGGAGGTGATAAGAACTAAGCAAGAGTATTTTACTTCTCTTACCTCCTCACTCTCTTCGCCGAAAGAGCTGTTCAAGATCGTAGACACGCTTACATCATTGAAGGTGCCTGATCCCGTTGTCAGCTCACAGCAGCTCTGCAATGATGTTGCACAATTTTCTCAATCTAAAATTGTGGACATATATTCGGCACTAGAGCTTCAGAGGTCGGCACTATCTACCTCTATATGCTTACCTGTCTCATCGCTAACATCACCCGAGGAGGTGCTTTCAGGGTGTTTGTCCAGCTTTCCACCCCTCTCCCTTCAGGAACTCGAAGTCCTCCTGATCAAGACTAGGTCGGGGTCTCCTCTAGACCCTTGCCCCTTGAAACTCCTTAAACAATGTAAGGAGATTCTTCTGCCTCCGTTATTAGATATCATGAAGAGGGCAATGAGAGATGGGACTTTCCCCTCACAATGGAAAAGAGCGGTGGTTAAACCTTTGTTAAAAAAGCCCACATTAGACCCGGGGGTTCTCAAAAACTTCCGCCCCATTTCGCTGCTCCCAGCCCCTGCAAAGATGCTGGAAACCCATCTCAACCAGCATCTTGCAGCCTTTCTGGAAACTTCTGGATCACTCGCAGCATGGATTTCGGAGAGAGCATAGCACGGAGTCGGCCCTTACCATTGTGCTTGACAACATCCGCACCAGAGTAGATAAGGGCCAGACCACTCTCCTTATCCTGCTAGATCTCACGGCTGCGTTTGACACCCTGTCTCCCTCAGTGTTAACATCTAGGCTGAGGGAGATAGGGGTGGAGGGGCCCGCACTTAAGTTTGCTGGCCTCTTTTCTCGGCCAGAGGGAACAGAGAGTTAAGCTGGGGGAGTTCCTATCTCCATCCCTTCCTGTGCATTGTGGGGTCCCTCAGGGGTCGGCATTAAGTCCGACCCTTTTCAACATCTATGTGACCCCACTTGCCAGGCTTATTAGATCTTATGGGATGGAGGTAGTCTCCTATGCCGACGACACGCAGATATTGATGTCTCTCGCCCAACCCGTCATCTCCGCTGCCTCCAATTTTAGACACTGTATGGAGGCAGTTGCTCAATGGATGATTTGCAATTCATTGAAGCTTAATGGCGAAAAGACAGAAATTCTGGTGTTCGGAGGAAAGGAGGACATTTGGTCGGCGGAATGGTGGCCCACATCGTTGGGCGTGTGTCCGACACCCACTACCTTGGCCAGGAACTTAGAAATCATGATTGACCCTACCCTGGGGATGGGTCAGCATGTAAAGAGGACTATCTCCACATGTTGGGGCTTACTAAACATCTTGCGGAAGATCAAACATTATCTGTCCCTTCAAGCCAGAAAGCAAATTGTAATTGCATTAATAGGCTCAAGACTGGACTACTGTAATGCCTTATATTTAGGCATTAACAAGGGTCTGTTAATGCGACTTCAAATGGTGCAGAATGCCGCCGCCAAGTTTGTACTGGATCTACCTAAGCGGGCTTCTGCTTCGGCTGCTAGAAAGACACTGCACTGGCTTCCAATTGAGGCCAGGATCTCTTTTAAGTCCCTATGTTTGATCTATGGGGCTTTGGCTACTAACAGATCTGGAGGCCTAAGGGACCTGTTGGCCCCTTATACACCTTCCAGAACTCTGCGCTCCGCCAATAAATCCTTGTTATCAGTCCCCCGTGTTCGTAGAGCCAAGTGAGGTGGCAGAGCTTTTTCAACTTTGACTCCAAAACTGTGGAATATTCTGCCGGCTGAGATCAAATCCCTTCCCTCAAAGCAAGCCTTTAGGAGGGCTCTCAAGACGTGGCTATTTGCCAAAGCCTACCCTTAGTTCTGGATTTGACTTTTATGATTTTTTTTGGTTAGGCGCCTTGATGCCTTCGGGCTTAGTTGCGCGTTTATAAATTTCATTTCATTCATTCATTCATTCAAAGTCCCAATCCACCATAGCGGCACCCTTCTAAAGCCACCCAGGCCTTAAGGGGAGGGACTTAGAGGCTCACAGGGCGTGAGGCAGATGTCAACAGCAGAGGCCAGTTGCATTGCTCTGGTGAGCAGCTGAATAAAAGGCCTCCTATAGCTTGTTTTATCTCTGTAGCTTGAACAGGAGGTCAGCATTATGACCCCAGGGAGTTCACTTCTTTGCCCTGGGTACAAGAGGGAGAAGGTCCAGTCCTTCAGGGCACCTCTCATGTTACAGACAGCAGATCTAGTCCTCTTCTGTTCTTCTTCCGGTCCAGGGGTGTTCTGAAGTGGGGCCTATAGGTTCCACATCTATGCCTTGGACTAACTAGTGGGTGAAATGACTCCTGGGCAAACCCTAACCAGTGGATTAACACAGTGGGCATTTTCAAGAAGGCAAAAGTCTTCAGCCACACTAAACTTAGGCTCTGAAAGCTGGAGGGCTTGTGGGGAGTGTGCTATGGTAATCCTAGCGTCCTCCCACATTTAACAGTCAAATCCAGTTTGAGGGAGCCACTGTACCAACAATAAACCCAGAAAAGGGAGTTTGCTAGGACAAAAACACGATTCTTCAGCAACCAAACAGTGGATACACAAGAATTGTTTTTGCATCCTGTTCTCTTCCTTTCAAGTATTATATGCATATCAGCAGACCTATCGAGCAGGATTTGACACTGTGCTATCAAAGACTGTCCCAAAGCCCCACCTTGCATACTCTATGAGGTTAAAAGGAGTCATCTCTGCCCATTCAAGTTAGCCTATTTTTGCTCCTGGGAAGCATTTCACACCTGTTCATGTGCTAAACTATGGCTGGGAGAAGCTGGAGAGTAAATGCAAATTAACATCTAGGAATGTCAGGCAGGGGAAAGGTTAACTTTTCAAAAGTTACTTTTCCTAAATATTTAAGTCAAATGTATTTCTGAGATACAGTATCAGTATTGTAATCTACTCTGGTATTCTACATTGAACAGCTCGGCATGTGACAGTGAAAAATAGCTTTCAGGTGCTAGTCACTTTAAGAACATGCCAACATTAAATTTCTACAAGTCCTATTTTTAAATACTGTGCACCACGCTGCCTTGTGGACTACACGTTCCACACAGGGGTGACTTCATATTTAAAGGGGTGACTTCATATTTAAAAGGGAAGCTTTGGCCTGTCAAAAGGGTTTATCTCAACAGGACGAACTGAAGTTTTTACACTGCTACAGTCAGGATATAATGGTTGGCCTAAAGCCATGTTTGCACTGCCACTGAAGAGGATGGTACAATAGGTGCTGCAAGAAGATAATGCCAATTAACTTCAAGGTCCCAGGTACATTTTGCACCATATATTTGGGACTTATCTGCAATTGTTAGTATGCCAATTAGACCATGTTAAAAAGGGGGAGCACATGCACTTTGCTACTTGTTAATAAGTGGTAACGTGCACAAAGTTCTAAATCAAGCACAGGGCAAAAGAAATTCTGCGTGACTACGTAGAAAAGGCAGATTTTCTACAATCGGTGAAAGTGTAATTATCTAAATTCATTACTCCAACAAACCACCATTTTCTCAGGCAAAGCAGGATTGAAAACCTGGCCTGAAAATTGTTTGTGAGTGAGAACATCAAAACTGGACAGCTAAAACGTTTTAAGAGGCTTTCACAACCCCATGTAGCAGGAAAACTGCACAGGTCCTCGAGAACTTGCATTTGTAACATTCATTAACATCATGTGCATCACAAACTAGCTCAACTCAAACTAGATAGTCACAGCCTCAACTTCCTTTCATACCCTTGATCAAGGAAAGGCAAAGCATGATCAAGATGAGGGAAGACACTGAGCATCAATTAAGAAAATTAGAGAACTAGAGGAGTAATGTGGGGTTGTTGAGGTGCGGAGGAGGAGTTTGGTCTGTGATGTAACTGATCTTCCCAAACAGTTTCGGGTTGACCAATAAAAATATAAACAGAAATGTTGTTGGTAGAAATTTGATGCACACCATTCAAAGTGTCTGTAGCAGATGGTTTGGAATGGACAGCCAATCCTTTAGAAACATCTGAAAACTTAACATTTCTATTTCACCCCACTTCTCTAGAGCCTCTCCAATGTTACTCAGACTTACCCTTTTTGATTCCATCCATTAATTTTGTCCGGGTATTTTGCTTGTGTCTTGAATATTGGTTTAAAACGTTTTAACCAAACTGCTATGACTATAAAAATGGCGTTGGCAAGCAAGTAACCAGTGTCCAATGTTCCTGCAGAGGGCATTTCCTGTTCACTGTCTATGCAACTCAAGTTTGTATCTTTGCAGAGAGTGGTGCACCAAGCGATATCTCTAGTTATCTGGGCAGTTCCGAAAGGTAGGAGTGGTTTTATGCATGTAGCATTTGTCTCAGATCTAATCGCTAAACACATAGTGGATAAGACTTTCAGTGGCATTTCTTATTCTTTAACAAGTCACCTAAACAGCAGGTCACAAGAGAAATCTCGGAATTGGGGACTTCAAGCGGTCTGTGGGCCCTGCCTGGCATCGAAGCACTGAACTCCAAACTACGTTTGGAAATTACATGTTAAACAAAATCAGTCGCCACAAAATAAAGTCTGTCAAAATAACAAGACTTACTTGTAGTATGCTATTTAAATAGCAGGTGTTGCCAAGATTGCTTAACCCAGCGAATGGCAGCAGAGACTCTTTTTTCTCACAACAATCAGGTGATGAAGATTGCACAGCAGGAACAACCTGATCACTAGTAAGGAGTGGAAAACAAGGTTATGAGGACGAGTTACAGAAAACTTTACAAAGTACAGGTAAATGTACAATAAACTGATAAACATGTACACAAAGTGAATTCACAATAAAAGACGTGCTTCTATTACAGATCAACGAGATGTGAACTCCACTAAATTTCAGGGGGGAGAAAAAGACATGGGTTTATATTGAAGTGATGTAAAACAGAATGAGGGGTTAGGTTCTGTTTTGAGGGTTATTTACAGGTGTTGCACAGCCCAATTTGCTCTAAATGTGCTTGCAGTTTCTTTAAACTGTATGGAGCAAAGAAATATAAACTTCAAATGAGCGGTGAAAATAAAACAAGGAAGGCAACTACCTTTAAATGCAACTACAGCCTGAGATGTTAATCATTTTAGATCTGTAGTATACTTCTGTTTAGCATGTCTTGGTAAACAACATTGACAATCTGTTCAGACAAGCTTTTCACAATTTGCGGATCTGTAAATCAAAATTGTGCCTAAGCTAAATTACATTTAAAGGAAGATGTACTTTGCATGGTCTTCATTAAGTTATTTTATGCAAACCGGTTTATTCTGTGTATCACTAACAATACCAGAGACTGAAAGCACGATCAGTAAGGATATGCACCATACTGCACTATTCAGAGTGGTGCCCACTCAAAACTCTTTGGCACTAATTATGCATCAGCGTTAAACTGCCAACTTTTCTGAGCTTCCCAACACACATGGTTAAGAAACTTAAACTTGGTACATTTCAATAAAAGGTATTACAAGTTGTTGTTGTTTGGCACATTCTTTGCAGACATCAACCGGCATCACTGGGTTAAACACTAAAGTAAAACTAGCAGAAGCGTTAGATCACTGATATCAATCAGGATACAATTGCAGTTTCAGTCACTGTCAGATCAGCTCTAATAGGACCAGACCAAACCAAACATGGTAGAGTGTGGTCGAGAGTAATTACCAGCAGCTCAGATTAATTCAATCATTCCATCACTCACTTTTTTTGAGTACTGCTTAGTTGCATCACTGACACCACTACCGCTACATAACTTCACAGTCAGCTCACTATATGCACATCACTCAATATCTTGGAAACGTCCATGCCGACAACCAAACCGTAAAGGGCAATGAAAACATTTATTATTACCAAAATGCCCTTCGCCAAAGCAGTCATTAGGTTTCAACTAGAATGGCAAAAGTCAATAGGTCTGGCTTTCATTTGAAGCGTTTACTAAAACAAAAAATGTCAGCTTCAGTTTATATTAAAAAAAATATATATACGTGTTGAAGCAGTCTACTTCTGAGATGTAAAACTTCCCCTCACGCGTTTCAGTGCAAGCATTCCATAAGTGGTGGAATGGTATTAAAAACTGCCACCTGCATGATGGGAGAGAGATGTACTCCTCTGAGAGGTGCCAAAGACCACGCTATGTATAATTTAAATAAAGTATCATGAATAGATGTAGCAGACAGTTTTAGTATCAAGTAACACTTAAAAATGCATTCTTCTAGATGAGGAAAGTTACTTAAAAATGTGTACACCTTATTTAAAAGTGTTGTATCACGTCTTGATTTTTGACCCATGCTCACACTTATCTGAATTATGAAGCAATGTAAACTTCTGTCTATTTGAAAAAGTAAAAAACAAAAACATGTTAATTCGTGCTCTTCAACATACTCCGTAGATGATAAAGAGACTAGCTTCCCGCACCTTCTGCAGAAAACGAAAGCAGGATGACATTTATCTCTGTTTACCCATCAGGTGATCTAGCTCTGATTACTTTTATGGTAGCTGATGAAGCTTGCAAGAAAAACATACTAGATAGCTCACATGCTTAAAAAAAATGATTGAAATCTAACACTAAGAGCAAATGTCATTTTTTGATGCTCACTCACTCTAGTAGCCCTGGCATTAATGTTTGCTATAGTTTGTGCTTCTTAATGAGATGAAAAGAAGTGTTACAACATTTAGATGGCTGGTTCACTTCACTGCAAGTTTAAAATGTTTGGGAATGGTTAAGAATGCTATGAAGATGCTCTCCCAGTTATGTTTTTTAATATTTTCGCCAGTCGCTTGTTGAAGTGTTGGGGCTACTTTAGTTCGAAAAGCATTTTGTTGGTTCACAGCAGCAGTCTGTGACCAACAGCTGCTACTAGAAAATGAGCACTAGTCATCCAATAACAGAAGAACTTTACAAGTTCTTGACCAATCATTGGCAAAAGGGTATATCCAGGGATGGTACCACCCGTTAAGAAGCGCTGTGATTACGCGAAGGGCATGCAAACTGAATAGGATCAGCAAAGCAAGTTTGCTTTTCAAGTTAGCAATTCTGATCCTGTGCGCAGAAACTGAAATCGCCTAGTGGATAACCCAGGAACATAGCACTACACGAAGACACAGAGTTTAGACGAGAAGGGAGGTGGGAGGAAATTTCTGGGATGCTCGAAGATTGTAAACTAAGCAACCATGCACCACGAGCGCCGGTGACAATGGCATTTAAGCAATCAACTTGAAGCCAGAAAAAACAGCGTCTAACATTTTTTTTTTGCAGAGATTTATATAGCGCGAACTTGACCCGAATCCAATCGGGTATCAGAGCGCTTTACATAGCACCAGTTACGTTAAATGAGGACACGCATTCATTTTTTGTTTTTGTTAGGCACGGTGAGATTATGGGGCATATTATCAAACCCGGTGATAAAATTATCGCCGCTTTAGCGGCGGAAAACTGCCGCTAAAACGGCGATAATGGGCTTGATAATATGCTCTATGGAATTCCAATTGAAGCACATGTTAGATGTGAAGGACATCTAACCTGAGCTTCACAGCACACAACAACGCTCCCCTTCTGTCACCATTATGCATCAGGGCTGTTAGACAAAGCCTTTTCTGGCTGGCAAGGACTCATCAAAGCCAGTCAGAATCCACTGCTCCAGATAGAATGAATACCATATATGTGTCCGGTAACCTGTGATCATCCTTAGGTAGCTTGGCACCGAGCAGTCAGGTTTATCCTAAGAGCAGTCAGGTTTATCCTAAGAGCTGAGACCAAGTGTAAAGTACTGGCACAACACCACCCTCGCAACACACTAAATTTGCCACGAAAAGACTACACCATGTGTATAACACGTGTCGTATTACACACACAAACTATGAAATCAAATCAAAACGAGATACACATTACATATACACTTCACAGTTAGATGCACTTGTCAACTTTCCCATTCGCAAAAAGGTCAGTCATAGGTCTTAGACTACTTCTCGTGACCCAGCCCGTCTTCAACTACACCAGCCAACGATACACATTGCCCCGGCTGGCACCCCGTTGACTAGACAGTCGGAACCACCTAACACGGAAAGAAACAGTTTTGTCTATCTGGATTAGAACTCCAGGTGCCCAATGGGACCTGTACGAGTGTGGGACCACTACCCACACCCTGTAGACAAAAAGGTGGTGATCCAGGAAGCTGGCGTACTTTCAAGTCTGGAGCAATGTTCCTCCTCTGGTGTAGGTGTGAACTGCCGCAACTCCCGAAAGTCAGCTGCAGGTGCCCACAAGGCACACTAACCAGTCAGGCTGGGTCACAATATTCTCCACAACAAAGTACATCGGGGCGAGGGCCAGAGAGGGAGCCAGCCGCGATGTCAGGCGCTGTCGTCCCATCGCTCTGGAGGTCAAAGAAAGTCACGGCTCCGGCTCAGGTTCTCCCAACATCCTCGGACACGACAAGCTCATGAACACAAGCAAGCACAGGTTCCCTTGGTTGCAAGCACGAGTCACTCAGGCTCTGCAAGCCTCCCCCACACTCCTCACGTCTTGGCACCTCAGGTGGCTGCTGATCTTTACGAACACACTCCTCTACACAGCATGATGATGGTGTATGTCATGATGGCACTTGTCCCCACCAAAGAACACTTCCACACGTTTCCGTAGAACCCAGTGGGATCCTAACGATCTTGTTGACTGGAGGCAAGCTAACCGGGCCTTGGGAGAGTACTACATGACGCGGGCCACAGCAGTTGACACTTAGCTGCAGGCCAGCAACGTGCAGGCAATATCCACCAAGTGATAGTCCCTTTCCTTGAGCACGACAAGTACCAGGCCACCACAAATCTGCAGATAATCCAGGTGCAGGTCCATCCCTTGTGTCGATGTCCCAGCATCGAACCAGCATAGTATGGTTCTAAATCCAAAAGCATCTCTGGCTGCTAAGGCCAAAGTCTCAGTAGTTATACCCATGATGGCCTTTGAAGATGCAATCAGTTCAAGAGTTTACCTTTGAAATGGATAGGCCCTCTCTAAATATTGTCCTGTCTTCCATTCTACCCTGGGAGGTTGGATCACTATCTTTAGTGTTGCCACAACCCTGCCCCTCGGATTGCAGGCGTCAATTCCCTCCCCACGTAACCATCTGAGAAAGCCCCCTCAGAGTCAGAGGTACGCAGGACACTTGCTCGGGGTGGGCCCATAGGTTCAGCCAGCCTAATCGAAAGCACAGGTCTTTTATATGTGCGAACGAGGATAGTTTTCTCACCCCTGGGAGCCCCAAGATCGCCTTGAGTTCCAACTGGTAAGCTGCTAATTCGGGAGTCGCCCATAACCGGTGCCAAAAAGTCAAAGCTCGCAGCCCAATCTCCTCGTCTATGGGTCTGAGCCCAAGATCCATACGTAGGGGGATAGGAGGAGTGCTTGGCAGTAGGCCCAAGAGCTGTCTCAAACTTGTTCTCAGATTTGACCAATCTACCTACGGGGAGGTGTCTCCAAAGTACTGCCCCATACATAATAGCACTGCTGATTTGGACTTTATAAATCTGTCAATGAACCCGGTTGTTTAGATGTTGAATTCCTATTTAGTTTTGCTAGACCCCCATTTGTGCTAGCCTCAAGCCTGCCTTTTCTTGATGCGGGCCCCACCCAAAGGTTTCCGTCAGCGTAACACCCAGGTAGTCAAAGACTGCCACCCTCTCCAACTGGGTGCCATTTAGGGTGAGGTTAGGGCGAGATGTTGTACTAGGATTAAATACCATGTACTTGTTTTTTAATGTATTAATCTCTAGAACCCTGCTTTTGCAGAATAAAGAGAAGGTGTCAAGGGTCCTTTGGATACCCATGGGCGATTTGGAGAGTAACAAGGTGTCGTCCGCAAACATCATTGCTGGCACCTTGTCACAAGCGAGCTTTGGGGCATCGATGTTGGCGACTTTATTTAGTTGGTCCACCAAGGCATTAATAAAAAGACAGATCAGTGTGGGGGCCAGGACACACCCCTGTTCACTGGAAAGCGAGGGGTCAATTCCCCGTATTTCCTGTATCTAACCTGGGGAAACTTTCCAGTATGCAGTCGCTTAATCAAGGAGAGCAAATAGGGCGGAATGCCCAGTTGCTCCAGAACTACCCAAAGTTTGTCACGAGGTACCAAATCAAAGGCTGATTTAAGATCAACAAAGATCAAATAGAGGCTCCCACCCTCTATTGTCACAGTCTTCCTATATAATAATTGGAGCCAGAAGATTTGGTCAATAGTAGAAATGTTTTTACGGAAGCCTGCCTGATACGCACTCAGAATCTCGTGCTTGTACATCCAGGACTGAAGGCGCTCTAGAATGATCCTGGCAAACAGCTTCTGAGTTACGTCAATCAGGCTTATTGGTCTATAGTTTGTGGGCAGGAAAGGAGAGCCCTTTTTAGGTCTCGCCTTGCTATCGCGTAAGCGATCGCAAAGCGAGACTATTGTTAGCGGGTTTGAAAAGTGCTCCCAAAAAGCGGACTGCATGGCTAGCACGTGCACAATCACGCGCATCGTGCCGCCATGCAATCCGCTTTTTGGGAGCACTTCAAAGGGTCCCCTCCCCCGCCTGGAATGCGCTCCCCCGCCCCCAAGTGCGCGCCACGCTCCGCCGGGCTGGTCTTGTTTTAAATGCAGCATACGCGCAACAAGAGGCTCTTAACAAAAGGTTGTTTTTCCACCCACTACCCCCTCCCTCGCTCTCACTACCCCCTCCCTTCTTTCCCTTCCTCCTCGTCAGTCACTGGGCTGAATTTGTGCGTCCCACACACTCCATCGCAGCTTCGACTCCTCCCACACCCTTTCATCTCACTTCTCCTCCCACCAGTCCATGTCCGCTGTTAGAGAAAGGAGAAGGACAGTAGGCGCGGAGCACCACACTTGATTTCGTTAGGGTATTCCCAGGAAGCGCGTTATGCGTGTCTACATTAGTTGCAGTGCACTTTTTTTTCTTTAGATTACCTCGCCTCAAGTTTGGAACGTTGTTTGCTGGCTTTCAGATGCAGACCCCTCCCACGGCTTGTTGCGGCTGCGCCTCGATCACTTTTTTTAAATGCAGCATACGCGCAACAAGAGGCTCTTAACAAAAGGTTGTTTTTCCACCCGTTTTGATGAAGGGTGTACCATTTTATACAGTGGCACATTGGTCTGTGTAAGGGCTCTGGAACCGTGCAGTACTCTTATTAACAGAACTTTGTGCGAAACTGGCCCAGGGAAACCTATGCCTGCAGCTGTCCGGTTTGGATTCCTGTGTCTTTTTGCCATCTCTTCCCTCTGCTTGTAATTCAACTTGGTACCTTCTGGGTTTCCTCTAGAACGCCTTATGCTAATTGAGTGACAGCAGTACTACATACACAGTGTTTGGTGGCTGATTGAATTTCACCCCGGCAGGAAGTGCGGGGAAGTATGCGTGGGGAGCTCTGAGAAGAGGGCATGACTCCACACTAGGCAAGCCTCTCAGCCGCTTTTGGTGTGTATGTACATGTTATTAATTTATTTTTGTATTGCTACATCGCTAACTGGACTGTTAAAAGCATGCTCATTTTGTATCGCTGTGCAGGCTCCCTTTAATACTATGGCAGAATTACTTGTTGTTATTTTTTGTAATTCCCGTTCTAGCCCGCAGTGCATATCTCCTAAAACCCAACTTACAAAAAATAACGACAAGCAATTCCGCCATAGTAATAATTCAAAACGGGTGTTACTTCGCCTTCCCCCTACCCGCTTTGTTTTGTCTTTCCTCCACCTAACCCTGCTTGCCCATGGTGTGTGGGTAGCATTTTGGAAACGGTAGGTTTAACTCTTGAATGGTTAGGTTGTTTCTGCATCCTCTATAAGTACGTACATTTTGTGAGGTTTGGGTGAAAATTAGTTACCCTCGCTTGCCCCTCTCTTGTGTCACACCTCTATAGCTGTTGACTTGACTGCCTCTTCCCGTCAGGAGTGACACAGGGAGAAAAACAAACATCGCACCTTCCAACATACAATATCGCCAACTATAAATGTGTATTTTGTGTAATATAACTGGTGCTCATGTAAAGCGCTTCAATACCTTCCAGACGAGTTCACGCTATAAAAGTGCAAAAAACAAAAACCCAACCTTCTTCCTGTTGCTTCTGTTCCCGCCGTTGTGTTCTAATGTAAATGGTGTAATACCTTCTTCCACTTTTGCAGGTAGTAGGATTTTGGGTCCTCATTGTGGAGAAACCGTTTCAGAGGTAGTTGCAAATGTGTACTCAAAATAGGACTGTACGTCATGCAGCTTTAGAAAGCGTCTCTGGTAATTGTTAGATACAAACCAGGCAAAAAAGTGTGGCCCTTTTATCTGTCATTGGCGCTGTTATAAAAGTTCCACAGCTGACAATCCTTAATTGTGGTGTATGTGAAGGGTGGTGTGAGTGGTAGGTGGGACAGCTGCATTTGTGGAATAAATGAACACGGGGGAGTGTCTTTAAAAATCTAAATTCCTTTATATCTGTAATCCTAATCTTAGCAGCAACAGGAGATCTCAGTGCTCGTTTCATTTGCAGCGAACACACAGCTGGCTACTGTGAGCAATGTAATTGGAACAGTGTTTCTACTTGCCCACCACTCATTTGCATAATTGGCCAGTTAGCCACTACATAATCGCATTACAAAATAAAACAAGCATTTTCAATGCAATAGGTCTCCCACTACTGGAAGTTTGAGCTATTGGTGTTGCCTTATTATTAGCAATGCCAATAACTCAAACATTCATTAATGAGAGACCTTTTCAAGCACTGGCAAAGTCAATAGGTTTCGCATTTGGGACCTATTAGACTTGCCAATGGTTTTTAGCCACGCTGTGCAGCATCTATGAAACTGTGCAGCATGGCTAAACGAGAACTACAAAAAAAGCCTATGACGTGGCCACTAGCAGCATTTCGTAGGCATGCACACCGTGATGCAGGCAATTTTATTATTTTTATTTATAGATCTGATTAGCAACTAAAAATAAACAAGCATTGGCATAGCCAATAGGTCTTGCCTTTGGGACCTTATAAGTGTTTAGCAAGGCAACAGTTTATGTTGTTGCACCACGGATATTGTGCTGCATAACTAAATACTTATAAGGTCCCAAAAGCGAGACCTATTGGCTATGCCAATGCTTGTTGTATACTGGAAATATTTCGGCCCCTAACCAGATATCTGGGATTTTCATGCCATTTAATATGGCATTGAATATTACACATAAAAATGGGCCCCAGATGTTGGGCTCTTCCTGAAATAGCATTTCCATTTTTGCCCATGCCCCCCAAAAATAGCAGATATCGCTGCAGCGGTGGTACTCAAGGCAGAGGTGCATGCGCACCATGCAGGGAACCTCTCTGTCCCAACGTTCTTTCAGTAAAACTAAAGCTAACGTCTGAAATGTGGCACATTGTTGCACACTAGGGACACATATGCATTACCTTAGATGCTGCCAAATCGCGCTTTCAGTATAATATACCTTGAGTTAGAATTGCCCTTTCGACGACAATGCATGTCTGCGTCTGCACCATCTCTGGGTATAAATCAGCAATTTACTTTATCAAGTACCACACTGTAAACATGAACCCAGAGTGGTTAATAACCGACTGCTACTTCGTTGCCTCATCTAAAAGGATTGCTTCCCATTAAAAGTATGCAAGATGATAGGCTTCCATGTGTTGGTGATGCAGCTTTCTGCTCTAAAATGATAGCATTTTGCGAACTCCCGCCAGTTATTCGCTGTTAATGCTAGTAATCACAGTAGCAATCACGGGCATTTTATATTACACTATTTAGATCACGCACAGTTCCATCAATACACCCTAATCATGGGTAGCAGATTTCCACAGTACTGAACCAAGCACAATAAATAAATATATATATATATATACACACATACATATACACACACATAAAAAATATATATAGTTAATAGCTTATAAAGGTGCTTTTTGAATGTTTTTGTTGCACCTTCTTTCATATCTTTTAAAGAAAATCACTATTTATAAATTTAACAGATAATTCTAGCCCACGTGTATAACACATTTTACAAACACACGATCACTCTGGAAACATGTGGACTAACTTAAAAATAAAACACTTCAATGGCATGGGTCACATCTTAAAGTGTGATGACAGTCCACAGTACTAAAAAGATTTCTAACGACAGACTACATAAAAAAAAATCAAAACTATATAACTATCCTAAATCCCCAACTCACCTCACAAATTCAAGTATTTAAGGGGGTGTAAATTATTCCACTAGATTATCAGGTTTTCTAAAATATACCTTACAGCCTCGAACATCCTACTCTCACTAACATTACGAGAGTACCACGTCTGGTGCTGTTGGCCCTACTTTATGTTCTCTCTTAGTACATTTACCAAGCACTTGAGAGTGGATTCCTAGTTACATGTCAAGACGTTCGGAAGGCTAAAACACACCTACTGCCTGAACCTAATGGCAATATCGCCTTTCCTCCCAAGCTATTTGGTGATTGATTATGACGAGGTATCGATTTATTCTGTAATGTAATTCCACCTATGTGCATTCAATGTCTATCCCATTACAGCCACACACCAAGCGCATAGAAATGGCATAAAATTTCAGCTAAGATTTTATTATAACATCGGAGGCTACCATTATCCATACATTAACCCTTTAATGTCATCTCTGCAGCACAACATGTAAAGATCCAAAAAGCAACTAAGTGCGCTCTCGGTCCATTATATCGAGTCATATTTCATCCACCTAAGATTTCTGTACGACCGTGTGATGTATCTGCCGACATATTACTCGTTAAATAGTCCGGTCATGCTGCTCTCTGCTTTTAATTTCGTCAGTTTCTTCTCTAGTGTTAAGTAGTGCTAAATAGCAATTACAAAATGTGATTTTATTTACGCTTCTGATGCAAAGGCCTCTTCAAACTCCCCAAGTCCGCGTTTTCAACCAGTTTTAAACACCATAGCGGTACCATGTGTTCTACAATGGTTCAATCTGTGCAGTTATCCTCAGAATCCTCACGCCTCGCTGCACAGCACAACTGAAGGCAGGCTCATCTCTGATGGCATACTTACGAGCCACCAGACCTGGGATACAATACTGACATAAAGACTCTACGAGTGGCAACTTATCTCTCAAACGCCAATTAGACGGGATGGACTCGTTGTTTGAGGAAGGAGATACCACTAAACTCAAAATGTTATCGACTGTGGGATAAGTTGGGGGGGGGGGGTTGATACGAAGGCTGGATCACTTGAAGCCTGATGGATATCTATCAACTTCAAATGGCGAATATACACCCACCTGTCGGTCGGCGGCTCCATCGGCTCTCCCGGTCGCCCTTCGGCGAAATCTAGAGCTCTTTTGGTGTCTTTCTTTTGGAAGAACTTTAGGGAGAGGCGGCTCTTCTTGGCGGGACTTCCGCTCTTGGGAAGGGGAGGCGCACTGCTGGCAACGCTGGGGGGAACCACTCCAGGCATGATGTTTAAAAGGATCACAAACCAGATATGAACGATCGGGTCGGCTCAGAGGCCGCAGGTGGCGGAGCGCAGGCGGGCAGCGCGAGCTACCATTTCACGAGCTAACTAGAGTCTCCCGGGGTTGTCAGAATTCGCACAACTGCCTCTTTTCTTCGAAGAAGTGTTTAACAAACAGACAGATTACGAATCCAGAGAGGTTTAACAGAGTTCCATAAACAAGGGTACTGCAGTTCACTAAATTCGAAGCAAGTCCCAAAACTGCCGCTCTACTCAGTACCCGCCAATTTCGGTTTCTCGAGAGGGATGTGTAGACATAAAAGAAGGACCAACAGACAGTAACGTTCCAGTCCATTTCCGTATACTTCAGAGCGCACCCAAGAGCTTTAGCGGAATAGAAATGTTTGAATTCTGAAATTGGATGAATTGAACCGCCACAAAGAACATTTTTATTTAATGCCCACACAAAGTTGAAAATAGTCAATATTTTATTATAGTACTAGTTGACTATTACTCGTTGCTAAAACTAACACATTTTAATAGGAAGTGCTGTGTTTTTTTAAGGAAATAAAACAGAACTTTCTGTCATTCAAATTGAATCACGGCAAAGCGTGTTTCACTTTTGACATCCAGTGTACGTTGGATAATATGGAAATTCCAACATGGCGATTAGGTGCCAGCCAAACAATTTGAGACCGAGCAACGTTGTCCTTCTTCCGTGGGCGATGAGCGAAATACCGAGCCTCTGACTCATGGAAGATTGGTTTAATCAACAGACTGAACGGGACTAAAGAGAATCCGCATCCGCAATGTGTGTGTGTGTGTGTGTGTTTTTTTTAATGAACTTAATATGGTAGGTATATAAACGAGAAATGTTTGCTAATAGTTACTACCTACCAACAGTAAAATTGGATATGGGAACTTCAAAGGGCTTTGTCCTTTGATGCTTTTTTCTTTATTCGTATAAACTAATACTATAATAGAAAACCTGTAAAATCAAAACGGCTACCATCATTACAAACACTGCCCGTGTAGCTAGTGGGGGAGGGGGGCTGGGGAAGTAGGGGAATTATGGGCGGAGCATCAGGAGGCGGGAATAACAGAGGATTGGGTCAGTGGGCGGAGTCAGAGGGGTGACTAAAAAGAGCAATTAATTCATACCATTTTTTTTTAGGTCTGGCCTGAGCCAGCGCTTTAGCGCTGCTCTTGCGAGAGCTTTTGTAAATGGGGGATCTGGAAGTGCAAACGAGTGCTTTCAGGCCTCCAAATACAGTGCATGTGCGCCGGGTGCGCGCACCATTTGGCAGCCTGCGTGCTCACTTTCGTGTCCGCTTTGATGTCCTCAGTGAGCCTCGCTGGCACTGAGGACATCAAAGCGGACGCGAAAGTGCACACCATTTGCTTTCACTTTCGCGTACTTCTCGCTCCCCGTCTTTATTTCTCATCTTTAACCCCTCGCGTTTTCCACTCTCAGACGTTTCTTCTACTTAGCCTCATGTTCGCCTCTGTGACTCTTCTGTCACTCCCACCTGTTTCTCTCTCGTTCCCTTTTCATGATTTTACCTTTTGTCCCCAACAGCTGGGCCGGGGGCTTATTACCACCTCCGTGATTGCGCGGACGAAAAACAATCTTGTCGCCTAAGCAGAGCCACCCCGGACTGTGTTTTTACGATTTGCTTAACTGCAGTGTTGTTCAAACGGCTCCCACCGCCTTATTCATGTGCGTTCTTATACAGAGCACCAAAAAATGCAAGCATACACCAAGGGCACCTTCCGGAGGCCTGTCTGAGTTCCCTATGGATGATTCAGCGGGAGAAGGGCCTACAGGCTTCATTGCCTAGAAAAACCATCCCCGCTCACTGTGGTCCTAGAAAATACAGCCAAGCATGCCCCCCACTTCATAAGCAACACGCATGCACAGATCCGTGCGCTTCCTATGGAACTGCTGGCGTCCACGAGCCGCCTTATAACAATGCTGTGATATTTGCAGACCGTTCTGCAGTGTGAAATGGTGTCCGTCTGCAAGCCCTAGGCGCGAAATGTCACGGCATCGGCGAGGTTTCTGCTTGACTAAATTCTTCTACATGTATTTAATTCTGACTCTAGCCTCTTCATGGAGGAGATGTTTGCAGTGCCTGCAAGCATACACCAAGGGCACCTTCCGGAGGCCTGTCTGGGTTCCCGATGGATGATTCAGCGGGAGAAGGGCCTACAGGCTTCATTGCCTAGACAAGCATTTGCAATGTATTAGGTCTCGCATTTACGCGAGTTTGAGCTATTGACATTGCAATTAACAATGCCTATTGGCATTGTCATTTACAATGCCAATAGCTTTAACTCGTGTAACTGCGAGACCTATTGCATTGCAAATGCTTGTTGTATGTTTGGCATTTCACTGACCAGTTACAGCTTATAACGTTATTTAATACAACCAATGGATACACATTTATTTGAGGTTTAATATATGAGTTAATGACATTAAAATACGTTCACAATGTGGGAAACGTTTTCAATCACAGAGTGTCCCAAATACCCTTGTAAGTGGAACCAGACGACATTTGTCTCCGAGCCATGCAGTTTCTTTCATCAGCAATTCTCCCTTTTTCTAACCCTTTCTGATCATAAAATTTGGGTTTCAATTCTATGACAGGAGGCCCGACTTGTTGGGGAGCACTGTTGATTACATTATTCTGTGCCCCTCAGTCAATGCAAAATTGTAGTCCTACATTTTTTATGTGCTTCACGCAACATGTCATGAAGCCAGCATTAGTTGCATCCTGGTTTCCTGTTATTGTATTTAGAAATAGCACTCAAAAATGAATATATACACTTAAAACAACCCAGACCTGTTGGTTTTGCAGATGCTTTTAGCCATACTAGATGAATGAGAAACAATTATTATATTAGTAGTTTGTGAAATTACTACTCAAGTTAGTTAGCAATGAGAATGTAGATTTTCCTAATAATTTATGACGGAAAGTCTTAATTTTATTAAAGACACGGAGGCGAGTATTATGCTTTCTTTTCTTGCTTTATTCCAATAGCAGCAAGATAAAACTACTGTACCCAGAAGGCTTGGAGAAACAACTACCAACCAATGGGAAACAAAGAAGCAAATACTGACCAATCACATCATGGATAATAGTATAAGGTGTATCGTGACTGCAAACAGCCCTCTTTTCTTATGCGAGCAATCATGGAATATGGAAAAATAAAGGAGAAACAGAGAACAAAATGCAAAAAGTCAAAGTCCACGTAAAAAGTTCTTTTCCGAAGACCACCAGAGGAGAGTCGGAGAGAAGATCCAGTCCAAGGACAGAAGGTGCCGTATCAGAAGGAATGATCTTGATAGAATCCCTGAGGACCTCAGGATGATGCCGGTGGCAGCGCTGGAGTTCCTGTGGGGAGGGAGAACACCAGTTAGAAGTGTTGTGGCGGGATAATACTCGCCTCCGTGTCTTTAATAAAATTAAGACTTTCCGTCATAAATTATTAGGAAAATCTACATTTTATGGCAAGACCGGAGGCTCCTATTATGCTTGTTTAAAGCATATCAACCACCATAGAAGAAGCAGTAAGAACAGGTTTGCAATAAAATGTACGGAACACTGAATCATTAGACCAATCTGCTGACTTCAGGATATCCTCCAGACGGGAGCCAGCCCAAAAGGCTTTAGAAGCCATGGCTCCTCTAGTGGAATGAGCTCCGAAAACGGAGACGTCAATACCGGCCAGGGACATGACCCAACGAACCCAACGGGCCAAGGTAGCAGCAGAAACAGGATGAAAGGGTTTACGAAAAGAAATAAGGAGTTGGGAGCTGGAGGAAGTCCTGAGAGCAGAGGTCTTACTTTCATAAACTTTTAAACATTGACCTACACACAATTTGGGATTGGAGGGAAAATAGGGATAGAACACAGACTGTAAATTGGTCTTGGTACGTTTATGAATATGAAACATTACACCAGTAGGAGTAAACTGTCTAGAAGAAACATCTAAGGCTTTCACATCAGATACGCGTTTAATGGAAATTAAACATAATAACATAGTAAGTTTAGCTGAAATCATTTTTAATGAAAGAGCCGAGTTATCAGGCCAGGTAGAAAACAACTGTAAAACCAAATTGACATCCCATAAACTAGAATACTTAGCCAAAGGTGGTTTTGAAAAACGAATTCCTCTTAATAGTCTGCATACCAAGGGATGCGCCCCCGCAGGTTTTCCATCAATGTGGGTATGATTGAGTGAAATGGCAGATCTATATAGGTTGATGGTACGATAGGATTTACCCGAGCTAGCCTCAGAGGCTAAGAAGTTAAGCATAAAATTTAAAGAGGCTGAAACGGGATCGACAGATTTCTGCAGACACCAGCTTGACCAAAGAGACCAGGCGGACTTGTAAGCCTTGGAGGTGCCAGGGGCCCATGCTCGACTAATAAAGACTGAAGCTTCCTGTGAAATGACGAAATCAGAAGGGGAAGGCTGGAAATTTTCCAGGCGGACAATGTCAGAGACTGGTTGACCATTAAAGGATGGGGATTGCCCTGAGGATCCGAGAGAAGATCGGGGAAAGGAGAGAGAAGGACGGGAAAGTCTACCGCCAGTTCCAGGAGAGACGGGAACCAAATCTGGGACTGCCAAAAGGGAGCTACTATTACCAGAGATGTCATCTGGCGACGCACCTGCGATAAGACCCTGTTGATCAACAGAAAAGGAGGAAAGGCATAATTGAGGTGAAGGGACCAATCTTGGAGGAAGGCATCGGTCGCCAGAGCCAAAGGATCCGGACGCCAACTGAAAAAATGAGGCAACTGGGAATTGAGACGGGAAGCAAAGAGGTCTATTGAGAAAGGACCCCACAACTGAGAGAGGGAGAGAAACACGGAGGGAAGAAGCTTCCAGTCGCTGGAGTCCCGGAGGAAGCGAGAATGCCAATCGGCCACAGCGTTGAGATCTCCTGGGAGGTATTCCGCGGAAAGGCAAAATTCCCAAAGGCTTTTTGCTAGATCTGCCAGAGCCTTTGATTTTGTGCCACCGAGATGGTTTATATAACGAACCGCAGAAACATTGTCCATGCGTAGAAGGATGGTACAACTTACTCTGTCTTTTGCTAGACTCTGGATTGCAAAGGAACCTGCAAGCATCTCTAAACAGTTGATATGCAATTTGGACTCCTCTTTTGACCATGTACCGCCAGTCGATATTGGTCCACAACGGGCGCCCCAACCCGTCAGACTTGCATCGGATTCTAATACAAGATCTGGGGCGGAAGCGAAGATGGTTCGGCCGTTCCAGGCCTCCAAATGGTTTAGCCACCATTGCAGTTCTAGGTGAGATTCGAGATCTAATTCTATTTGATCGGAATAAGCGAGACCTTGCCGAAGATGCCTGATCTTTAGGCGCTGAAGAGCGCGATAATGGAGGGGACCTGGGAAGATAGCCTGAATGGAGGCCGATAAAAGGCCGACTATTCTCGCCAGAGTTCTGAGAGAAATGAGTGGACGGCGCAGAGCCTGGGAAATCTCCGTTTGAATCGTGGAGATCTTGGATTGAGGAAGAAACAGGGAAGCCAGGGGGGAGTCTACACGGAAGCCCAGAAACTCCATGCTCTGAGTCGGGATGAGAGAAGACTTTTCTAGATTGAGGAGAAAACCTAATTCGAGAAGAAGAGAACGTGTAGTGTTGAGATCGTTCAATAATGCCGATTTGTCTAGATTCATGAGGAGAATGTCGTCGAGATAAATGATGAGTCTGATCCCCAGAGATCGTAGATAAGCTACGACAGGTCTCATTACCTTTGTGAAGCACCAGGGTGCTGAAGAAAGTCCGAAGGGCAGAGATTGAAAACGATAAGTGACGTTTTGCCATTGAAATTGGAGGAACTTTGTGTGCGATTCGTGAATAGGAATAGATAGATAAGCATCTTGGAGATCTATGCGGACCATCCAATCGTTTAGACGCAAAGTGTCTCGTAAGTGAAGGATCGTCTCCATTTTGAAGTGACGATAAACCACGAACTGATTGAAGAATCTGAGATTGATCACCGGTCTCATCTTCTTGTTCTTCTTTTGAACGAGAAAAAGCGTGCTGAGGAAGCCTGAGGGATCGAAGGGGGAAACTAGAATAGCTCTTTTGGAGAGAAGTGCCTGTATTTCCGAGGTGACTAGCAGGGACATTTCGGTTGAGAACACTAGAGGAGAAGGAAGAACATGTTGAAAAGGAGGAGCGTAAAGCTCGATACGATAACCTTGGACGGTGTCGAGAACCCATGGATCTGCAGTGAGAGACTGCCATCTGTGCAGGAAAAGGGCTAGACGACCCCCCACAGGAATAACTGCACTCACCTTGTTGGGAATTGTTGTTGTTGTAGCGGAAGCCACGTTGGCCCCTGCCTCTGTAACCTCGACCTCTTTGGGGGTAAAATTGGGGCTTGAAATCCTGCTGGTTGGAGTTGAAGGCACCACGGGAGCCTTGGGACTGGAAACCACGGCCGGTAGAGCGGCTCCTGCCTCTTCCGGCCCTGCCAAAAACCCGAGAAGGAAATACCTTCTTGATGGATTGCTGCGCCTTGTCCAAGGAGGCAAAGGTGGTGACGAACCGATTTAAGTCTTTTACTAACGAGTCTCCAAAGAGAAGACCATCAGCCTTGACACCAGGATCAAGGGGGGCAAGGTTGGCAAGCTTGGGATCTAACTTTATTAAGAGACCTTTGCGGCGCTCATGAGTCAAGGCCGCATTAGTATTGCCCAGGAGACAAAAGGCGCGTTGGACCCACAGCGAAATCTCCTCTGGATTAAGGTCCGAGCCATCCAGGCGAGCTGTTTCAGCTAAATCAAATATGCGGGCCAGTGGGCCCACCAAATCAAGCAGTTTGTCTTGGCAGGAAGACCAAGCTTTGTCCACGCCTTTGCGCGGATCCTTGCCAAACTTCGAGAAGAAAGTGAGGAGGGGTTGATCAATGGCAGGGGTAGAAGTTATATGAGAAGGGAGAGAGGGCTTGGGACACTCGGACTTTAATTTAGCCCGGACAGTTTTGTCCAAAGGGAGACGAAGTCTGGAGGTTATATACTCTCCGACATGGTCAATAGGGAACCATTCGGTAGAATTAGGATGCCTGATAGAAGCAGGGTCAAAAAGAGGGGTACCCTCAGGATCCAGCACCGGCTCCGATGCAAAAGCGTCCAGTTTTAATTTCTTAGGAGGGGAAGAAGGATTTACAATATCAAAAATATCATCAAGGTCAGTGGCGTCACCCATATCATCATCTGTGTCGTAAATTGTTGAAATGACCAATTTCTGTGGTACCTCCGGGTTGTTGGACTTAGCCTTACGTTTACCAGCTACACTTTTTAACCCCTCCTGAATAGGAGGCCTGGGAGGAACCACGTCCTCTGTCATATGTGAGGAAGACTCACAAACCACTTTTGACGCCAAAGAAGAAACCTTGGAGTGTACCACTGTAAGTTTTCTGCTATCCCCCGCAGATTGGGCCATTGCTTTGGTCATGACACTTAAGAGAGAGTTCTCCATAGTCTTAGAAAACCGCTTCATAGAAGCTTCGACAGCAGTCTCCACTGAGGAATTAATAAAAGAGCTCAATTCCTCTTTGAACTCGTCCCCTTCATTGTCCTGAGGCTCATTGGAAACCTGCATTGTGAGCAAAAACTGGGAACCTGCTCAAAACCTGACAAGAAAGGGTTAATGTGAGGAAAAAAGGAGTGGGCGTATGAAAAAGAAGAAACCCCTCCCCTTAGGGGCGTGTGAAATATGCCTGAGGGAATGAAGAACAAAGCGTGGAGAGGAGCCGGTAATAGCGCGTCGAGCTGAGGAGCCGGTCTGGAGTGCTGCGCCACAGTTGAGGCGGGGACCGGTGAGAGAGGCGCGCGAGGGGCAGGCAACGCGTGCAGGGCGCGGGGGGAGCGAAAACTGAAAGATTTATACGCGCGTGAGAGCGCGAAGAAACGGGAGCAACGAAGTTGTGCTACACAGGCCAGTAATACAGTTTAAACCGAACAATACCGAAAGTACTTCAAATTAATGTGTATAACAGAAAAAAGGTACTTATCTTGACTGCGAGCAGCAAGAAAAGAGGGCTGTTTGCAGTCACGATACACCTTATACTATTATCCATGATGTGATTGGTCAGTATTTGCTTCTTTGTTTCCCATTGGCTGGTAGTTGTTTCTCCAAGCCTTCTGGGTACAGTAGTTTTATCTTGCTGCTATTGGAATAAAGCAAGAAAAGAAAGCATAATAGGAGCCTCCGGTCTTGCCATAAAATTGTAAATGTATGAATTCTGAAATTATGAGACTCAAACAGTGGTAGAGTCAGAAATAGGTAGTGGACTTCGGATTATCTCAATCAGTAATTTTCTCGCCTTCAGACTAATATCCTCTGCAATCATTATTAGACAACTTCATCTTTTGTCTATCCACAAGCACTGTAAGTGTCTAGAAATACCACCCAACAGAGACTGCATGAGGAAGTTCAAATATGAATGGCAACATATCCTAGTTTGCAAATGTTTACACATGATTATAGCTCTGCCCTATTTTCCACATAATACATAATCCGTTGCATAATCTGATGGTTTTAACTGAAAAATTGTTTGTAGGTCAAACGGATCAAAACACGTGATTTGTGTTTGCTGTGAAGTAGAAGGTCCTTTTCAAATGTTGACTGGTCAACGTTGTCACTGCTGCACTTGTATGTTAAACTGGTATTAATGAGGCAAAAGCTTTGCAGAGACTGTTAGTATGTGTAAAAAAGTCAAAATAATAAGGTATCAGAAAATGTACCACACATTACGCTGCAGCCTCTCTTTGCTGCATAATTTAGTCAACACTACAATATAATTTTGTACTCCATTGCTGCATAATTGGAGTGGCCCAAAGCAGGCAGTACATGTTAAAAGTGCTTGTGCAAGAAGCAGAGAGACCGTGAAGTTTGCGAACTTAGAGGCATATACATGGGAATGGTGGCGCAGGGCAGCACAGCAAGTTATTTTGCTGTGCTACCCTGCGTCACAGGGTAAGGGCAGGAATGCACCGTATTTATCCAATACGGTCCATTTATGTCTTTTCCCCCTGCACTGGAGCTCTTTTGTCAGCCTAGGGCCAATGCAGGCACCCTGTCGCATGCATGATTGTTTTTGTGCCGGAAGGAGCAACTTCCTGCCCCAAAACAATCCTGAGAGGCTTTTTCCTCTTTCTGGGAGGAATAAAGATAATTCTCCTTGTTGTGCCTTCCTTGGCAAGGCGTAAGATTTTGATGCATTCCCAGGTTTACAAGTCCTTGTAAATCTAGGAATGCATCAAAAACCATGAGACTTGCATGGGAACACACCACAACGCGTCCCTTGTGCAGAGGAAGGCAAATCGACTATTTGCGCTGTGTCGCAATACTCCATATTCAAAGCCATGCAAAGTAGCTATGAGTCGCTTTATAAATATGACATGGAGATTCGCGTCGTGCATGTACCACATGCCGTGGTGCAAACATGATGCAAGGTCCTCGTAAATATGCCCCTTAGTTTGGTGTGCGTGTAAATCCTGCATCAAAAAAAGGAAGAGGGGGGGACCAGGAGCTGGTTAAAGGTCCAGTGCCTATGCTCCGAAATGTCAATGAAATAATCACTAGAAGGCACTGTTCCGGGGTGGGTATGGTCATAAATCAACCAAGTCCAACCCAAAAAATAAGAGGGTGAACAAAGAAGAGATAGGGTCTAGGGTCAGGTACTAAAGATGGGGGGAGACAACAAAGTGTCTCTTGTTGCCCTCACACACCCCGAAGGATGTCATGCTTCATCATCGGGCGTGTGCTCCTCGTCGGGCCGGCGGTGCAATGCCCTACGGGTCCCCCGAAGGGTCTCTTTGGCGGAGATCTTTTAGAGAGCTGCCGATGGGTGCATGCGGGTATGTGGAGGGAGAGTACCAGGATAAGTGGTGGGGGTAGTGTGTGCAAAGATAAAAATACCTAAGGGTTACCTAAGGGAGTATTTTAATAAAGAGGTACCCTTGGTACAATAAAAAACGTGAGTTATTAGTTACCTTTCAAGACGTAATGTGTCTATGGTAGCTGGAAAAAATGGTCGACATGTTTCGCGCCTTAAGTGGTCAAAGCGATCCCTGGCGTTTCATCAGGACCAGTAAGAGTGGGTGATGTAAAAGGGGTGCACAGACTAAGTGTAGTGGGAGGGGTAATAATCACCCTCTCACTGGGCACCAGGGGGGAATTTAGTGTCTCCTATCCAGGTAGTGTGTGATCAAGGAGTCTGTTATGCCCCCTTTGCAATAGACCTAAGAAGGGAGTTGGGATTACTCCTTGAGTTTAAGCGGCGTAGGAGGCCCACACCATCTAGGGGGGTTACTCAGGTGACGGCACTCGAAACCTGCCCGGTCCAGACGCCAGCTCGAAGGTGATTTTTGGGTTGGACTTGGTTGATTTATGACCATACCCACCCCGGAACAGTGCGTGTAAATCCTGCATTGTCCACCACTGGTGAGTTTCACTACTACTGCTGGAACAAAGCCAATGGAGGCACCGATGGGTGTGGCGGACTGCCCTCAAGGGTCCTGTGACCTCAGTGACAAAGTCACTGTTTATCTAGGTGTGCTGCTTCATAGGCCTGCCTGCGAGACTGGAGCTGAACTTCATTCTGGATTGTGGTGGACAGGGCTTCAAGGTTAACCCACACTGGCCACAGGAAGGGTCCATCCGCTGGTGCTAAGAGACTAGGGCTTCTATGGCCTAGCGAGGCCTTCTATGGTCTAGTAGGGACATGTACTCCCTCATGAGAGTGGTCTGGTCATGAAGCCTGATCCCGGTTCCCCAGTTTCAAATTCATTAGCTCTGGCCATAGTGCCACATCTCTCCACCCCGAACACCTTTCTGTCCCACTGCGATAAACTTCAACTGCCTTCAGCTACAGCCCAATTGTGCCCAGTTATAAACACCTGGATGTGACTCAATTTTTGAGAGTGAGAAGTGAGTCATTGTACTGGACAGTCTTGCTGGTTTTGTTACTGAGGGCTGGTTTCGCAGCCCCCAGTAACAAAACCATTCTCTCACCCCTCCAGCCTCCTGCCTCCCACCCGATGCCCATTACGCCAGTCCCGCCTTGGTGCCTGGGCCTGTGTTTTCACAGTCCCACCCTTGATGGGGTACACAAGTGGCTCTGGTGCCCGGGTGTCACAGAACTAGACACCTAGGGCTGCTTTTTATTTCATATCCTTAAAAAAGGTAAACAGTATTTTTAAAAAGACCACATCCCTGAACACAGTCAGAGCAGCATTGCATATTTTATAAAATAAAATAAGGAAAACAGCTGATAAGACATTAAATGTTTTCTACATTTATTTTTTGGTTTTGCCTAGGCAGCGCTTGCGCTGTCTCTTCGAGACATGCTGTATTGGAGTATAGATTTGAAGCTGCATCCACTCTCCGCCCCTTTTTGTATTGGCTTTTGTGACTGTCCTTTGTAAATGTTGGCTTTGGTTTGTTAATAGGCTTATTATTCCCTCTTTAGTACCTCCCTGTCTCCTGTTGTTATCTCCCATCAGTACTGCCCCTCTTACATGTGTCCCAGCACTGTAAATGTAATTAAGAGTTTGGATGCACTATTTACTTAATTCCCGTCTTGCTGAAGCAGGCACGTCAGAGCGCATAGAAATGGCACCCATCTTGTTTGTATTTGCAGAAGCAAGCCATGCGCGCTTTCGCTTCAATAATGCCTGCTCCTTACTTTAAATACACTTGTGGGACGCCAGCTTCGAAGCTAGTGGTTGTTTTGCGCTCCCCTAGCCTGCTTTGGCAATGGTGGCCGCGTGTTTATTTTTGTATCGCGCTTTCATTTAAGTTAGTTTTAAAGCTAAGGATAGTTATTTGCATAGCTGCCAGTAGTAAAATAAAATTGTTTTGAGGCATTGCACGTCCATGCATACGAATAATGATAACGCACTTACTGTTATATACTATATAGATCCATACTTACATTTAAGGACTGGGCTAGTGGTGGGAGGTTGAAGGTCGAGTTAGGCTTCGCTTGAGTGAGGTGAGTTAATTATTTATTTGAATTACGTAAGGAAGAGTGTGCCCCTGATGTGATTTGGAAGACATTTATTTCCATGGAAGAGTTCCAAGTAGTTGAAAGAGTTAGAACTTTGAGGGACCACATTGGAGGGCAAGACAGGGCTTCTCGTGGTGAGAGGATGATGGTTAGCTGATTTCATGGAACAAATGGGGGTATTCAAAGCCACTACCCTTTGGGTGAGGTAGAAGGGAATGACTCTGAATGGCTTCGTAGGATAGGCTTGAAAGACTCTTGTAATTCACCCTATGTGTGGCTGATGGCTCACTTCTTTGTGTGGGTTTCATGGGCGGGGGGGGGGATCAGACATTGTGTGCTGTATGCCATGCCAGAGTGGTCACCACAGTAAAGAATTACTTTATTATTTCATACAGTAGTTCTGTGAATTGTCAGGACTTGTTTAAAAACAACTTTTGTTAAACTTTAAATTGTTAGTTTGTGGTCAGGTGACTGACTGTGGTGAAATTCTACTTGAACAATGTAGATTTTCCTAGTTGTTATGACGGAAAGTCTTAATTTTATTAAAGACATGGAGGCGAGTATTATGCTTATCTTATCTTGCATTTATTATACAGCAGCCAAAATAAGTGTAAAAACTACAGTTCCCAGGGGCCCAGGTAAACAAACCGGCCAATGGGGACACAGAAAAAAAAACGAGACCTAGTAACCAATCATAAGATAACAACCAATAAAACGTCACATCTGACTGCGAAGCTTCCTCTTTTCGCTGACGAGCAGATCAGATAAAGTCAGAAAACAGTGGAACAATCGCCAAAACAATTGAGAGCGCCAAAGTCCAGGAACAAACTTCTTGAACCAAATCCATCCAGGGGAAACGAACAGCAGGATTCGCCGTAGATGACTCCAAACAGGAAGGAGAGATGCTCCGACGGGGAGAAGACCACATCCGATGTTGAACCAGACCATCACGAAGATGCAGGTGGCAAGGCCGGATTCGCTGAAGGGAGGGAGAACACAGGTTTGTAGTGTAGAGGCGGGATAATACTCGCCTCCGTGTCTTTAATAAATTAAGACTTTCCGTCATAACTGATGCAGCGCGGAATGCAAAATCTCTAACTTCGTCACAGATCATAGATCACACACACAATCACTACATTCGCTGGTGGGGCCCATATCACCAACATACATCCTTCTAATAACCTGTTTCAAGGAGGTGATTGTTCCACTCGCTGTAATGGAAGAGAGTATTCAACGTATCCCTATTCATAAAGATCTAAACTTCACCTTTAGTACTCCTCCCATGAATAGGCCATGGATCTACTATCTGCAGGTTGGAGTGATAACAAAATCTATAACATCATTTACATAAATACATTTTCTCAAATAATAACGACCCAACACAGTTCTTGTAATAAATCTTACATTTTTATCTAAATAATTGAAATTTGAGTCTCTGGTTTAATCAAGCAAAATAGATCATCATAGTTACCTATTCTGACTAAAAGTCGCCCTCTAAGTCAAAATCTTGGTCATCGGTTCATACTGTCAGAGTCTTAGGAAACAGCTGTCCTGCAGTGTCACCGTCCTCTCCGTCGGCATAACGTCAGGAAATCGAAAATCTTCTGAAGGGTCTTGCTTTTCATCCTCTCTATTCTACCATTTTTATAGTAAAATTACATTCCAAAGTGTAACAAATTATATTTTGAACTATTCTTATTGGTCCATTTAAAATTGTTCAACTTCTTTCCCATACATATTATGGGTCTTTAGATATTGTTCCAATTTTCTCCACGGAATAGTATCTTTTCATTGTTTCTTTCAGAGCAGCTGGCTGAAAGCCCGGTGTGTCCTTGGGTGGCACAGTTGAGTTAGGGTCGTTCAAAGGCCACTGCAGCTGATGGCGACGCATGCGCACTTCACCCAGAGATGCTCACAAATGAAGTCAATTTGGTCTGATAGGGATGTCGGCCATTTTGTGGCCACCAAATGGTCAACTTAAGCAAAAGAAACACAAAAACGTAATTAATACATGGAAATGACTAATAAAATGTTATCCTCTTACTAATACCCATATGTGTGTGTATTTATCTAGCAGAAGCAACACTTAATGCAGGTTATATTCACATTAATAAAGCACACATTCACGAATACATCACAAAAGCAACATATAATCATGCAATTTCTGATTGTCTATTATTAATATGCATACGAAAATTAGTTTACGTATTAATTATGCCATGCACATGCAATTCCCACGTGTATTTCTTATATTAGTAATGTTGGTCAATTCACACAGCAAACAATTAGTAAAATTACTATTAATTAATTATTCATTTTAATCTAAACATTTAAAATGGAGAGGATGTACAATTTTTTTTTAAAGAAAACCCCACTCCAGCAATCCCCCCTTTGGTGATTTTATCACCACCACAACACTAAATTTATTCACCCTTTTACGGAAAATTGAAATGTATTCTTGCTCTTAGTTATAATTCAGTTTCTTCTTCATCTCTTTTTGCCTTTTTATACAAACTTTCTTTCCACTCTTCTAAAGTTATCTCTGTTAAGTCTCCTTCTGGATCCTTCTTTCTTTTTAGTTTTTCTCTTTTTATTTTATTCTTTGTTTTCTTGTTTTTACAACACATACATCCTAATCTTAATATCAATAGCACAAAAATCACACATGTTAATGGAAATAATATCTTACCAATAACTGTACTACCTATTTTCCCTAAAAATGTTTTAATAGCAGCAATTTTCTTCCCAATCTTTTCCCAAACACCTTCAACCTCCAGTGGTACAATTTCGTCATGCAATTCAGTAATATATATATATATATATATTTTTTTTTTTGAAACCGTTTATTACAGAATCCAAAAAATATACAAAGATGGGCCTACAACCTTCAGGCCGGCCGCTAGCAAGCAGAAGGTGCATGTGATACAGACAATAGCACGCATGCTGCGGCAGAGGGAAAGTCACAGGAGTTGGAAAGCGTTGGCAGCCACACCATCCGGACCCCACATAACGGTTTCTTTTTAATATAAATAACAGCAAAAAACAAATCCACAAGGCAACCCACAATCGGAAACAGCAGCATGTGCTCCCCGAGGAGGAGGACCCCACTAGTCCATAGGAGTATCGAGGGGGGGAAAAGGTCAGGACGGGGACTAAGTAAACTCATTACCAGAACCGGAAAGACAAACTGGCTAAGGAGACAGGGCCGGTGACGGATCGGGCAATAACGGCGGGGTACAAATTCCCCCACGGTAGGCGTTCCAGGGGCCCCACACTTTCACCCATTTCCCAGGCTTACCTCTCGCAAGATACACCACCTTTTCCCGGAACATGCACCAATCCATGTTATCCTTCCACGCCGAGACAGTCGGCGACCTCTGGGAACCCCACAGTTGAGCAATGTCACGTTTGGCCACCATATATCCCAGAGTCACCCACCACGTCTGCGGCACCGAGTAGTCGGTTGGCTCCCACACATTCAGAAGATATCTCCTCGCCTCGGGCAGCAGCGGCACACGCGTAACTACCCGCAAAACCTCATGCACTCCACTCCAGAATCGCGCCACATCCGGGCATTCCCACAAAATATGGAGAAAGGTCCCCAAAGAGCCACACCCACGCTTACACAACCCGTCCACAGCATAGCCCATACGCATCAGCCTCGGCCCCGTAACATAGACCCTATGGAGTATCTTGAGCTGGACGAAGCGAAGGCGGGCCGGTATGGCCACCTCTTTCGGGGAGGCCACCGCAGACACCCAGTCCTCGTCATCCAGCTCCAGTCCATCGGCAACCCATGCCTCACGGAGGCTAGTCAGCAGTCCCGAACGGTCATTGATAAGTTTTTTATAAATTAATGAAATAGTGCCGTCCGGTACATGCCCATCCAGCACTCTATCTTCTAGCGGGGAGTACTCCGGGATGGAGGCGACGTCCGGAAAAACGGAGCACAACGCATGACGAATCTGCAGATATCGAAAATACTCCCTGTCCTGCAGCTGGAATTCTGTCTGCAGCACATCGAACGTCTTGAATCCCCCCCTCGTCCAGAGGTCGCCCACCCTGCTGATGCCTATCATGTCCCATTTCTCAAAGCCCTTCGAGGTCCACAGAGAGCCCAGCCGCTCAGATGCGTATAATGGCGTCGCCCGGGTCAAGCGATCCTTCCACCCCATCGCCACGTTAGCCGTGTGCCACACCCGTACCATGACCCCCGTGGGGCCCGTCAGCCGCGCGTCATGCGAGCTAGAATAAAGCGCCCGATTATAGTCACCGCCCGGCAGCACGAGTTTATCCATCTCAAAGGCAGGGTTCAGGGCGGTCCCCGTAAAGGCCGTGATTGATCGCAGCCAGCTGGGAGGCCCAGTAATATCGCTTGATATCTGGGAGGGCAATCCCCCCGTCGTACAACGAGAGCGTCAGCTTCGCCAGGGCGATACGCGGCCGACCCTCCCAAAACAGTCGGCGCTGCAAACTCTCCACCTCGCGAAAGTAGCGCGCCGGGACAACGTCCATTGTATTCTGCAAAGCATACAGGAAACGTGGCAGCGACATCATCTTAAACAATGCCGCCCAGCCGAGCGGCGAGAGCGGCAAGCGCTTCCAACGCGCGACGTCCTCCTTCAGGCGCTGGAGGGGGGGAAGCAAGTTCTGGCTATATCGGGCCTCCGCGTCCAGGGTAATGAAGACACCCAGGTGCCTAAATCCCCGCGGGGCGATCTGAATAGGACAACCCTGCGGAAGGATAGGATCCTCCCCAGAAAGGACATATACACACGATTTAGCCCAGTTGATGACCAGGCCGGAGTTGAGGCCAAATGAGTGCAATACATCAACCAGTACTATCAGTGATTTACTTGGGGAAGCCAGGTACAGAAGAATATCATCAGCGTAAAGAGATACGCGGTCCTCATACTCGGGGGACCATCGGAGACCACGAATAGAAGGTTCCCACCGCAGCCACTCCGCCAGGGGCTCCAGGGCAAGCGCGAAGAGGAGCGGTGATAATGGGCAGCCCTGCCGCGTGCCCCTGCCCAGCTCAAACGGAGCCGACACTCTACCGTTCACAACCACCTGCGCTAGCGGTCCCGAGTACAACAATTTCACCCAACCGATGAATCCCGGGCCAAACCCAAACTTCGCCAGTGTCGCCCAAATATATGGCCACTCAAGTGTGTCAAACGCCATAGTGGCGTCCAGGGATGCCAAAATGGCCGGTTCCCGTATAAACGGGACACGTGCGAGCACCCCATGCAAGCGCCGCAGGTTAAGCACAGTGTTGCGATGAGGGATAAAGCCGGACTGATCCTGGTGAATCAAGTCGCACACCACGCCAACCAGCCGAGTAGCCAACACCTTGGCGAGGATTTTGGGCTCCGCATTCAACAGCGAGATAGGCCGATAGGATGTGACCCGGTCCCGCGGCCTCCCCTCCTTATGAATAACCACAATAGTAGCCAGACGCTGGTCTAGCGGGAGGGAACCCGCCGAGTGGGCCGCGAGGAACATAGCACGGAGATGCGGCGCCAGCGTATCCGGTCGCAGCTTGTACAACTCGATGGGAAGACCATTAGGACCCATGGCCTTGCCGGAAGCGACCGAACGTATGGCGAGGGCAATTTCCTCAGATGTTGGGGCGGCGTCCAACGACACTCTGTCCTCCTCCGAAAGGGAAGGCAGCGCGATATCTCTGAGCAGGGCATGGGAATCCTCTTCCGAGCGGGAGGACACCGGGGAATACACCCCACGGAAATATTCTGCAAAGCAGTCAACAATTTCTTCCGGCTCAGTAACACACACACCATCCTGTTTCTCAATCGTTGGGACAACTCGACACGCTCTCTCCTTTTTGTCCAGCCACGCAATCAATTTACCAGCCTTATCACCCACATCATACAGTCTCCCCTGTTGCTCTCTACTGAGGCCCCTGGCCGCCTCCGTGACGAGGGCCTTATAGGCCGCTTGCTTGAGTCGGAGAACATGTAATTTGTCATCCGTCACCCCACATTCTAGATCATCCTCCAACTCGGTTATCTCAGTTTCAATACGGGTCACCTCCTCCCGCTCGCGCCTCCGGGAATGGGAAATAAGGGACAGGGCCTCCCCCCGGAGTACCGTCTTGAACGCCTCCCACAGAGAGACCGCCGATGAAACAGACCCCACATTATCGTCAAAGAATCGCTTAAGGGATTTAACCAACTCTGCGCGAATGGTGGGGTCACGCAGGTACCAAGGATTAATCGGGACCACCCTACCCTCTCCCCTCGGGAGAATATCAAAGTGCAACAAGAGTGGGGAGTGGTCTGAAATACCCCGCGCCAAATGGCGCACCTCCCCTATCCTCCCCGCATGCGCCGCCGGCACCAGGACATAATCTAGCCTTGAGAGACTACCATGGGCCCCAGAATGAAAGGTGTACTGTAGCTGCGTGGGATGTTTTAAACGCCAACAATCCACCAGCCCCAAGGTATCCAAGAGCCCAGACAACCACGCTTGGGCACGGGGGAGATCCCTAGGGGGGTGACGATCCTCCATTCCGGAAACCACAGCGTTAAAATCCCCCCCAACCACTAGAATCCCCTCCGGAAGGCCAAGGAGGAGGCGTCCCAAATCCGCAAAGGTGGTCGTCTGCAACCCTGGTGGGACATAGACAGACACAAAAACGACCACTCTGCCCTCCATTCTACCCACCAGAACCGTGTAACGTCCCCTGTCATCATGGAGCACCTCATCAATTTCCAACGGGAGCGAGTTCTTGACCATGATGCCCACACCCCTTGAACCAGACGTGAAGTCCGAATGGGCCACAAGGCGGTAGCCCCGTCGATTCATAGCACAAAAGGAGTTACCAATGAGGTGTGTCTCCTGCAGAAAAACTATATCGGGTGAAATTCGTTTCAGGAACTGCAGGACCACACCTCGTTTTATCCTGTCCCCCAGTCCATTAACATTCCAGGACAAAAGACTCAGTCCCCTACCCCCCATCATAAACGAAAGCAATCACTCGTCCCCCAGAGAGCACTTTAGAAATAGCACACCGATACTTTTGCCTTGTGGTGTAAACGAACAACACCCCACCCCAACCCAACCGCCCCAACAAAACACCCCCCTCCCTGCACCCCTGCATGAGCCCAGACAGCCCCCCCAACTTGCAGTGTGCCTGTCGCCCCTATATAATGAAACTAGCTAGACCCCCTAGAGGAGGAAAGAGTACCCCTTCTAGACCCCGCACCACCTCCAGAGGAGGGAAAAACGAATACAGAAGAACGAAAAACCCTAAGCTTGGCCGAGAGTGGCATCATATCCGTCCAGAGTGAGGCCCAGTATCAACACCTCAGTCCCGGTCCAGTGGGCCTTCTCCTCCCGCCGCCCCCCCGCCATCCCGATCACGACCCCCAGACAGAGTGTCCAGCCAGTCCCCGGCCACTTCAAGACGATCAAAAAAGTGTGCGCGACCATCCACCTCTTATCCGCAGCCTGGCCGGGAAGAGCATGGCGTATTTTAAGTTCATGTCCCGAAGCCGCCGCTTGACGCCCAGGAAACTCAGTCTCTGCTTCTGGACCGCTTGGGTAAAGTCAGGATAAAAGTTCACCTCCATGTTCTCCAGCTTAAGCGGCCCTTGCAGTCTGGAGGCTTGCAGAATCGCGTCTCTGTCCCGAAAGTTAAAAATACGGGCAATGAGAGGCCACGGAGGGGCTCCGACCTTCGGCTTTCCCCCGGGAACTCTATGAGCCCTCTCCACGGCAAAGAATTTACTCAGTCCCCGAGGCTGGAGATGGGTAGTGATCAGGTCCTCCACAAAGAGATCCGCCGCCGCCTCCTCCCGTCCCTCGGGTACTCCGATGATGCGGATGTTATTCCTCCGGGCCCGACTCTCGGAGTCCTCCAGGCGCCGATCCATGAGCGCACTCGCCTGACGAAGTCGGTGCACCTCCGTTTGGAGGGCCGCCACCTCAGTCGTGAGGCCCGACGCGGTGTGGGCCAAAGAATCGACCCGGTCGTTGGTCTTGGAGAGATCAGCCCTCACCAGGTTGACATCAACTAGGACCGCGTCGATTTTATGGGCTAAGGTGTCAAACCGCTGGCCCACCGAGGCCTTCATCTCAGCAATGGCGCCCATGACGTCTTGCAGAGTCAGCTCTGTGGGCAAATCCGGGGCATCCGGGGGGCACTCAGAGGACTTGTGCGGTCCACCGGGAGATCCCTTCGGGAGGGTGTAGCGGTCCATGATGTTGGCCTGATGTGCGGCGCCACGCCGGGTCGACTTGGCCTTCAACCGATCGCCATCTTGTTTCGTGGCCATCGTCGCGGGTCTCACACCCTCACCAGCCACGCAGTAAAAGGCCAGCAATCAAGGCCACGGACTCCGGGGGGTCACCCCAGGACGGCGGAGCGGGCCACAGCAGGCAGGCAGGCTGGGTCACCCAGCGAGGCCACCCCAACACAAAGAGCGCCGCGATCCCACCTGCAAAGACGGCAAGGGGGCGCGAAAGTGAAAGTGAAAGTGCGGGGTATGCGACTCGCCAGGCCCAGCCCGCCGTTGTTGTTCACTTTGCCACCGGGTCGCCCCCAAACGCGTGTCCGGGGTCAGGAGCGAAGCAGGCCGCAAACTTCAATCGGTGCTCACTCCGGCACCCGAGGTCCGATTCGAAAACGGGAAACGGGTACCACCTCGGCTCAGGCTCACCGACACAGTCCCCTCAACCGATGCAGGATGAAGACAGGATAAACGTAGGAGGTCGCGGAGGTCCTCGGGAGCCTCGCACCTACGCGGCCATCTTGGTTGCGCGCTAGGCTCCTCCTTCAGTAATATTTTTAATATAAACTTTCAGATCTTTGCTTTCGTCTGGAATGTAAGTGCAACAATGTTGAACTTTCAGCCTTCCACAAACTCCACCCTCTTTTGCCAATAAGATATCAAGGGCAAGTCGATTTTGCATTACCATAGCACGCATGGCAACCATTTCAGTATTAACCAATAAAAATCCTCCAGCGGTGCTTGTTGACAAGCGATCCACTACTGTTGATAATCTTCTAATATTGTTCGCATTCAGAGATATTCCCACTGCTGGTATCAATGCTCCAAAAATGTCACCTACAATTTCTGCCCAAGATTCTCTTTTACTACGTGTTAATTGATTACCTAACCTATGTACACCATCTTTACCTCTATCCATGTGAAAGATTTTTGGAAAGACCAGGCCTACGTAACATGTGCCATACCAATGGTCTGGCAAATGATAATATGCCCTGTTCCCACAGATAAAATAAAGTCCAGGGAAAACTGGATCTCTTCCACCTTTAAATCCCCATCCACCTATGATTCGGTATGTATCATGGCACTCACTTTTCCCTACAAAATGATTGTCGTACGCCGTTTGATTTCTTCTTATACACAGTTTCCCTTTCTGAGGCCAATCTAGAGCCAAAGTTGGATTAGACTCTCCCTTCATATGTTTTTCCATTTCTACATCCCAGACTGTTCTCTCCCCTTTTCCTTCAGATCCCTTTCTTTTCATTTTCAATCTCCTTTCCTCGACCATGTCTAGGAATGTCTTTTCTTCATTCTTCAAACTGCATGTCCAATTATTTTTAAATATATACTCTAATGTTAGTTCCTTAGTTACTAAGAAAAATTCGCCTAATACCTTAGCAGATCTTACTTTGTTTAGTTTGTTATTAGCAGGTACTTGTGCAAAAATGTTATCTACATCTGAAAAATAATATTCTAATTTACCTGTCTCATAAAATAAGCTTGCTATCATGCTACATGCAATTCCATACGTTGCTAGAAGGTGATGATAAGTCACTCCCTCTGACACAGATGCAGGTAACTGCATACATACGTAGCAGTCCCTTACGTCCATGGTCTTTACATATTCATACAATAACTGTGAAAACACATTATTTGAAAAATCATTAATAGACCTATCTTTATGTAAATAATTATTATCTATTCTAGTCGGAACTACTTTTGGAATCTTCTTTATGTTAGTAATGTTTTCAGTGTGTCCTTCTATTGTATCTATAGTGACCTTAAAAGAAATCAACAGAGCAAGTATGCTCCATAGAAGCATTAATAATCCTGTACAACAACAACACATTTTACACCATCTCTTCATGAATGTACATTTACTTTTGCTATTATCTATGTTAGCCATCTTTGTTAATTTGGACTGTGTCTTTTGACGTAGCCTCTTTTATTTCGCAACTAGTTTCTAATCTTAGGCCTCTAAGGCCCTACTTAGTTCTACCAGTATCTATCGTTTGATTCAATTGTTATTTCTTCATCAGTAGTTTTCTATATTTTCTCAGTTTGGCATTTCATAATTTTTCACTTCTTTCTGTTCATCCAAATACAGAATTCCTGATCTTCCGTTTCCTCTTCTCCGATGTCGGATAAGATAACTCTCAGGATTCCTGCTTCTTCCTCTTCTTCAACCACTTTCAGTACAGCCTCCTCTGGATTTCCTTGACTATCTGCCTCTTCTTCCGTTTCAGGCAGTGCCACGTACGTCCATTTCGGTGACTTATACTTCTGGTTAGGTTTCCTTGATCTTTTTCCTTCTTCCTTATCTTGAGTAGTTTCTTCTTCTTTTGATTTTTCTTGGCTTGTCACTTCATTCTCCTGATCTGCCCTTGGTGGTTTCACTCGTGTCAGCCGATATCTCAATCTTTTTATTTTGTTTGGCCACACTTCGTCCTTTTTGACTCTTTTCTGTTTACTTTCTTTGTCATTCTTTTCCTCTCTCCAAGCTCTTTTTCTTAGAACTCGTCCTTCTGGTATCTCATTTTCACTCTCTTCAGATTCTGTCTCAACTTGCTTTTTCTGTTCGACAACTTCTTTTTCCACCACTGTTTTCCCTACTTTTGTCCCTCCTTGGGTCTCCGACACGCAATCTTCCTGCTGGCTACTTGTCCCTTCACCTAGCTGGATGTTGCAGTTCCCTACACCTCCTCGGGGGTCTTCCGCAATCTGTCCCTCTCTCTCTGTACCTGTCCCTGTTTCACTTTGATCTATTATTTCGGGTGGAATTTCTCTTGGTCTGTCATCTGAAACTTCCTTCTCTCGAATTTCTTTTACTGCTTCTTCGTTGTCTTTTCCTTTTTTCTTACTGTGTTCTTTTCTGGGACCTTGTCTCCCTTGTTCGTCTTCAGAATCTGAACTGATATCAGAAATCTGCAATCGTCTTCTCAGAGAGATACTTCTGGGGACTAATATTTGATCAGGCTCTTTTTCCCCCCTTTTAGGATTTTCTTGTGTTCTTGGTTCTTCGTTATCTGATTCAGTACTTGACTCTGATTCGTCATAGTACTCTTTTCCTTTGCCGTCAACTGGATTTGGTATCCTCAAAGTATGGCTGGCATGGATCCAATTTTTCACCCCAGCACACTTCACAGCTGTTGTTGTGGTCAGAATGACTTGGTTTTCCCCACCTTGGAACCAAACAATCGCTTCTTCTGTGGACTTTTATCATTACCCAGTCTCCTGGGCTCAGATCATGGGCTGGCTTCCTTTCAAGGGTGGTGGCATCCGCTCCAACCTGATGAAACACAGAATGAACTGCGTCAGCCAGGCCTTTACAATATTCCAACACCATGTCATCAGGTATTGTCATCAGCTTGTTGACTGGAATGTACACATGCCTCATCGCTCGTCCCATGACTATTTCATGAGGACTTAACCCTGTGGTTCTGTCTGGGGTTGCTCTAATGGCCATTTCATACCAGTGGCTAAACACATTTTCCCAATTCTGTTTTTGATTGTACCATTCATCTGTTCAACCACACCAGAAGCCTCTGGTCGGTAGGCACAATTTAGTTTCTGTTGTACATTCAATGCTTCACAAATCAATTTACAATCTCGTTATGGAAATGTCCTCCTCTGTCTGATTCTAGAGTCACTGGGAACCCAAACCTGGGGATGAATTCTCTCAAAAGTAGCTTTGCCACTGTCATCCCATCATTTCTTCTTGTTGGAAATGCTTCCACCCACCTGGAGAGTAGGCAAACTACAACCAGAACATACCTCAATCTGTTACATGGAGGCATTTCAATGAAGTCAACCAGCATTCTGGTAAAAGGCCCACATTCTCGGCCTATGGTTCCTAGACTCCCCGCTGTCTTTCTTCCAGGATTGTATTGCTGACACATCAGGCATCTCTGTCATAGGCTTTCTGCTACAAGTCTGAATTTTGGATTGTACCAGGTCTGCTTAAAAGACCTTATCATGGCGTCTCTCCCTATGTGTCCCTGGCCATGATACATCCGTGCCATGGTAGACATCATGCTATCAGGCATTACTGGTCTTCCATCTCGATAGACCCACACACGGTCCTTCTCTCTTGGTGCACACCCTGCTTTTATCCATTGTTTCATTTCCTCATCTCCTGACTCTTCCTGCAATTGTCTCACTTCTTCCCAAGTTCCTACTGTGTTAGTAAACATTACTGAGCAAGAAGACATTTCTCTCTCCTTGGCCCGATTGACCGAATTCTGGTTCCGTGCACAATACTGTGCCATATCATTCGCATACCTGTTTCCAGTAGTGATGTACCCTGACTATGGGCAGCACATTTTACCACAGCCAATTGTTTAGGCAGCTGTATCGCCTCAATCAACTTTCCAACCACTTCAGCATTCTGTATAGGGGTTCCACTTGAGGTCAGGAAACCTCTTTGCAGCCAAAGCTGGCCGAAATCATGGACGACCCCGAAGCCATACTGGCTGTCAGTTATCACAGTCACTCTCACACTTTTCCCAATTTTACATGCTTTGGTCAAAGCAACAAGTTCAGCTACTTGGGCTGACCTCACTCCTTTCAAATAAGATGCTTCCATCACTGCTGCAACCGTGCATACTGCATATGCTGCGCTTAGCACTCCTTCATCTGTTCTCAAACATGACCCATCAACAAACAACACAAAATCATTCTCTGGCAAAGGTACATCTTTTATATCTGGTCGTGGCTTTGTGCAGTACTCAAGCACATCCAAACAATCATGATCTGCTTCATCTCTCACTTCCACATTCTCAGCATCAGGTAACAAAGTTGCAGGATTCACATTCACACATCTCGCAAGGCTCACATTTGTTGCACCTAATATGACCTTCTCATACTTAGTCAGCCGACTATGTGTCATATATTGAGTACGACTCCTTGTCAAAAGAATCGCCACATCATGAGGTACAAACACTTTCAACGGATACCCCATCACAATACCTTCACTCTGCTCCAAACTTCGACATGTTGCAGCCACTGCTTTCAGACACCCAGGTAAAGCTGCAGCCACTGGGTCAAGCATTGAGGAAAAATATGCAATTGGTCTCCTCAACCTTCCATGCTTCTGGATCAACACAGAGAGTGCACATCCATTTCTCTCACTGCAATATAACTCAAACTCTTTCTCATAGTCAAGCATGCCCAGTGCTGGTGCTTCACACAAACCCTCTTTCAATCGTTTGAATGCTGCCAATTCTTCCTTGTTCAATTCAAGGGGATCTTTTACATCACTCCTTGTTAGTCGCACCAAGGGTTTTGCAATCAGGGAAAAATTGCTAATCCACTGACGGCAGTACCCCACCATTCCCAGAAACATTCTCACCTCTCTTTGGGTCATGGGGGCTCTCATTCCTTTTATAATTCTGATTCTGTCTATTGTTATTTTCCTCAGTCCTTTCTCAGTTTTATGTCCCAAATACTGTACTTCTTTCTTACAATACTGTAATTTTGTTGGTGACACTTTCAATCCTCCGTCTGCCAAATGATTCAGTAGTGCTATTGTGTCTACCTCGCAAGCTTCACGTGTTTTCGACGCCACCAAAAGGTCGTCGATATATTGCACTAGGACTGAACTTTTAGGCATTTGCAGACTTTCCAAAGATTTCTTCAATAATTGATTGAATATTGAGGGGATCTCTCTATACCCCTGTGGGATTCGGCACCATGCCAAAATCCGCTCTCCAAAACGAAATGCGAAAATTGGCTGACTGTCATGGTGCAATGGGATAGAAAAGAAAGCATGACATAGATCAATCACTGTATACCATTCCGCATCATGGGGAATCTGGTACAGAATTACTGATGGGTTTGGCACAATAGGACAGTGATGTAAGTAATGACGTCAGGGACACGATGGTCGTTTACAGGTAAGCAGGTGTGGATTTATTCGGATATCAGCAAACAGCAACCTCTCTCCAGCTGGCCAGACACATAACTGCCAAGCATGGAATACAGCTTAATAGATAAACACTCTGAGAACACCCTAAAGCTTCTAGAGTGATAGGAGGGGAAAGGACACAAAGGAAGGGCTACCATAACAGACAGATAAGTATTTACAACACATCTTCTCCCTTACAGATGAATTTGGATAAAGATTTAAACAAAGGCTAGAACAGAATAAATAAAACATAAATAAACTACAGTATCAAATATAATGTTCCAGCCATTAATACAGATAAGTATTTACAACAGACAGCATGATATCACAATTTTGTTTACCTTTCTCAAATCCTGCACTATCCTGAATTTCCCATTAGGCTTTTTTAGTCCCATTATCGGTGAATTACATGGACTACTCATAATTTCTCTTGCTTGATCATTTTCTCAATTATTGGAGTAACCCCTTCAATTATCTCCGGTGTCAATCTGTACTGTGGGACATTTGGATAGCTTATTCCTTCCTTCACAGTTATTTTGACTAGATCTAAGTTTCTCATTAACCCTACATCTTCTCCAGTAAAATCCCACACTTCTGCCTTCACTGATTGTTTTAGTTCTTTAGGTAATTCATCAGGGTTGAATATTGCATAAGTCTCAGTTACCTCATTCTCTCTGTTAGGTATAGTCATTTTATACAGCACATCCTCATCTGGTGTTTCAAATGCTATTCCATCTGGAGTACAGAATATAGTGCAATTCATCTTGCACAACAGGTCCCTACCTAATAAATTCACTGGACTGGTGTCACACACAACAAAGCGGTGCAAATTTCCCTATACTAACTTTCACTGGTTCTGTCAGAAACGTTTTTATCTGTCTGTTGGACACACCAACCACTTGGATTGTTTCATCCGAAAGAGGAAGATTCTTAACATCAGCTGATCTAACAGTTGATCGAGTAGCACCAGTATCCACTAGGAAAGTAATATTTTCATCATTAACCTTCCCATCTCCAAATGGTCCTGTCTGGTCTACTTCTAGAGTTGCGCCAAGTACGCACTCTTCTTCCTCCTTTCGGCACCGTCAATAGCTTTCCTCTGAGTCACTCTCATCGCATTGCAACCAATACTGTGAAACAGCGCGAGCACGTGGCGGTTTATTTACCTGTTCTTCATTGTAGAATCCCGATTCATTACTATATTTCTGAGTGTTTCTGCTCTGCGGGAAAGTTGGCTTTAGCACCTGATTCTGTGAAGTAACCACCTGCTGCTGTTGCTGCAGTTGACCACTCACCTCATTCTGCACCTGCGGATTCAATGATGCATTATTAATACTTGGAGGGTATTTACACTCGGATTTCCAATGCCCTAACCTACCGCAATTATGGCATGGGAACTTCTTTTTAGATTCTTCTATATTACCTTTCCCTTTTCCTGGGCCAAATCTCGGTTTAGTTCCTGGGTTATTTGCTTGTTCGACCAATTGAGCTTCCTGCCTTTCAGCTACCTTTACTTGTGCCCACATTGCCTTTTCTTTTAATTTTCGCTGTTTAGCCTCAATTTCGTCACTGAAATATTTAGCATGTCTCAATACTTCATCTATTTTCTTATTCTGCCAGTCAACTGTATGCTGTTTTATCATATCACCAATTTCGGGGCGTAAACCATATACAAATCTGTATACGAAATGACTCAAATCCTTATCACTCAGGTTCTCATCTCCACTGAACTGCTTAAAAGCTTGAATTAGTCTCTCATAGTATGCACGTACTGATTCCTTTCCTTCCTGATGTGTTCGATCAATTTTTACCCAATCTGTCTCTTTAGGGGGCACTTTGTTTTTCAAAAATACCATAACCTGTTCATACTTCTTCATTACCTCAGGGTCTGGAGCTCCTGTCTTAGGATCCCTAGGGTACTCCTGAGTCGGCCAATTGATCATCAGTTTGCACTCTGTCCACAAATCTGCCGGTACTATTATATCGAACAGACTATTCAAATCTATCCACAGCACTTTTGACAATTTTACAAATCTGTCTACCTGCCTGTACCACTCGACGGGCTTTTCGCGTAGTCGAGGAAAATCATTCGTAAATGACAAAATGTCCTGTCTTGTCCATGGGACGTGTACATATCCTCCTCCTGGGATCTCCCTCATGGGGTATTCAGTCACCACCCTTTCTTTCTCTCTAACAGGGAATGCTGAAACTGTCCTGTCTGAGGCATCATTACGTTTTCTATACCATTTACTTCTCCATTTATCCACATCTCCCCATTTTCTCAATAAAATGATTATGTCCTTAATCTGACCTATCTGTCCTGTGGTGTTCAGATTTTCAATGTATTGTTCAGTAAAATCAACTCGATAGGGTTTCTGTAAGGCTTTTACTTTATCAATATCTATACCCATTTCATTCGCAACTTCTCCTATTCTTTCATGCAGATTCTTCGCTCTCCATGTCACACTTTTGCATAGGAATAACAGCTCCTCATCCTGATAAAATTTAAATTTTTCTACAGGAATAGTCCCTACAATCATTTCTTCCAATACCATCCATAATTTAGCCACATCTATTGACTGGGAGTCTTTATCTTGTCTCTGCAACCCTTTTAACCATTCACTCAGTTCCTCCACAGATGGTCCTACCGGGTTCTCTACGCTACCCTGCTCTGGATTTCTTTGGGGTTCCAACAAAGTTTCTACTGTCGTTCTACTCCTTTCAGCATAATTCTGATTTATGAAGGGATTATTTGAAACATGTGGTTCAAACATATTTACTGTCGGTCCCCATGGGTTTTCAATTTGACTCCGTTCTGGACTCTCAACCACATTATTGTTCCGGTATGGTACCGTTAAACAATGTTCGCTATCCTTTTGCTTCTCAAAAATGGGCATTACTGGACCTATAGTCACTGGAACTGTTACAGCTTCTAGATTCTTAGTTAATTCTCTTATTTTCTCTGTTAATTCTAAAGTTGTTTTGGCCAAATCCGCTGAATTTTCGCTATCTATTCTATTCTCTGATCTCTTTTCTACTTCTCTGATGGAGTTTCTTTTTTCTAAATCTGGTGACATAGTCTCAGTCTTGATAATTTGTAATGTTTCTCTCATTGGGGCATTTGGTGTCAACATTTCTGGTTCTGGTCGGTACGGTGGTGGATTTTTATAAAACACGTCATCCAACACATCATCATCTGAATCATTTGCTCCGTAACCTCTTGATTCCACATTATTCTATTTTTCCACACATTTTCTTCCTTCATTCTCTCCTACCGCTCTTACAGGAAACATACCCTCAGTCATACTTGCATTCCTCCATCTTTTCATTCGATCATCATGCGTTTCATGTCCATATGATCTGCCAAACAAATATCTGTAACTTCTACCATTTCTTTGCTTTTCTCGCTCATGCACTTCGTCTTCCCACTCTGTCAATGCCTCAAACAGCGTCGGTCTAGGTCTTGGTTCTAAGTACATCATCTTCTGGCGCAAGTTCCTTAAAACAGCCAAATTAAAGGAACCATGTTCTGGAAATGCCAGAACTCCATCGTCCTTGGTATATTTTACCCAATTATCTACCCAAATACAAGTATGATATCCATATTTCGCAATCATTAAAGCTGCGGGGGTTTTCGGTGGAGGAATTAACTGTCCTTCCCTAGTTTTGACCTGTTTATCTTTCTTGAACCACTTTTTAACTTTACCAAACCAGGATTTATTTTCCCTATCTGGTGGCTGGTAATACATTTTCTTAGTTTCTGTGTATCGCTAGTCTCTTACAACTGTACCGCTATTCTGTCCACTCACAGCGCGACTTCATGCTAACGCACCAATCAAGAGCGTCTACGTCACTGTCACAGTCCTCTAATCCCAGTGCGACTTACACTAACGCATCAATGGGAAGCGTTTACGTCACCCTGTACTTCTCCAATCCTAGCGCTGCTTTACACTAACGCACCAATCCGGAGCGTTTTACACTTCTGACCCACTGTCCAATCCCAGCGCGGTCGTTTTGACATCAGCAGCCGCTGCGGCAGCTCTGCTCCTGTCTACCCCTCCTTTACAAGACCGCTCCGTGAACTCTTATTGCAACTTTTACAATTCTATTAGTAACAACACTAAAACATCTCCATTGTCTGCTCCGCTAACCAAAGAATAGCAATAGACCTTTCTCACGAGAATTCCATCTTTTCCGAGAGCAGCGCTTACCTCTGCCCTACTACGAAATCGTTACTTCCGTTGATAAAGTAGCACATCCCTCTACTTCATCCTTCTATCAAGCATTAGCTAATTGTTTCTCTGGCATTTAAGAAATAAACCTAGAGTTTCGCAATCAACCCAAATGCCTTTACATTCACACTCGTTCACACATGAAAATGTAGTACATACGCACAGAATCCTGTCTTTCCCGAGAACAGCGAACAGTCTGTCCTACTACAGAATTATGACACACGTTAACAAAGCAGCGCTTCCCTCTACTTTGTCCTTCTAACAAGCTCAGAGAACACCTGCTATCTTTTCAGTGATAAGCGTTATCGGTATGCCAATTGGTTTCCTGGTACTTAAAGACCAAAATTTCACAGGTAACCATCGCTATCATACACACTTCTCTTACACCGAGAATATTTCTAATGGCAACACACGACGATGCCGCCGAATCACACCCAGACAATGCGCCGTGCAACTTCACTTGTCAGACGTTTCCCCTGTGTACCTACAGGGCAACAACAATTCCGTCTTTCCCGAGAGCAGCGCTTACCTCTGCTCTGCTACGGAACTGTTACAAACTTCTGACTTCCTACATCCCAGGGCTAACAACATATAACTCAACGCAACTCAACATATAGTGTTAGTACATAAATCAATACCAATCAATAATCAATAAGCTATTTACAAGCAATGATCATTAAACCAAACAGTAGTAAACCATATCTCTGCTACCAAGAAAAACTGATGCAGCGCGGAATGCAAAATCCCTCCCTTCGTCACAGATCATAGATCACACACACAATCACTACATTCGCTGGTGGGGCCCATAACACCAACATACATCCTTCTAATAACCTGTTTCAAGGAGGTGATTGTTCCACTCGCTGTAATGGAAGAGAGTATTCAACGTATCCCTATTCATAAAGATCTAAACTTCACCTTTAGTACTCCTCCCATGAATAGGCCATGGATCTACTAGCTGCAGGTTGGAGTGATAACAAAATCTATAACATCATTTACATAAATACATTTTCTCAAATAATAACGACCCAACACAGTTCTTGTAATAAATCTTAAATTTTTATCTAAATAATTGAAATTTGAGTCTCTGGTTTAATCAAGCAAAATAGATCATCATAGTTACCTATTCTGACTAAAAGTCTCCCTCTAAGTCTGTCAAGAATTCCTGTCATACAAGGGAAACACGCCCTTATGTAAACAGGAGAGCTGTTACATAACTCAAGGGAAACACGCCCTTATGTAAACAGGAGAGCTGTTACATAACTCAAGGGAAACACGCCCTTATGTAAACAGGAGAGCTGTTACATAACTCAAGGGAAACACGCCCTTATGTAAACAGGAGAGCTGTTACATAACTCAAGGAAAACACGCCCTATAAAGGGAGGAACCGGGAGGTACAAGGCTGTCGGATATTGTGTTTACACCGACGTACCTGCTTCGTGAAGAGCAGTGTTCCGGAGTGGTGCTCCAGTAAGGCAAGAACGGAGGTAGGTCGAGTCGTTACTCCCTGGGCCGTGTCTTGCCCCATCGTCACCTGTGAAGGACCCGGAAGCTCTACCGGTCAACCATTGAGCTTCGCTTTTTGACTCGGCTGAGTCCAAGCGCAGTGACGCTTTTGCTGGTTGGAGTCGTAACTCCCAGCCCGACCAGAGACACAGGGACTGCCAGCTGTAACGCACACCAGGAGGTGTTTGCCGCGTTACAGACTCGGAAGTCCACAGGATCGATCGAGCGGCTGCTCTCGGTTCAGTCTTCTTGCTTGTGATTGGGGTATCGGTGACGCATCACCAGGAGGTGACTCTGCGTCCCGGTGCAGTCTGAGGAAGAGGTTGAGCGGCTGCTCCCTTCAGGTAGAGACCCTGGCTGGGTGTTTCCCTGACTCCTCGATTCTCCCCAACACTCTTCGTGCCCCTCACAGCCTACCGATTGGCATTGTCGGCCATTTCATTTCTGCCCTCTGTTGGCATACGCCGGGATCGGCGTATATGCAGAGGACGGTTAGGACCATCCGTGCTGTGGGCTGGTAACGTACTTAGCCTGGAGGATTCCAGTGACTATAACTTTTGTTTGTTCTTTGTATTTTATTTGCCTTCATTAAAAGAACTAACCCTTCACAAGTGGTTGCGTCCTCATTGTCGTGTCTGTTAAACGATCCTGAGACGTTCAGGGCGTTACAAAATATCCGACCTTAATAACACTAACTGTCTCCCGGTCGATAACAGACATGGCAACACTTGATGATGTGCTGGCTGCTTTAGCGGCCATGCAAGTTGAAGTGGCTGCCTCTAGGCAAGAAACAGCCGATGTAAAAGCCAGACTGGATGCTATCCAATTGGACCCGCTCACGCCCAGCACCTCCCTCACGAACCAGACCCCTGCGGTAGTAGTGGAAATGCCGGTAGCCATCCCCTTGGCAACACCAGAGAGGTACAGTGGGGATCCTAACACAGTGCAGGTATTCCTCACACAAGTGGCGCTACATTTATCGTGCAAACCAAAGGCGTTCCCCACGAGTCAGGCTCGTGTGGCTTTCCTTATATCCTATTTGGCTGGAAACGCGGCACAATGGGCCGTACCTCTGGTGAGCAGGGACGACCCCCTCTTATGTGATTGGGGTGCTTTTCGCGAGGAATTCCTGAAGGTATTCGACAGAAGGGCTGACTCGTACACGGCGGACCGTGAAATGCTTGAGTTGAGACAGGGATCCAACGACCTGGTGCAGTATCTCAACGCGTTCCGAAGGCTGGTTGCGGAAACCAAGTGGCCTGTTGCTAAACAGACGGCGCTCTTCCATCAAGGGCTGTGCGATGAGCTCAAGGACGCCGTGGCTCATATTGACCCTCAACCCAAGACATGTGAGGGCCTTATCAACCTGGTATTACGGCTGGAACATAGGCTCAGTGAAAGAAAGGGGGATCATGGGAGAAAAGGAAAATCCCTTCCATCCTATGTGACGGTGGGAAGTCCTGAAACTTCCACCGCATCCAAGGGAGAACCCATGGACATCAGCGCAATACGAGCGAGCCTCACAGCCACGGAGAAAGAGTCACGCCGTAAACAAGGATTGTGCCTATATTGTGGCAAAAAAGGCCACTACGTACGTGAATGCCCTGCCAAACCGAAGACGTCACGTTATCGGGCCAACCGGTCGGTAACAGCCGTGGTGGACATACCGGCGGAAAACTAGAGGACTCCAAGACCAGAGAAGGGGCATCTCGGAGTCACTCATCCATCCCTTCACTTTCCAACTCGGTCACTAAGGGACAACGACACCTGTTTATCACGGTGCACGTGGGAGTGCATGACCAGTGGATACCCGTTGTGGCCATGGTGGATTCAGGGGCCACTGGCATGTTTATGGACCACAACGAGGCATGCAGGCTAGGGCTAGTGCTTCTTCCCAAAGCAGTACCCGAAGACGTCTATGCGGTAGACGGAAGGCGATTGGTGACGGGGCCCATCGGACAGCACACGGGGGTCCTTCCGATGAGATATGGGAGGAACCATTTGGAACAAATCGATTTTAACATCATCCGAGCGCCCCAATATGGCGTCATATTGGGATTGCCGTGGCTACAGAAACACAACCCCTTTGTGGATTGGCCAACACATCGCATCGAAATGACGTCACCGTATTGCATCCTGCATTGTGGAATAAGAACGGAATCCCTTGACGCAGATGAGAGCGGGAGTCAGACGGTGGCTACAGCGGCAGAAAAAGATGTGGCTCTCCCCCAGGCTTATCACAGTTTTGAGGATGTATTTGATGAGGTGAAGGCGGAAGTGCTACCACCACATAGACAGTTTGACTGCCAGATCGACCTGGTGCCAGGGGCCAGCGTTCCCAGCGGCAGGCTGTATGCCCTGACGGAGCCTGAAAACGTGCATCTCCGGGGGTACCTGGATAAACTCCTCAAGCTAGGATTCATCCGCCCGTCCAAGTCTCCGGCCGCCTCGCCACTCTTCTTCATCCCGAAGGCTAATGGGGAGCTGAGAGCCTGTGTGGACTTTAGGGCATTGAATGCGATAACCATAAAAAATCGGTACCCCTTGCCTCTCATCAGTGTACTTCTGGAACAGGTCAAGAAAGCTCGTATCTACACCAAGTTGGATTTGAAAGGGGCATACCATCTGGTGCGCATGAGGGACGGAGACGAGTGGAAGACCGCCTTTAAGACCAGGTTCGGCCTTTTTGAGTACCTCGTCATGCCGTTCGGTCTGTGCAACGCCCCGGCAGCCTTTCAGTACTTTTTGAATGAGGTATTCAGAGAGGAGTTGGATATCTACGTGGTCGTATATATCGACGACATCCTCATCTATTCGTCCAGTGTGGAGGAGCACGTACACCACGTCAAAGCTGTGCTCCAAAAGCTGAGGGAAAACATGCTGTTTTGTAAACTCAGCAAGTGTGACTTCCACGTCACATCCGTGGAATTCCTCGGAGTGATGCTGAGTCCAGAGGGACAGGAGATGGCAGAACGAAAGATCAAGGCGGTGAAAGAATGGCCGGTGCCCCAAAGCGTGAAGGACGTCCAAAGTTTCATTGGCTTCGCCAACTTTTACAGGCGGTTTATAGATGGATTTTCAGGAGTGGTGGCCCCAATCACACAGCTACTGAGGAAGTCCAAGGAGTTTGTCTGGTCCCCTGAAGCGAACAAAGCCTTTGAGGCCCTGAAAAGCGCCTTTGGTAAGGCGCCGGTGTTGGCTCACCCCGATCCGGATCTCCCCTACGTGGTGGAAGCGGACGCGTCGGATGTGGCGCTGGGGGCTATCTTGTCCCAACGCAACCACGACACAGGGGTGCTTCATCCCGTTGCGTACATGTCCCGCAAACTCAACGACGCCGAACGCAACTACCATATTGCGGAGAAGGAGCTTCTCGCAATCAAGGACGCCTTCACCGAATGGAGGCATTGGTTGATGGGGGCAAGACATGTGGTATCGGTGTACACGGACCATCGGAACCTACAGTTCATGACGGCCACTAGACACCTTTCTCCCAGGCAGCTGCGGTGGATGATCTTCTTTGCGGGGTTCAACTTCCGCATCACATATCGGCCGGGGACGGAAAACCGGAAGGCGGACGCCCTGTCCCGTCAATCTGCAGTTAAGGAACCATTGCCTGCAACCGAGCGTTCCATCATTTCCCCGAGGATGGTATTGGGGGTTATCCAACCGGATACTTTCCTGAGGGGAATAAAGAGAGGGATCAGGTCATTCGCATGGCGGAGGTGGCTCCTCAGTCACAGAGAATGGCAGCTGAAGGACGGGATACCCCTGAAGGGCAGGTGCCTATTGATACCCACGCCTAGGCTAAGGAAACAAGCATTCATCTGGTGCCATGGCTCTCCATGCGCAGGTCATTTGGGCTTTGAAAAAACGGTGGCTAGCATGGGACGGCATTTCTGGTGGCCAACCATGAGAGTGGATGTCAGGAGGTGGGGACAGGAGTGTCCTACGTGTGCTACCATGAAGGCCGACCATGGCCGAACCCAAGGGCTCTTACATCCACTTCCGACCCCGGATAGACCATGGGATAGCATATCACTGGACTTCGTGGTGGGCCTACCGGTAGACCAGGGGATGACGGCAATACTGGTGGTGGTGGATTACTTGACGAAAATGGGGCACTTCATCCCCTGCAAGAGAGTCCCTACGGCCGGGGAATTGGCGTCACTACTCCTAAAGAATGTGGTACGACTGCATGGATTACCTGGGGTGATCGTGTCGGACCGGGGGTCGCAGTTTACTGCGCAATTCTGGAAGACTTGGTGCACTGCGCTGCATGTTAAGACCGCCCTGTCCACCAGCTACCACCCTCAAACGGACGGCCAAACCGAGCGCCTGAACCAAACGCTCAAACAGTATCTGCGATGTTTTGTGGACCAGGGCAGGGAAGAATGGGTCGACTTGCTATGGGTTGCAGAGATAGCCTATAACAACGCCACTCACAGCTCCACACAGTCATCTCCGTTCTATAGCAACTATGGCCAACATCCCAGGTTCTTGCCATTTCTACATCCGTTCAGAGAGGACAGGATTCCCGCCACAGCGGACAGGGTGGCACACATAAAAGACACGTTGATGCGCTCAAGGGCTGTCCTAATAGAGGCCAAGAGAAGATACAAGGCTGCGGCAGATAGGAAGAGAAGGCCCGGGCCACTGTACCGCACTGGAGACTACGTCTGGATATCCACAAGAAACATGAGGTTTCGAAAGAACAGTGTGTTCCATCCCAAGTACATGGGCCCCTATCGAATTACCAAGTGTATGGGTCCCGTGAACGTGAAGGTGTGCTTGCCCCAGTCATTGCGGATACACCCTGTCTTTCATGTATCATTGCTCAAACCAGCACCCTCCAAGCCGTCTGGGACACCTAGGCCGGTATGCGTGGAGTCGGAGGTGGAGTATGAAGTGTCGGGCATACGGGCGTCCAAATGGCGCAGGGGGAAGCTGTGGTACCTGGTTGCGTGGAAAGGCTATGGCCCGGAGGAGCATTCATGGGAACCGGCTGAAGGGGTTCATGCTCCGCGCTTGGTCTCCTTGTTCCATCGGCGTTTTCCTGCCAGCGCTGGACCCGTGGGGAGCCGCTGAGAGGGAGGATGTACTGTCAAGAATTCCTGTCATACAAGGGAAACACGCCCTTATGTAAACAGGAGAGCTGTTACATAACTCAAGGGAAACACGCCCTTATGTAAACAGGAGAGCTGTTACATAACTCAAGGGAAACACGCCCTTATGTAAACAGGAGAGCTGTTACATAACTCAAGGGAAACACGCCCTTATGTAAACAGGAGAGCTGTTACATAACTCAAGGAAAACACGCCCTATAAAGGGAGGAACCGGGAGGTACAAGGCTGTCGGATATTGTGTTTACACCGACGTACCTGCTTCGTGAAGAGCAGTGTTCCGGAGTGGTGCTCCAGTAAGGCAAGAACGGAGGTAGGTCGAGTCGTTACTCCCTGGGCCGTGTCTTGCCCCATCGTCACCTGTGAAGGACCCGGAAGCTCTACCGGTCAACCATTGAGCTTCGCTTTTTGACTCGGCTGAGTCCAAGCGCAGTGGCGCTTTTGCTGGTTGGAGTCGTAACTCCCAGCCCGACCAGAGACACAGGGACTGCCAGCTGTAACGCACACCAGGAGGTGTTTGCCGCGTTACAGAATCGGAAGTCCACAGGATCGATCGAGCGGCTGCTCTCGGTTCAGTCTTCTTGCTTGTGATTGGGGTATCGGTGACGCATCACCAGGAGGTGACTCCGCGTCCCGGTGCAGTCTGAGGAAGAGGTTGAGCGGCTGCTCCCTTCAGGTAGAGACCCCGGCTGGGTGTTTCCCTGACTCCTCGATTCTCCCCAACACTCTTCGTGCCCCTCACAGCCTACCGATTGGCATTGTCGGCCATTTCATTTCTGCCCTCTGTTGGCATACGCCGGGATCGGCGTATATGCAGAGGACGGTTAGGACCATCCGTGCTGTGGGCTGGTAACGTACTTAGCCTGGAGGATTCCAGTGACTATAACTTTTGTTTGTTCTTTGTATTTTATTTGCCTTCATTAAAAGAACTAACCCTTCACAAGTGGTTGCGTCCTCATTGTCGTGTCTGTTAAACGATCCTGAGACGTTCAGGGCGTTACAAAGTCAAAATCTTGGTCATCGGTTCATACTGTCAGAGTCTTAGGAAACAGCTGTCCTGCAGTGTCACCGTCCTCTCCGTCAGCATAACGTCAGGAAATCGAAAATCTTCTGAAGGGTCTCGCTTTTCATCCTCTCTATTCTACCATTTTTATAGTAAAATTACATTCCAAAGTGTAACAAATGATATTTTGAACGATTCTTATTGGTCCATTTAAAATTGTTCGACTTCTTTCCCATACATATAATGTGTCTTTAGATATAGTTCCACTTTTCTCCACGGAATAGTATCTTTTCATTGTTTCTTTCAGAGCAGCTGGCTGATAGCCCGGTGTGTCCCTGGGTGGCACAGTTGAGTTAGGGTCGTTCAAAGGCCACTGCAGCTGATGGCGACGCATGCGCACTTCACCCAGAGATGCTCACAAATGAAGTGAATTTCGTCTGATAGGGATGTCGGCCATTTTGTGGCCACCAAATGGTCAACTTAAGCAAAAGAAACACAAAAACGTAATTAATACATGGAAATGACTAATAAAATGTTATCCCCTTACTAATACCCATATGTGTGTGTATTTATCTAGCAGAAGCAACACTTAATGCGGGTTATATTCACATTAATAAAGCACACATTCACGAATACATCACGAAAGCAACATATGATCATGCAATTTCTGATTGTCTATTATTAATATGCATACGAAAATTAGTTTACGTATTAATTAGGCCATGCAAATGCAATTCCCACGTGTATTTCTTATATTAGTAATGTTGGTCAATTCACACAGCAAACAATTAGTACAATTACTATTAATTAATTATTCATTTTAATCTAAACATGTAAAATGGAGAGGGTATACAATTTGTTTTTAAAGAAAACCCCATTCCAGCATAACAACTAGGAAAATCTACATTTTATGTCAAGACCGGAGGCTCCCATTATGCTTGTTTAAAGCATATCAAACACCAAAGAAGCCACAGTATCAATAGGTTTGCAATAAAACATACGAAAAACATTGTCATTAGTCCAGTCAGCTGATCTCAGAATGTCGTCTAGACGGGAGCCTGCCCAAAAGGCCTTAGAAGCCATGGCTCCCCTGGTGGAATGAGCTCCGAAAACGGAGACATCAATGCCTGCAAGGGGCATAACCCAACGTACCCAACTTGCAAGGGTAGCAGAGGAGACAGGAAGGTGGGGTTTACGGAAAGAAATGAGGAGCCGGAAATGAGATGGCGCTCTGAGATCAGAAGTCCTTTGTTCATATATTTTTAAACATTGGCCTACACATAGTTTGGGATGAGAGGGAAAATAAGGGTAAAACATAGAATTCAAATTTGTTTTTGTTCGTCTATGAATCTGAAACACAACAGCTGTAGGAGAAAATTGACGACCTGAAATATCCAAAGCTTTAACATCAGAAACATGTTTAATGGAAACAAGGCACAAAAGCATGGTAACCAAATGGTCAACTTAAGCAAAAGAAACACAAAAACGTAATTAATACATGGAAATGACTAATAAAATGTTATCCCCTTACTAATACCCATATGTGTGTGTATTTATCTAGCAGAAGCAACACTTAATGCGGGTTATATTCACATTAATAAAGCACACATTCACGAATACATCACGAAAGCAACATATGATCATGCAATTTCTGATTGTCTATTATTAATATGCATACGAAAATTAGTTTACGTATTAATTAGGCCATGCAAATGCAATTCCCACGTGTATTTCTTATATTAGTAATGTTGGTCAATTCACACAGCAAACAATTAGTACAATTACTATTAATTAATTATTCATTTTAATCTAAACATGTAAAATGGAGAGGGTATACAATTTGTTTTTAAAGAAAACCCCATTCCAGCATAACAACTAGGAAAATCTACATTTTATGTCAAGACCGGAGGCTCCCATTATGCTTGTTTAAAGCATATCAAACACCAAAGAAGCCACAGTATCAATAGGTTTGCAATAAAACATACGAAAAACATTGTCATTAGTCCAGTCAGCTGATCTCAGAATGTCGTCTAGACGGGAGCCTGCCCAAAAGGCCTTAGAAGCCATGGCTCCCCTGGTGGAATGAGCTCCGAAAACGGAGACATCAATGCCTGCAAGGGGCATAACCCAACGTACCCAACTTGCAAGGGTAGCAGAGGAGACAGGAAGGTGGGGTTTACGGAAAGAAATGAGGAGCCGGAAATGAGATGGCGCTCTGAGATCAGAAGTCCTTTGTTCATATATTTTTAAACATTGGCCTACACATAGTTTGGGATGAGAGGGAAAATAAGGGTAAAACATAGAATTCAAATTTGTTTTTGTTCGTCTATGAATCTGAAACACAACAGCTGTAGGAGAAAATTGACGACCTGAAATATCCAAAGCTTTAACATCAGAAACATGTTTAATGGAAACAAGGCACAAAAGCATGGTAAGCTTAGCAGATAACATTTTTAGAGAGAGAGAAGCATTATCTGGCCAGTCAGAAAACAACTTGAGAACTACAGAAACATCCCATAAACTGGAATACTTAGCCAACGGAGGTTTGGAACAACGAACTCCTTTCAGAAGACGACAGACAAAGGGTGAGCGCCTACTGGCTTGCCGTCAATAGGAGAATGGTTGAGGGAAATAGCAGACCTGTACAAGTTAACTGTTCTGTAAGACTTACCCGCACTAGCTTCAGAGGCCAGGAAATTGACCACAAAATTTAGAGGGGCTAAAAGGGGATCGATATGCCTTTTCAGACACCAACTTGCCCAAAGAGACCAAGCGGATTTGTAAGCTTTTAAGGTCCCAGGGGCCCAGGCCTTGCTGATAAAGAGAGAAGCGTCTTGCGAAATGAGGATGTCAGAAGGGGCAGGCCGGAAACCTTCCAGGCAGACCAAACCAGGGAGTTGTTCAGGATGAGGCTGTGTGGATGACCCAGGGGATTCAGAAGCAAGTCGTCGCGCGTCGGAAGAAGAACTAGAAAGTCTTCCGCCATTTCTAACAGGGACGGGAACCAAATCTGAGATTGCCAAAACGGGACTACCAAGACCAGGGATGTCGACTGACGACGCACCTGGGAAAGTACTCTGTTGATCATGAGGAAAGGAGGAAATGCGTAGTTGAGGTGGAGAGACCAATCTTGAAGGAAAGCATCCGTCGCTAGGGCTGAAGGATCTGGACGCCAGCTGCAGAAGCGGGGCAACTGAGAGTTGAGACGGGAAGCAAAGAGGTCTATATAAAAAGGACCCCATTTGTGAGAAAGGGATAGGAAGACGGATTGCAGCAGCTTCTAGTCGCTGGAATCTCGAAGATATCGAGAATGCCAATCTGCCACCGAATTGAGATCTCCCGGAAGATACTCCGCCGTCAAGGAAAGCTGGTTTGACAGGCAGTACTCCCAAAGGCCCTTTGCCAATTCTGCAAGGGGTTTGGATTTGGTACCGCGGAGATGGTTGATGTAGCGGACCGCAGAAACATTGTCCATGCGAAGGAGGATGGAACACCGAACTCTGTTCTTTGGAAGGCTTTGGATCGCAAAGGAACCTGCAAGCATCTCTAAACAATTGATGTGGAATTTCGACTCTTCGCGAGACCATGTACCGCCAGTCGATATTGGACAACAGCGGGCGCCCCTACCCGACAGGCTTGCATCTGATTCTAATACAAGATCTGGGGCTGAAGCGAAGATAGTGCGTCCGTTCCACGCATCTAAATGGTCGATCCACCATTGAAGTTCTTCGCGTGATTCTTGATCCAAGACGATAAGGTCGGCGTAAGCCAAGCCTTGACGCAGATGTCTGATTTTTAGACGTTGAAGAGCCCGATAATGCAGTCGGCCCGGAAAGATGGCTTGAATGGACGCAGAAAGGAGACCGACTATTCTCGCAAGCGATCTCAGAGAGATGAGAGAGGTCCAAAGGACGGAAGAAATCTCCGCCTTGATCGTCGAGACCTTTGACTGAGGAAGAAGAAGAGATGCAGTGGTGGAATCTACAAGAAAACCCAAGAACTCGATGTTCTGTGATGGAATAAGCATCGATTTTTTGAGATTGAGGAGGAAACCCAGATCCAAGAGCAGGGATTGAGTGGTGCAAAGTTGGGACAGAAGGAGTTGCTTGTCTGAATTCATGATCAAGATGTCGTCCAAATAAATGATCAGTCTGATCCCGAGGGATCGCAGAAAAGCCACCACTGGTTTTAAGAGTTTTGTAAAGCACCAGGGTGCTGAGGAGAGGCTGAAAGGGAGAGAGGTGAAGCGGTAGGTCATGCCAGACCACTGAAATTGGAGAAATTTGGAATGAGAAGGATGAATGGGAACAGTGAGATATGCGTCTTGTAAGTCCAATCGTACCATCCAGTCGTTTGGACGAAGAGTATCCCTTAAATATAGAATAGTCTCCATTTTGAAGTGGCGGTACACCACAAACTGGTTGAACCATTTCAGGTTGATCACTGGACGCAGTTTTTTGATCTGTTTCTGAACAAGAAATATGGAACTTTGGAAACCTGTAGGAGCGAAAGAATCAATTTGAATGGCTTGTTTCTGGAGAAGGATGCGGATCTCCGACGAGATCAGAAAAACCATTTCTTTTGAAAAAACTAGGAGAGGGCGGAACATAGTTTCGGAAGGCGGCCTCGACCTTGGAATCCCCTACCCCGCTGAGGGTAGAATTGAGGCTTGTTTTCTTGGGCGGAGGAGTTGGAGGACCCCCTGGAGCCTTGGTTATGGGAGAGACGGCCGAAAGAGCGACCCCTGCCTCTGCCGGTCCGTCCAAAAACCCGGGGCAAAAACACCTTCTTTATGGATTGGTGGGCCTTGTCTAGAGACGCGAAAGTGGACACAAACCTGCTGAGGTCCTTAACTAGAGATTCGCTGAAGAGAAGACCATTAGCTTTACTGCCCGGATCCTGGGGAGCTCAGGTGGCCAATTTGGGGTCTAACTTGATAAGAAGGCCTTTACGGCGTTCATGCGTAATGGCGGCATTGGCGTTTCCAAGCAGACAAAAGACGCGCTGGACCCACAAAGAGACGTCCTCGGCTGACAGTTCAGAGCCGTCTAAGCGAGCAGCTTCGGCCATGTCGACAAGTGGACCAGGATTTGTCCACCCCTTTACGAGGATCTTTACCAAACTTGGAGAAGAAAGTAAGTAATGGTTGGTCGATAGAAGGGACCATGGTAACCTTTTCGGGCAAGGAGGGCTTGGGGCACTCTGATTTCAACCTCGACCGGACCGAGGTATCCAGAGGCAGGCGCAGTCTGGCCAAAATGTATTCTCCCACATGAGAAGCAGGCGGCAATTCAGTTCAGTTGGGATGACGTATAGATGAAGGATCAAACATAGGAACCCACTCAGAGTCGACGACTGGATCAAAAGCAAAAGAATCCGACTTAGATTTTTTGAAGGGAGGGGAGGGAGGGTCAGAAACATCAAAGAGATCATCTGCGTTAGCCATGTCTTCATCAGTGTCCAAAATGGTGGAAATAACCAATTTCTTGGGTAACTCTGCGTGCTTAGTCTTATGTTTACGTTTGCCCTCGGTACCTAAAGTCCCCTGCTTAGTTGAAGGCCTGGGAGGCACTTGGTCCTCATTCAAGCGCGAAGAAACCTCACCGGTCAACAATGACGTAGTTTTTGAAGCATGTAAAGAAGCAGAGGAAACCACCTTTTTTGTCCTGCTATCCCCCGCAGACTGGGCCAGTGCTTTGGACAAGAGACTTAACATGGAATTCTCCATGCCCTTAGACATGCGCCTCATGGATGCCTCCACAGAGAAATTAATAAACCTATTTTAATCTTGTTTGAAGGCTTTGCCTTCCTCATTGAGCTGAACATGTTCAGGAGAGCTGTCTAATTCCATTGCAAAAGAGCAAAGTAAAATAGAGGCAACAAGGGGTTAACAGGCAGGCTGGTCGGAGGGACGCGAAGGGAAAACACTCCCAGGGGCGTGACTCAGCCTTCGAGCTTCACCGGAGCTCAGAAAGGCAGATGCGAGGCAAGGAGCGGTAGCGCTGAAGCAGAGGAGCACCGAGAAGGGGAAATAAAAACCGCCTACGCGAGCCAGGAACCGTTGCAGGTAGGCGCGAGCGCTGGGAGAACTCGGAGCGGCAAAGTGCGCAACGGCCGAAATCACGGGAACGGCACCCGCGGGGGGAAAAGGAATAAAGCGGGTTCGCGCTGCAAAGAGAAAAAAAAACTGCCCAGGGGCGCGAGAGCGCTAGATATAATTAGAACATATAAGACAACATCAGTACATAAGCAACATGTAAATTTGTATAACATAGCGTAATGGGAGAAAAAAGATAAGTCACTTATCTGACTGCGAGCAGCAAGAAAAGAGGAAGCTTCGCAGTCAGATGTGACTATAAAAATGGTAGACCAGAGAGGATGAAAAGCGAGACCCTTCAGAAGATTTTCGATTTCCTGACGTTATGCCGACGGAGAGGACGGTGACACTGCAGGACAGCTGTTTCCTAAGACTCTGACAGTATGAACCGATGACCAAGATTTTGACTTAGAGGGCGACTTTTAGTCAGAATAGGTAACTATGATGATCTATTTTGCTTGATTAAACCAGAGACTCAAATTTCAATTATTTAGATAAAAATGTAAGATTTATTACAAGAACTGTGTTGGGTCGTTATTATTTGAGAAAATGTATTTATGTAAATGATGTTATAGATTTTGTTATCACTCCAACCTGCAGCTAGTAGATCCATGGCCTATTCATGGGAGGAGTACTAAAGGTGAAGTTTAGATCTTTATGAATAGGGATACGTTGAATACTCTCTTCCATTACAGCGAGTGGAACAATCACCTCCTTGAAACAGGTTATTAGAAGGATGTATGTTGGTGATATGGGCCCCACCAGCGAATGTAGTGATTGTGTGTGTGATCTATGATCTGTGACGAAGTTAGAGATTTTGCATTCCGCGCTGCATCAGTTATGACGGAAAGTCTTAATTTATTAAAGACACGGAGGCGAGTATTATCCCGCCTCTACACTACAAACCTGTGTTCTCCCTCCCTTCAGCGAATCTGGCCTTGCCACCTGCATCTTCGTGATGGTCTGGTTCAACATCGGATGTGGTCTTCTCCCCGTCGGAGCATCTCTCCTTCCTGTTTGGAGTCATCTACGGCGAATCCTGCTGTTCGTTTCCCCTGGATGGATTTGGTTCAAGAAGTTTGTTCCTGGACTTTGGCGCTCTCAATTGTTTTGGCGATTGTTCCACTGTTTTCTGACTTTATCTGATCTGCTCGTCAGCGAAAAGAGGAAGCTTCTCAGTCAGATGTGACGTTTTATTGGTTGTTATCTTATGATTGGTTACTAGGTCTCGTTTTTTTTTCTGTGTCCCCATTGGCCGGTTTGTTTACCTGGGCCCCTGGGAACTGTAGTTTTTTCACTTATCTTGGCTGCTGTATAATAAATGCAAGATAAGATAAGCATAATAGGAGCCTCCAGTCTTGACATAAAATTATAAATGGTTATACTTGAACAGTTATGAAGTGGTTGAAACTGGATCCATTTGCATCCTATTAATTGTTTATTGTGTATTGTTGTACATATGATAAATACAAAATGTATAAAATAAAGAATGTATGTAATTAAGAAGGGAATTTGTACTGGTTAAACACAAATACGAGTTTAAATCAATATAGATTAATAGATCCCAATTCTAAGATGTAGCTGCAGTGAACTTAGATGTTCTCCATTTTGTTTCCAGCCTATTCCAAAATACAGCCGGACAATGTTCATTCCTTTTAGGTTTTTGTTTTTGTCACCTTTTAAACCTTTTTCTTTGCCGTTAACGACTGCATTGTCTAATGCTTCTAACCGTGTCCAGTGAAACTATTTGTAATTAATAGAAGTGCAGTGAGGAAGTTCAGTTCAATAACCGCTGATCACGTGTCTATAATTGTTTTTTCAGGGCAGATTTTTTACATTGCTTCATGAGTAGGTTTACAAGGGTCGGTGCAGTTGAACAGAGATCATAATAATTTGGATGGGAACCCCTCGTGTTCTCTGTACATTGTAAGTTCTTGCTTTGTTTGCTGTTTTTACGTGTATACTGTGATTTTCTTTGTATGTGCTTTTTTAACTGCAAATTTACTTAACAGCTCTCGGTATACAAGTTTGTCAAACTTTGCTCTTCACAAACTTAAACAAGCATTGACAGTGGAATAGGTCTCGCATTTGCGAGACTTTGAGCTATTGGCATTGTAAATGACAAACCTTAATCTGTGTTGGATTTGAAAACAGATAAATAAAAGGCATTGTCATTAACACTGCTAATAGCTAAAAAATGTGCAAATGCGAGGCCTATTGCATTGAAATGCTTATTTTTAAAAGCACCAAGGTTTGGGCACAGTCTGCCACGAATTCCACACTGGGGTGCACTTCCTTTCCTTGTGGCGTCGCCAGCCTGGGTAAGCCCGAAAATGAAGGGCAGATGAGGTCAAGGGTAGTGCCGAAAATGCATCCTGATGTGACCATTGCATTGGTCACCGTGGGGGCAGGCAGGGGACCTCGTCACCTAATGAGGTGTAAATCACACTGTAGCAGCAGGGCCACCTGCTGATTGATTGCTCCTACAGTGAAACACTTCTCCTACAGTGTTGTTGGGCAGGCTCCTGGCCCCAGATACAGAGGGGAAGGGGGAAGAGGTTGCGACGACTTCAGAGGCCTTCCTCAAAGTGTATCACACAGGGCTGGACGATCACGCAATACTTTTTACATTCGGACCATTCCTGCTATCCTGGGATGCTACCAGCCATGGTTTTTGACACAAAGGCATACCTACAGAGATTGTAAGCCTTGGCTGTCCGTCAGAAAACCATGGCCCCTAGAAGGAGGTATGATACAGGAGAATGTTTTTATTTCTGTTTACATTTCACATCCCATTTGTGGAATGTTAAAAGAAATTGTCAAAGCATAGTATTTTGCATGGGAAAGGTATTTTTCCAGTAAAAATCCTATGCTAGACATAACATACAACTGTGCACCAGGGCACAAAGATGTGTGTATACATGCCAACATTTCATAACATGAAAGTGGGAGATTTTGAAAAACAAATCGGGGGAATATGTTTCTCTCATTGACTTCTATTGAACCAGAGGCAATTTCAGGTGGGATGAAGCCAAAATAAAGCTATTTTTGGCTTTGAAAATTGGGAGTCTCCTGCCTAAATCGTGTCTGTTGGCATGTATATGTGTTTGATGGTGGGCAGCCAGTGTGCGCCAGTGCAGGGGAAGAGAGCAATAGCAGGTCATATTTAATAAATATGGCTCTGCGCTGCTTTCTCCAACAGGTGCAATGCAGCACAGCAGTTTTCGTTGCTGTACTGAATTACAGTGTCATTTAATAAATCTGACACATGGTGTTGTTACCTGGCACAGAAAGCAGACAGAGAGAGCACTGGTGGGCATTCACAGCTGAGAACGGCAAAGTGCCCGAAGCGGCAGAGAGACGAAGGGGCAGATTTACTAATAATTCCTACAGATCAGCAATCAAAGTTGCTGCGTTGCATGAGATGGAGCGAGAAGAACCATATCTACTAAGATTTGGCACGGCTGCTCTCTTCCCAAGTGAGTGAGCACTTTTTGGCTGCCCAGCACTATGCAGGATCTGTTTTGGTTTGTAGTGCTTATTTGTAGTGTTTAGTGCAGGAGAAATCAAGCTGACCCTAACTTAAGTCAAATTGCGCTTTTTTCCATTTTGGATGTGCCATTGTAATGTATCACATGATCACTGTCTGTGTTATTTTCCTTGCTACAATAAAGAATTGTGGGCTTACACTGAAAGATTGAGACTTTCCCAGTCACATTGAATATGATGCACCAAATCAAGGACAACCTCGCTGTCTGAGACCAAGTGGCATAGTATGTATCAGGTCATGTCACCTGAATAAACTCTGGGAACATCTGAATCTAATACACTTGAATTATGAGAGAATCTTCAAATGTATTCTGTAGCAAAATGTTTCTTCTTGCTTGTTTGCCATTGGTGCATACCCTGAGAACCACGTATTGGTGTAGTGAATGTATGAAACCCTTTGTCTAACGTCCTATAAAAAGACCTGCATTTTCTGTTTGGGAGCTCTCTCCTTTTTCATTTCTTAGAAGGTGAATCTATGCTGGATTTTCTGTAGAACTTTACACTTTATGATTTATATGCCTATATGCTTAATTGTCTTATTGTCCAGCCTATGTATTTCTGTACTTATAATTTTGAGTAAACTTTAAAACTTTGGCTCTTGTCTGTCATTTTTATTGAGAAAGTCCACAGCTTTATTCTAATGTATGCAATTTAATAAAGTAGAGACCATTCCATTGGGGATCCCCAAAATCCGATAGGGACTACACCGCTCCCCTATGAACACGCCCTACTTTATTAAATCTCATATATTAGACTAAAGCTGTAGACATTCTCAATAAAAATGAGGTTTGGGCACTGACACACACCTTTATACTTTAGTGCAAAGGTGTGTGCATGATGTCTAAAATAGGTTTTATACTTGAAGGATAGACTTCCAGTACAAAATACTAGGCTCAGACATACTTTAAAACTTTTCTCCCTTTGTGCATGTGCTGTACAGTGCAACAGACTACCACATTTTGAAAAGTTTGAAGAAATAAAATCTCCTACTTTGTACCTGCCTCAAGGAGGCATAATTATTTTGTGCAAAGCACTGTCTATCATTGTTATTAGACAGGGCTTTGCATCACAAATCTTGGGTCGTATTGTGGGAACACCAATGCACGATAGACAACTTTTCACTGCAAAAAAAATTACTGGAAAGTAAATCCCAATTCAACACATTGCACCACTTTTAATCACTTTGGGGACTTTGCACCAGCACAAACTGTTGACAGAATTGCCTCAAATTGCCTCGGCTGTCTGCGACACACCCCACTAACAAGAATGTTGAAGTCTTCTGCCCTACCTTCGACTAGAATCCTCTACAGGTCCCCTGCTTGTTAGGATCAGATAGGAAAAGATTCATGATGTAGAACTTTAGAGGCTGTCTTTGCTATGTATGTGCTATGTATGATGACATTATTAGTAAAGTGGCTCAATATGGGATATGTGAGCCACGTCGCTCATATATGGCAATTCTGACTCAGCTTAGTCAGTCGTTACAATGTTGACTAGAGTGAACAATGTGCATCGAATCCCAGTGCTGTCATTTCTGTGATCCCTGTCAAATCATTTTACCTACCTGAGCCTCAACACTGTAATTTGACAAAAGTAGAGGCACTGATACAAGGGTTAAAGGTAAGTAGAACAGTGTCAAATTGTACAATCATAGGTGAATAATAACACTGATTATATGCAGCACTTGGAAGAACTTTAACATAACTACGTTATTATTTGAATCTTGTGGCCCTCATCAGAGGATGGTGCCACAAGGTTGACCAATATTGTGAAAGTATGGTCTATTGTCTTTTTGCTTTTTAAATTCGGTTGTATTAGCAGAGTGATATACATCTTTGGTCCTGGGGAATGCCATGAACTTTTTGGTCAATTACGGCAGAAACATGTTGACCAGACCATAGAATAGGGGAACATCCATATCCCTATCTCACTGAGCTTGTTTTTAATCCTATCCATTGAGGATACCAGAAAAAAAAATAGTTTTACCCACCAAGAGATAGTTTTAATTCACATATAATTTTTGCACTCTGCCCCTCCCTCCCCACATAAGAAATAGCACTTGCAGTGTGTGTGACAACATCTGCACTCCTCTCCTATGGGTGAGTAGTAGCCTACACTGGGTACCTTGTGGTCGCAGTGTAAAGAGGGAACCCAATGATGTAGCATGTCACCTTAGGGTGTGTGAAGGTTCTCGTCTGTGGTTAGATATTCCCAGCTGACAGTGTCAAATGCCTTTTCCAGGTCTACGACCAACAGGCCAGCCTGGGATCTTTGACTGGCCGGGAGGCTAACAACACATAGTAAAGACAGCGTAAATTGAGGGAAGTGCTCCGCTGGGGGAATGAATTCGCACTGGTGGGGTGAATCAGCGCTTGCATGTGGGGGAAAAGTCGCATGGCCAGTATCTAACTCAATATACCATATTAGGTGTTCCCTGGGCAGCTGTCTTGGGGAGAGGGATGACCACCATGTCCCTGTAGTAGCTGGGAGTTCTGGTTTACTCAGGGCCAGGTGCGGTTAGTGATGCAGAAAAAGCTGAGTAAAATTCCACTGGGAGCCCATATGGGCCCAGTGACTTAACTTGGGCCATTTCCCTGATCGCATCTTTGACTTCCTGGGGTGTAACAGGTCCCCCTAGGTCTTTGAGTGTGTGAGGGGGGTAAAGTCCCCAACCCAACTCTAGGGGGTACGGAAAGTTTCTATATCTTGACCTGTGGCATCCAGGAGTTTCCCATAGAGCTGTATATAAGAATCACGAAAGAGCCCATTGATCTTCACTTGGGAATGGACACGCCGCCCATCAGAGGCCCTTTACTGATAATATAGGGTTCTCGTGGGACTCAGGGCAAACTAACCAAACCAGTAGCCTCTCCTCTTTACCTTCCTCTTCATGAGCCTTGTCAATGTAGACCTTGCAATTGTGGCACCAGAGATTCTCGAACAAGCCATTGCAACATTTGCTCACATCAGGGTTAGCATCAATTTGATTACCTAGGTCGTGTATGGTCTCATCCAATAACACTAGCTCACGGTCCAGCTCCCTTCGAACACCCACGGATTTCCCCATGCAGTGACCCTAAATGGCCACTTTAAATGTCTCCCACTCAACAAGGCAATCTGAAGACGTGTCCGTGTTTTGTGCAAAATAGTCAAAGATGGCCTCCTGAAGGCCATTCCGATAGGTACTGTCCTCTAGGACCACAGGGCAAAGCTGCCATGTGGGTACCACTGGCCGGGGGGCACCCAACCGGATGCTCACGAGAGGCGGGTTATGGTCTGGGATGGTGCGACCAAGGTAATCAGTGTGATAAAAGAGTGGACAGAGGTGCTCGGGCATAAGACCCTCATCCAAGAGGACAGGGAGAGCATGTAAGCTTGAATAGAAGGAAATATCCCTGTGCCCAACATGTTGCACTCTCCACATGTCCTCTAGGCCCCAGCCCACAGTTCAGTCCCAAACTCCTTTGCCACTCTATGAGCTAAAGCCCCTGGAAACGGAGGAATGGAGCAATCCAAAGAGGTGTCAGATACACAGTTATAATCCCCTCCAAGAATCATATCTCAACTGGACAGAGAGCCCAGCTGAGTAGACAGTTGGGTGAAACACGCCAATTGGTCTTGGTTGAGGGTGTGTATGCTGCCCAGAGTCAAGGACCTCCCATCAAGCTTCCCTTCAACTAGAACATGGGTACTCACAAACATTTCCCTGGGGGCCATAACGTTTGGCCTGTGATGTGACCGAGGGCTTTATTGATGTCTGCAGGGATTGATGTCTGCAGGATTGATGTCGCTGAGGGAATTGGCGGTAAGGTAGGTGTAGGGCAAGCGAAGGATATACATGTAGTGGCTGAATTGTGAAACCAGAAAACCTTGAATTAATCCCAGCTTCCCCACTTAACCAAATTGTCTGATCCAAGGCAATAGTTTTATTTCACTTTCCCTCCTTTTTCTTCTTCATTATCACATATAAGATGACCTCAAAATACATGAATTTAGGATGTGCGCTTTACAAAACGTTCTCGTGTGTTTGATTTAATAAACTATAGTGTTGTTAATGTACAATAGGAGCCGAGGCCACCGAAAGAGTGCACATAACGTACTTGCATCTTGGTTCACAATTGGCATTGCTGTCAAGGTGCAGGGGTGGGGAGGAATTAATGTTTCTAAATTCATGTTTAAAAACTATCACTTTTAGAAAGGAAATATACTTAGCAATGCACTGATATATTCTGATGTACTAACATAAAACAGTTGTGCATGTTCATGAAATACACTTTTCGAATCTTAAAGAGGCTATAATTTTTTTACACTTTTGCTGAAAGATGTAATTTGAAATGAAATTGTTCCTAAAGTCAAGTGGTGCAGGACACCCTAGTTATGTCCTTTCTTTAACTTCAATTAACCTTCATATGCATTTCCTGTTCAATTGACATCTTTTTTGTTTGTTTGTGCTGAGTGAGTAGATAGTAGCTCAGTGCCGCAGTTAATGAATGTGTGTCCTTATGTAACGCAACTGGTGCTATGTAAAGCGCTCTGATACCCGATACCGGGTCAAGTTCGCACTATATAAAACTCCGTAAAAAAATGAAATAAATAAAAGAGGAGACCACATGTAAAGGTCCGTAGGCAGGCCCGGGGCCGTACTTTGAGTATCACTGCACTAGAACATATTTACCATCCCTATCAACATGTGACTGCAGAACTTCAAAGGTTACAACTGCCTGAATCCAGATTAGTGCACCTCTGGAATAAGCTGCATATCCAGTGGCGAATACCTGTCCCCTCCTGCGCCGCCGGAGGAGGGCTATGTACTGCCCGGCGTTTAAGAGATATCTTTATTTTGTGCTGCCGTGCAGCCATACCCATGCCTCTTATATTCCAACTCAGTAGTGTCAGCTATGTATGTGTCATTTAATGAAAGCTGATCCAGAAGAACCTCCCCAGGATCCAACCCCTCCACTTTCTAAGAAGACATCAACCCTAACCCCAGAGCCCAAATAATATTAATACAAACCCAGAGCTTCCCGACCCTAGGGCAGACTGTCAACAGCCAGCCGTATAAACCTAGACAGAACAAAGTGGAGAAACAAATACCACAAGTACATCACACACCAAATAATGGTTGTGGGCCTGTGTGGGCAGTCCAGACTGGCATCATGCATTAGCTATCACTCCCACCAGGCACTACCACATTCATGCAGCCAAATCATGCGGTCCAGTGTCAACGTGTTGGGGTTGGCAGAGAGGGAATGGAGGCAAGCCCGCTCTTCATGCAAGCAATCGTCAGTACCTCTCATTATGGCACACCCTCAGGGATATCAGGGTTCCAGGCGGAGCTGGGAGAGCCCCACCCAACAAGCCCCAGTCAGACCCCTATGGGTCTACGGTATCAGTAATGTCTTGGCAACCCAATGCGGGTAAACCACATCCAGTCAAGTCATATGAAAAAATGCACAGTAAACATCTAATACTCCAATGCACAGATAACAAACATCTAATTAGCCATCATGACCCCCATTCATGACCCCTTGACCAACAGCCACATTGAAAGTGAAATCAAGTTATCCGCAGACCTAGGTGTGAATAGGGGCAGCTTCAGTTTGTCCACTGAGGGGGGCTTGGAGGCAGAGTCCATAGAATGTTTATCTTAGTTGGATCCCTCATCAGAGTCCAACTTATGACCCCGTGTGAGGTCCGTCATGGCTGTCCTGGCCACCACTCTGTCTTTATCGGCCTGAGGCTTTTTTGGGCCACACAACATGCTCTCGGTCAACCTACCACGCCTTCCCCGCTTCAGCTATCTGTGCGACGAAGGTGTTTGTTCAGGTACCCCAGTGACCGAGCATTCCGCCTTGTACTTGTTGAGCCACTACCAGGCCTCAGTTGGGGTCAGAAATATGTGTCGCCCCACCCAACATGATCCACAGTTTGGCTGGGAACAGCAGTGTTAGACCTCTCAGCCTTAGTGATCTTAGGTGATCTTCCCCCAAATGTTTTGCCTGCTTACCTCCTCTTTTTGCTGAATCTTTTTGTTGGCTTTAGGACTCTGAGCACTTCGTCTCTGCTGACCAGTGCTAAAGTGCATGTGTTTCTCCCCAAAACATGATAACATTGGTATATATGCAATTAGCATATTTAGTTTACTTATAAGTCCCTTGTAAAGTGGTGTACCATATACCCGGACTTGTAAATTAAATGCAAATGGGCCTGCAGCACGGATTGTGCCTGCCACACAAGTATCATTATCAACCACAGGGGCAACCCAACACACCTGAGCCAGGGGCAGTCAGTGTTTAGTCCTAACAATGGCTCAAGAAGCAATTTACTAACATTACAAAATTCCCTAACAGATCACCATTCTACATAAAACCAGAATTAGAAAAAAGAGAGGCAGACCAAGGATGCACACATTGTTTCTTCTGTTGCAGTCTTCGGCATCCTCCACTCTATGTTCCAGGATTTTCACATGAGCAGTAAGGTCTGTTAGCTGTGTCTACAGTAGTTGTTGGGCAGGTTCAAGTAACCCCACTGCTACTTCTGTTTCTTTGACTCTTTAAGTTTGCGGTGGTTGGACCTCAAAAGTCCTACTTCTTCCACAACAGATCCAATCCGTATTTGTAGTTTGCATCACTCCCTAAAGGTGCACCTTCCAATATAGATGTCCCCTGTGGGTCTAGGGTCACAACCGTGTCTTTGCCCTTGGATTTGCCCATCTTGACAGTGCCGATGGGTTGGTGTGGTTCTCCTGTTTGCTAAGGAATAATCTGCCCCGGAAGCAGGTACCGGCAGGGAGCACTGTAATTGACCGCTTTCTCTCAGCCCTGGAAAGACCCAGCCAGCAAAAAAGTGACAGCACTCCCCTCTCCTCTGTAATAGCCATAATAGCTGTCTGCAGGGGGTCTATGAGTATTCTGTAAGCCTGGGCGATTCACACACAGCCAGTACTTATATACAAAGTAGCATTATCATGCGGGACAAGGCAGTTCTCAGAGGTCCCAAGGAGGCTTACCCTGACGGAGAGGGAAGCAACAACCCTCATAATGTGGCATCTAGTAGGGGCTACGGCCCGGGCTCCTCTAGTGTCACTAATGCCCCAATTGGTCTACAAGCAGACCCCACAGTGAGCCCCTTTCTTTCAGGAGACTTTGATGAAGTGGCAGCAGTGCAGACATGCAGCAAGAATGGGGGGAGAGGGAGACCAAAGTTCACCTCAGTGCCCACAGGACATGGGACACTATGACTAATCCTCTGAACTACCCCAGTGTACTGGGAGACCCAATGCACAGTCAGGAGCTACTCTGCGTTCTCCTCCTTACTTTTAGATGCTGTAGCTTTAGGTGCTCAGGCAGGACCCAGGCAATCGTCACGCTCTCATCACTTCAGGCCTCCCATGCCGTTCCACTGCATTCAACTGCCCCAGGTCTCCAGGCAGTCAGCTTCTCGTGTTACGGTTACGCCAGGGCCACCACCGACTCTCTGTCCAGGAAAGCTCAGTAACTCAAGGCAGTCTCCGCGTAGGCCCAAACACACAGCCGCACCTTCTCCCCAGGGGTCCATGGCATGCCGAAGAGGAATAGCGGCTTGCAGCACCACTGCTCGGCAACGCATCAGCCCGCCCTCACACAGGGAGGCACCATCTCACCAGCCTCCAGCTTTGTCCTGCTCCTGATGAGGGAGAGCGTGGCGCCCAGTTTGATATTGAACCACAGGTCTCGATGCAGCCGCTCGTGCCCAGCCGCCACGCCGAGAGACAGATGGTGCAGTCCCAGCATCCTTTATGGTCCCCAGGGGGTATCTTAGAGTGTGCCTCCCTTGCAGCTCCACAATCATGGGTGCAAAGCCGGTCGGAGGCTGCGTATGAGGTCCAGATGGGCCAGGATAGCAGCATGGTGCGAGGGAGCTTCTCTCTAGCATGTTTACTCCCCCATATTGCGTAGCCACATCCCCTCTGTGATCATTCATATGCAGTATCAAGGGAATAGAGTCCCGCCGTAAGAAGTTGTGAATACTGGTTTCATGGCTAAATCGTTATGATCTGGGTGTATGAAACATGACTGTAATATAGCTAGGGTGACCAACTGGCATTGGTGCAAATTCAGGATGGTGAGTGTAAAAATTCAGGACAAAGGGTCACAATTCAGGACACAATTTCAGGACAGGAGGTCAAAATTCAGGACAAAACTTCAGGACAATAGGTAAGTTTTACAGACACATCAGAGGAGGTCGCACAATAGTATATAAGTACGCCCAGCCATATACAAACATATTCAACCATTTGCAAACCTATCCATCATGTATCCTTTCATCTATCATTTCACTCATCCATCCCTTCATCCATCCTTTCACTCATCCATCCATTATCCATCCATCCACCCTTTCACCCTATCCATCCAGCCATTTACCCTTTCACCCATCCAGCTATCCTTTCACTTACTCATCCATCCACCCAGTCACTCATCCTTCCACCCATCCTTCCTTCCATCCATCCACCCACCCATCTACTCATCCACTCATGACTTCATCCATTGACCCTATCACTCATCCATCCTTTCTCTCATCCATTTATCCTTTCACTCCTTCACTCATCTATTCATCCTTTTGTCCATCTACCCTCCCTTTCTTTCACTCATCCATTCTTACATCCACCCTTTCAATCATCCGTCCATCCATTCACTCTTGCACTTACCAATTAATCAATCCATCCATCATTTCACTCATCCATCCACCCACTCACTCATCATCCACCTTTTCACTCATCCATCCTTTCACACATCCATCCTTTCACTCATCCATCCACCCTTTTACCCATCCAGCTACCCTTCCACCCATACATCCAGCTATTTACCTTTTCTCATCCATCCTTCCACTCACTCATCAATCCATCCATCCATCCTCTCTCATTCTCCATCTATTCAATCTTTCATTCACCCATTCACCCTTTCACTAATTCATCCAGCCATCCACCCATCCCTTCACTTACTCACTCGCCCACCTTTTCATATTAATTTTGAGCTGAGCCTTTTTGAGAAGAGGCCCATCAAGAATTTCACCCTCGCTGCAGGAGCCATTCCAGGACTGGGGCAGAAGCCACCCAGGGCGGAGACAGGATCCACCACGCGGGGGGACAGGAGCCATCACAGGCAGGGGAGGGGGACAGGAGCCACCACATGGGGGGACAGGAGCCATTACTGGGGGGGGCAGGAGCCATCACAGGAGGGGGGGACAGGAGCCACCACATGGGGGGACAGGAGCCATCACTGGGGGGGGGGGGGCAGGAGCCATCACAGGAGGGGGAACAGGATCCACTAGGGTGGGCACAGGGGTGGGCATGCAGTATTCTAGTATCATCTTGGCCCCTCCAGGGTGGGGTAGGGCTCCTCACCCCCTCCTGGACAGGACATCGAGAAGACAGGCTCTCTTTCCAAAATGTTAGTTTTGTCATCCCCCACTGTGATGTACAGTACTTAAAGGAGATACTCCAAGAGAACTGATTTAACTGATTGTTCTCCATACTTTGTTAATCAGTGTGGGTGTGATTGTGCCATTTCTTTATTTTATTACATTATAGACTGCATGTTTGAAGAACGGAGGTTTGCTTACAATTTAGTAACAGTAATTAAGCTCTGTGAAGAGAACCACGTGCTGCCTCGGTGTAATCAGGGCCGGTTCTACGATTTTTGGGGCCCTGGGCAGAAAGGGAATGTGTGAGGCCCCTCTAAATTGCAGAGACATGACGCATTCAGGGCTGTTTGCATCTGAATAGATGCCCCTGTGCCTGAAGCTGCAGCCCCTCCCTCTCAGTCACCTTCAAGCACCTCTTAACAGCTCATCAAGTGCTGAAGGTGTGAGGGCTGCCATCCCGCTGTGCCTCTCCAATGCTGCCGGGTATCTGAGCTTTGGTACTGCATCGGAGTCTGTTACACCCGACCTCAACAACAGAGGTGGGTGGAAGCTGTGCCGGCTTAGGGTGCGATCGGTGCCTGGTTAAAATTACGGACAAATGGCGTCCGTTAAAGAATCCTTCACGGACAACGGACAGACGGCCGAAATTACGGACTGTCCGTGAAATTTACAGACGGTTGGTCACCCTAAATATAGCTACACTGTGATCTAAAGCAAATCACTTTGTTTCAGTCAGTACACCCTGGATAAGAGACAGAAGGTAATGATGGCTGTGGCCTTATGTCTGATTTTCGATTTGGAAGAGACAGTAAAAGCCCAATTGTTTTTCTATAAGAAGTGTTGCAAAATGTGACAGAAAAAGATAGATAAATTGGGAAAAGCATTTTCTTATTTTCAGAATGCGGATATTGCATGTATAAATTGTGCAGTTGTCTCTACCTCCACACGTACTCTAGCTCTTGAAGCCAAAAGAATTCCGTTAACAAGGGCTCGTCTCTGGCTCAGCTCTACCGCACAGTTTTCTGGCCTGACCACTTGTTGGGACGGAAAAGTCCTCTTCTTTTATCTGAGTGGCCAACTGCACTCATGTCTGGATCATTAATGCTGATTTTTGTTCTCATAGGCAAATACGAATCATGCGTGTGGGCCAGCACATATGCCTGTCTCACGGACTGCATTTTTTTATGGACCCAAATTGCTTCCCTCATAGTGGTGGAAGGGTACTACTTTCACCAGGAGTGAAGAAGCATGAGTGCAGGGGTGGCAGCATACTGTGTAGTGATCAGTAGGAGTGAGAAGGTCCTTTTTAACCTATGTCATTGGAGTGAAACCTACAGACTCACTCATTTTTAAAATTCTGCTGCTGTGTGCTTAACTCACCCTTGGCCCACATTGGTTTTGTGTGAAGTGCTGTGAAGCGCAGAAGTGGTGTATCTGCGCTAGTGTACGTGTGCTTGGGAAGAATATAACACAGGTATAATACAGTACTAAGCAGTGCATGCATAGGGAATGCATGTGCTAGACGTATATGTGCCCTTGAGTGGTACAGCATCTGAAAGATGTAGTACTGTGAAGTGCATGCAGGGTAAATGCATGTGCTGGGTGTAACTGTATATGTGAGTGGTACAATACATAAAGGGTGCAGTGCATGCATGTTAAATGCATATGCTAGATCATGTGTGTCTATGATTGGTAGAGTACACACAAGATACAGTATTGGGCAGTGCGTGCATGAGATCCCCTCTAGACAAATTTGCGTATTGCTGCATTCATGTAAACTGGGTGAGACACACCAGGGAGGGTAAGACCAGGCTTCCCCATTAGACTTCAAAGGGTGCTCTTTGATTCAGTGAGAGCTCATAAGGAAAGGGCCTAGGCACATGTCAGGAAGGATATGGGGCTGATAAGAGAATCATAAAGAGTAGGGCTAGGGGCCCTGAGCTAATCTTTTGATGCACATATCACTGTGGCTGGCATCCAGGTGTGAATTCTAGTCACTGCCAGTGGCAGCTGGTGGAATTTGAAATTGGTGGGGTGTAAAACAAGTCAACACATTTTTTCATACAAGCATAGCAAGTTTTTATCAGTTGCAAAATATTTCATAGAATTTCTGGATTAGCCAAATGAGCCTGATCTACCCATAGGTGTGGTTACCAGGCAAGGAGCTGGGGATCTCCCCTTTTACACTATAGAACAGGTAACATGGGGCCACATATATCATCCTACTTTGCATTCGCAAAACGGTGCAAATCGCAAAATTCGGCCGTTCGGGAATGCAAAATAGCCTTTCAAGATGCATAAAAGGCTTTGGCAGTGCATTTTAGGTAATCACAATTTTTGGTGATTACCTAAAATTGAGACTACAAATAGGGAATCGCAATTCTCAATTCCCTAAGCACATGTACCAAGCATTTTCTAATGCGAAATTTACATTTAGTAAATGCTATTACCATCAACTCGCAATTCAGGACTTCGGCTATAAAAATCCCAAACCTATGTCTAAATAGCAAGTGAGACTATTTATAGACAAATGCTTAGGTTCGCTGCCGGGTCGAGAGGGGGCAGCGTCACCCCACAGAGTGAGCGGGGTAACAACGGATCAATAAGGTGACCTGTGATGGCCATATTTGATTGCGAAAACAGCTTCTTGTTTCCGACAGGTGCATGTCTGTGCGGAGGGCGCGTCCCAGCACTGTTTCTTAATGATCCCCCAGCTGCTGCTTTTTGCCCCGCATGCTAGAAGCCATCTATGCTTCCCACGGGTCCTCATTCAGGGATGAGGAAAAGAGAGGACACACCAAAAATACGGCAGCATTTTATTGCGTTGTCTCGCCAGATGAATGTGCAATCGGGGATGGTCTCAAACCCGCGGGTCCCTGTGTAGTCTGACAGGTTGATCATCAAAGGTCGCACAGGCGCGCTCAAGCTGCGTGGTCGATGTCTTCCTCCCCCAATTCGATCCGATATCCGAGATGTGAATGGAGAGTGTCTCCTGCCGCAGAGGTGCCACAAATGTACACTGCTTTCATAAAGAGTGCCATCCATGTCAATTAGGGCTCCCAGTTTTATGGTATTTTTTTTTTTACATTTCAGTCTGTATTTATCAATATTGATTTTTTGGTCATATTATTAGTATTTATCCATCTTTATTTTGTAGTTTGCGAATAATTGGAGTCAGAGTTGGTAAATTTCCACATTTATAGAACTGCTAAACATGCACTCATACTTTGATGCCTATCATATTATCGCAAATTCAGCAGCCAAATATAGAAAAATACTACACCCACAGGTAAATATTAGCAATTTACTACAAATATATTTTAACACATGCCTGAATTTAAAGATAACTTAACCTGTTTTTTAACTCCCCATGCTATCTATATGTTGATCTGTTGCCTTGTAAATCACAAGAGACTGCATGGAAAGTCGCTCATTACAAGCACAATTTTAAAGTATTTTTCCATTTTTAAAAATAAATACAGACAGGAAACACATTGTTTTCTGTCTGTATATATCTGTAAAAATCAGTACAAACTGAGAACTTGGAGCCTTAATGTCAATTGAAAAGTAGCCACTTATGGAAGGACGCAGGCGTGGTGGGTGGGGGTGGGGGATGGGTGAAGGCAGCAGAGTTGTTCGTGGATCCTGTACTCTAGTCTGGAAATAAAAATCTTACCTTGACTATATTCTACTTTGAAATGTTAAACAGCCGAGAACCAACACTTTAAACATACACCCTCTGCCTGGCTGTAATGAAGTGCATGGATGGCCCGCAGAAACTAAGTGCCAAGCCTCCCTCACAGCCAATCCAAGCACTACTCTCATGCTGTCTATAATAGTAAACAGCATAAGCGCAGTGCCAGGTTTGGCTGGGACAGGTAGATATAGTGCACCAAATGAGACCTTCGGGAATGTGACTCTTCTTCCCCAGCTCCCTGTCAGTACTGAATGTGGAAGCCTGACCTGTGCATGTCAAACTGGCTACAGCAAAATTCTGGCCAATCTGAAATGCGCAGTTCAGTCACACAGCTTCAGCTGGTTGTCCCAATCAACCATGCCTGCTGCTTGGAGAGACAGCTCCGCGGCTCCTATACAGGGACCGCCCCTGGAGAGCACTGTGATGAGTTTTGGAAACTCTGTTATTGTGGCCAGCAAATGTAAGAACCATAAAACCTTTTGGCAAATAATAAATACAATTGTCAATAATCCATATTGATTGTTGTTTCCTGAGGGTAGCATTACAGACCGACACGTCGGGTAAGTGAAGTTGTAGGATCTATACAGGAAGCCACTGCCAACATCACATGTACCTGAAATAAATTGTCTACTCACTGACGGCCATTCTTGTAAACAAAAGTACCCACAAAAACTGACACGAAAATGTTAACATTTATGTTTTGCGCAATTTGAACGAACCATTCACCCTAATTAATAAACAACTACCGCCATTTGTGATAGGGTAGATAAACAAAAGCGTTGTACCTGCTACCAATAGTCAACGCCATCCTATCCTCAGACCAGAAACAAAGAATAAGGGACTGCTCAGACCACCATAAGATTAACATTTAAAGATATATATAGGAAATAGTGATCCTGCAGGACTCTCCATCCATGGAAATTAGCAGCTTTACACCCTAAAGTTTAGTCTAAGATCACTGTATAAAACACTAGTGACACTGGAACGGAGTCCTGATGAAGGCCATGCCGAAACGAGCGTAGTCTGACAAATTACCGCCAGTTTCTGTACATCATCACATTATCGTCTTTTTCTCTCTCCCTCTTTTCTTTGTAAATTGATTACAATAAGTTGAATAACAAAGGATTGTTATGTATGTACATATGTCTAAATTTTAAGATTGTGTAAATAATGATATGAAGTTTTGACAACACAAAATGATGCTTTGAGAATATTTGAACAGAAATCAATCATGTAGAACAAAAAATTATATGTGTGTATACACTGAAAAAAGAAGAAAAAAAGAAACACGAATGGAACAAATATACACTGTTTGGATATCTGCTTGATTTAATAACACCAGGTAGCATATTAGAATTCCAGAATTACTTTGCCTGCATTTTTTGTTAACCACGGTGCCCAGGTGTGTGTTTTTAGCAAAATTCTGGCCTATCTGACGTGCGCAGTTCAGTCACACAGCTTCAGCTGGTTGTCCCAATCAACCATGCCTGCTGCTCGGAGAGACAGCTCCGCGTGCCCGCCCCCATTAAGGAATCAATTAATTATTTGCTCCTATGAAGGCACCGCCCCTGAAGAGCAGTGCGATAAGTTTTGGACACTCTGTTATTGTGGCCAGCAAATGTAAGAACCATAAAACCTTTTGGCAAATAATAAATACAGTTGTCAATAATACCTATTAAGTGAATCACACATCACCGAAGCGGAAAGGGTTTCCTTTCTCCAGTCTCACTACTCAACAAAAGAGGACTCCCAAGGCTTGACCGTTCCAAATGCCGTTACGCCCTCAAATATAACAGACTTCACAGAGCGGGATCAGACTCTAGCATGGCCCTGGAAGCAAATTACAAAGACTCACCCAAGTCCTGCACATTAGGCATGAAAGAAGTCAGCCTGGAATACAGAGAGACTCAACAGAACCAAGAGAATACCAACGGCACTCCTTGACCAAACAGCCTGCCTAAGGCATTATTCAAACTAATTCCGACCTTTCGGTCCGATTAACTAATCATATGATATAATAGTATTCTTTGCAAAGAGGTTCCTGATTCATGGAGGGGCTCAATTATCCAGCCAATTTCCAACGGAGGTAATAGAGTCCACCCAGGTAACTATCGCCTGACTGGCCTCTTAGACAATGAGGCAAAATACTTTGCAAGCCTACTTGTAGAAGATTTGACGCACTGGGTAAATGACTGCAGGACAATCCCCTGAAACCAAACTGGCTTCCGACATAAAACAGGAACAACATCAAATCTGATGGCATTATCCCTCTAAATAGAGAAACGCTCCGGAGTCATTCACTATTATACACTTGTTTCATGGCTATATAGTCCACATTCCATCAAGTCTCAAGAGAATTGAGATTTTCCTAGCCTCGGTGATAGAAAGGTTAGATTTTATTAAAGACAAGGAGGCGAGTATTATGCAGTCTCTTCTTGCTTTTTAGGTCTCGTCTGAGCCAGCGTTTTAGCACTGCTCTGGCGAGAGCTATAGAAAACGGGGATCTGGAAGTGCAAACAGTGCTTTTCAGGCCCCCAACTACAGGGCATGTGCGCCGGTCGCGCGCACCATTTGTCAGCCTGAAAAGCACTGCCTGATCACTTTCGCGTCCGCTTTGATGTCCTCAGTGAGCCGCCCGGCCACTGTGAACATCAAAGCGCCCGCGAAATGAATTACTTTCACTTTAACGTTCGCACCTACTTGTTTATTTAGGTCTTGTGCCCTGGCGATAACCTCTTTGGGCACCAGAGTCTGCGTTTTCATACCCAGCTCGACGCTGGAGGTTTGTTATTCTGGAGATTACACCGGTTAGGCAGTGTTACTCTGAGGACTGGATGACGTGCCAGGATTCGTGAAGTCTGAGTCAAAACGGGGCTCTTAAAACTAGAGTCCCCTACAACGACGTTAAAGAGAGAAAATGGCGATAATAATAATGTGATGTGCTGCTTAAAGTAAGTATTAACCACTGTGCAGCTTTACCGATGGATCTCCCCATTAGAGGCACAAGCAGATACACACCTTGAATGTATGAAAGGAAGCGGCTGGAATGTCACTATCTAAAGACGGCGCTATTTTTCCCACAGCTTTATTTTGGGTGTGGGAACAAAAGACACACAAGATGGCATTAGCATTACATATCCATATACTTATAGCCAATCACAGTAGACATCATGGGCAGACATAATCCATCGGGCTCATATAAGGAGCCCCGCAGCTAGCCCCCCAAGTCCATCCGTACATCACCCATGCGCCCCATACCAGAGGGTGCGCAGACGGCGCTATTTTAAAAGATAACTTTGTCAGCTAACTTCCAGACACCTCTCAAAGCTGGTACGAAATTGCATACATCCTTGTTCCTTCTTTCTGACTGACCTAAGGCCTTTCATATTGGGAATATTGCAAACGTTTGCGGTTTTTGTTCCCCTGCTTTGGGCCGCGAACAAGCATAGAATCGCTTTTGACTGCGCCCCAAACGCCACCGAGCGCAGCATCTATACATCAAACACAATCAGGATCGTATGCGAGCCGCAGGGGATGTTCTGGGGCTCAAGGGATTAGGTGGGGGAGGGGTCATCCTTTAGGTATTTGCGCCTCTCTGCTTGCTTTTTGAATGGTTTCTTTTTCCACAAATAGCCGATGCAGAACTCTGATATATCTCTAACTTCAAGAAAGCCGACCTGAAACTGCCATCCACAACCTTCAAATCACCCTGGACTTTCATAGTAGGAAATTGAAACCTACAGTGTGGTGCTGGACAGGCAGCCTCTAGCTTTGCCCTGCATTTATTCTTCCTCGTGTCTTGCACAGACAATATTGATTGGATCTCTGTTCTTCATTTCACACGCTTTGCTGGTCCGTGAATTCACTACCCTTAGGGTTAAAATATATATATATATTCACATATATACACAAACACCATTTATTCAGCACCAAGATACCCTTTGCGGTGAACGTGCGCTTCACAAATACACGTTATATATAATTCAGAATTATTCTTGATTTCAGTCAAATAGCTGTCGAAGCTCAGCAAAGTTCGAATAACATGGCTGACTTATTTTTGACATATGGTGCCAAAAGCACATTGTGCCCACTCTAATGCCCCTCAGCTGGCTACACGTGAAAGTAAAATCACATTTCTAGATAATTGGAATGGTATGTCAACCCTTCCCCACAGCCATCGCTCTAAGAATGTCTTCTCTATAAAATGGCTCATAATTTACAGTGAACCTCTCTCAATTTCCTATTCCTGACCAGATACAAGCACTTTGGAAGAAGAACATGTCAAACCCGTGGGACAACCTTCAAAGTCCCTCCTTGTAGCTCCTTAAACTCGAAGTAGGCTACCTACAAATTGGGAGGGATGTGTAAACTCCACTCTTACTAGAGCCGGATCCTCCAGCGCTCAGACCAAACCTCTACATGCGCCCATCTAGATTTAGACTAGAAGAAGGCTTTACTTTAGTCTCTGAATGGACAAGATGGGCTGTTTTAAAACTTCAAGACTTCCAGACAGTTTTGCCACAACTTACCCTTTTTTCTCATCCTCCACTTTTAGAGCCATAAATTGAGCAGACTCAGCCATTGCTTGGCAAACCTACAAGTAAATAAATAGGCTTCGTCCTCTTTTAAGAAGCAGTTTCTCTATTAAGGTAAGGGAGGGCCATACGGAGCTGCTCTAAATGGCCTGTCTTATCACCTGAGCTAATTCCGGTGTTTAATGAATAGATCTTTGTATTTCTTGGTAAATCTGGTTGTGTATCATTTGAATTATTTACTAATCTCTGCAAACCCTGTATGTTTCCACCTATCCCGTGTAATTTTCAGACTTAATTTGATGGAGGCGTCCATGTAGCTGACCAGCAGTGAAATTAGCGGTTCATTATTGGAGTTGTTTGGGGTGGGGGGGATGTTGCATTCCGATGGAACGCCCTCGCATCATGACAACAATCCCTTTTTAGGTCTCGCCTGAGCCAGCGCTTTAGCGCTGCTCTGGCGAGAGCTATAGAAAACGGGGATTTGGAAGTGCAAACGAGTGCTTTCCAGGCCCCCAACTACAGTGCATGTGCGCCGGGCGTGCGCACCATTTGGTAGCCTGCGTGTACATTTTGCGGGCGCTTTGATGTTCTCAGTGAGCCGCGCGGCCACTGAGAACATCAAAGCGCCCGCGAAAGTGCACACATTTGCCACCCCCTCCCTCATCCCACTTCCTGCTTGTTTCACAATGTTTTTTTTCTTTCTCAGTATTTTCTTTGGTTCTCTCTGTAGCGCTCTCTTCTTAGCTCTTAGTCTGCCTCTCCCTGTCTCTTTCTCCCTGCCTGGCTCTGTCTTTGTTTTGCTTTCTCTCTTTGTCTGCCTCCCGTTCTCTCCCTAACTTTCTCTCATCTTTCTCTAGCCATCTGTCACTCTCTCGCTCTCTTCTTGTCTCTCCACCTTTCTTTCTCTGCCACTTCCTGTCTGTCTTCTCTCTCCCTCTCTCTGTATCTCTGTCTATTTTTGTCCCGTGACTTTTTTTTCTTCCTATCTTTCATTTTTCTCTTGCTCTCTCTGTCTGTCTCTATCGTTATCTCCCCCCCCCTTATCTGGATTTCCTAATTTCTGTCCCTGATTTTCTTTCTATCTACCTCGCTCTCTCCCCCATTTATTTCCCTCTCTTCCAGGCATCCAGTTCTGGGTGTTCTTAATGTCCTGGACAAACTAAGACTGTTCGGTAATAAGTATTATTTTTGGGGTGCACGTGTAGTGAAAAACTTCTGACACAAACTGATGTCAGTGACATGGGCAGTAACTGCAGAGCGTTCAGTGCTTATTTTGTGTGCCTTTCCCACTGGAAAGCTTTGCTTGTGAGCAGTCACCCGGTTTTGATGTTGGTGTTGCATGCTTCTCAAGCATTCTGCTGGATCTGCAGGACAGGAGTGTTTTTCGGGGTGCCACTGTTTGCTCTCTGCTTGTTGTAGATACCAGCCGATGTGTGGCATTGGCCACTAAATAACATTCATTCAGAACTCTGCATCATCGTATAACGCGTCTGTCCTTCATGTACCAGCCTGCTCACATTGGGTCTGAGGCTTTCTCCTTGCACTTGTATCAAATATCATTTTCTATGGGCTTCCAGAGAATGGTTGTCACTGGCTGAAGTTCTTTCCTTACTGACTCTCGGTGGCCATTGGTCAAGCTCTGGTATTAATACACGCAGTCGCGCTCTTTATTCCATGCCAGAAGGTCCCAGCAGCAGGTTCCTTTGATAAGAGGCGGCATGGGATGGCACCAGCACAGACGACATTTATTCGGAGCACAGAACCATGTGCCATCCGCTGGATTAACGGACAGACAAACAATACAATGTATATCTACCCTGACCACAAAAGGGCTACCAAATATTGTGATCCAAGGATGTCCTGTGCAATCACTGGCACCGCCTTAGAAGGGGGCGTCCCTGCTGCAGCAGTCTTTGTTTAAGGTGCAGCGTGTGGTCTGAGCACCACTCAGCAGGTCACAAGCCCTTTGCGCCTCTAAAGGTGGATACGTATCTATCAGAAGGATGGCATCATATTAATGTCAACATTTCACTCCGTTTGCAGTCGGTTACTTTGGGCCAGACGAGAGCGACCAGTCTGATCCCAGGTACATAGCGCTCAAATGCTGCTGGAAGGCTGTTAGGAGCTGTAGCTCATCGATGTTTGTCTGCATTTAAACAGCTGCTCTTGTCTCAAGTACTTTCTGTCCCTTGTTAAACTCAAAACGATGATACTTCGGACAGCAGCGAGGTGCCAAGTTTGCTCTTATCCTAATTTTACAAAGCAGGAGTTGTAGCATAACATTTTTAACTGCAGCTCTGACCGCAGCGCCACATCCTCTGCCTCTAAATGTCACAGCACAAGAGACCTGAAACACAGTGTGAGGTGAGGATTGTGACATAATGACCCCTCTGCCCCACATTTCTCAGGGCCTTACTTTATTCATTTCGGAAGTGGGAATCACCCCAATACCCCGCCCCCTGTCTCTATCTCTCTCTTCTCTCCCTCTCTCTCTTTCTCACTCTTTCCCTTTCTCCCTCCTCTCTCTTTCTCTCTCTCTCTCCCTCCCTCTTTCTTTCTCTTTCTCTCCTCCCCCTCTCTCTCCTCATTCTCTCTCTCTCTCTTTCTCAGTCTCTCCCACCCTCTCTTGCTCTCTCTCTCTTTCACTCTTTCACTCTCTCCTCTCCTCTCTATTTCTCTTTCTCTGTCTCTCACTCCCCTCCCGCTCTCTCTTTATCTCTCCTCTCTCTCTCTCCCCCCTGTTTCTCTCTCTCCCCCTCTCTCTTTCTCTCTCTTTCACTCTTTCTAACCCTCTCGCTCTCCAACATACACTCCACATAATACCACTCAGTGCCACATAATTACATACCACATATTTACTCTCTACTCAATGCAACATAAATACACCCCGAAATCACTCAGTGCCACACAATTACAAGCCACATAATTACACTCTACTCAATGCAATATAAATACATTCCACAAAATACCACTCAGTACCACAGAATTACACACCACATAATTACACTCTACTCAATGCAACATAAATACACTCAACATAATACCACTCAGAACCACATAATTACACGTCACATAATTACTGTATTCAATGCAACATACATGCACTCCACATACCACTCAATACTACATAATTCAACGTCACATAAATACTCTCTACTTAATGCAACATAAATACACTCCGCATAATACCACTCTGTGCCACATAATAACATAATTGCACTGAACTCAATACAACATAAATGCACGCCTTTGGGTCAAGTCGCGCTATATAAAAAAAGCAAGAAAAAAAACCTTTTGCAATGCAATAGGTCTCGCATTACTGAATGTTTGTGCTACTGGTGTTGCATTATTATTAGCAATGCCAATAGCTCAAACTTTTATAATGCGAGACCTATTGCATTGCAAATGCTTGTTTTCACAGCAGTCAAGTAAGCACTACATTTCCCAGAAAAAAACAATGTAAAGAACTAAGAATGACATCACAATATATCCACCAATAATATGTTGAGTGCACCAATAGTTATGTTGATTGCGAACAACAAGTCCTCTTTTCTTGAGGCGAGAAGTTAAACAGATAAATAAAAACAAAGAAAAAACTGATAATAGAATAAAGAACATAACAACAATGTCCAAAAAACAAATCAAAGAGATTTTGTGATGCAGCGCGCGCTACGAAATTCGTTTTATTTATTTAATTGTTTACTTACCTCCAATTATCCATATTACGGTGTTTAGTACCCCCCACCCTGCCCCTCCCCCGCCCCGCCTTTCCGCCCCACGGAACTCCCTCCACCGACCGCAGCTGGAGGAGAGGAAGGGAGTCTCAAATCTGCAGTTCGTGAAACATAAGTCTTCAAACAATTACCCACAGACAATTTAGGTTGAGATGGAAAAAAAGGGATAAAGAATAGAGGATAGATTAGTTTTAGTGTGTCTATGAACTTGGAAAGAGACACCAAGAGAAGAAAGATGAAAGGATGTTACATCAAAGCTCTCACATCAGAAACACGTTTCAAACAAATAAAAGCATAGTACGTTTAGCACAAAACTGCTTGAGAGAGAGACATTATCTGGCCAATCAATAAACAATTTAAGCACCAAATTAACATCCCACTTGCAATTATATTTAGGAAGAGGTGTTTTAACATGTCGTACTCCCTTTAGCAGGTGGCAAACTAAAGGATGTTCATCAATTGGTCTCCCATCGCCACGTAGATTTTTAGCGGAAATGGCAGATCTATATGTACTGACGGTACGATAAGCTTTGCCATGAGAAGCTAAGCTAGCTAAACAATTGACCACTAAGATGACATTGGGTGAAATGGGATCTGAATTCCTGTCCAAACACCAGCTACACCAGGCGAGCCAGGTGGACTTATAGCAATCAGCATCAGGGATCCGTCTAGGATCATGCTTTGCTGATGTCCCAATGGGTTGATGAGAAGATCCGGGAAAGGAGGAATCGAAACCGGAATGTCCGAGGACATTACCAACAGAGAGGGAGACCACGGTTGGGCTTGCCAAAAAGGATTTACTAAAACAAGGCAAGAACGTTGTCTGCATGCTTGCGCGAGAACTTGAGCTATGAGAAGAAAAGGAGGAAAAGCATACAGAAGGTTCTGAGGCCAATGTTGGAGAAAGGCATTCGTGCCGATGGCTTGAGAATCCGGTCTCCAACTGAAAAATGAGGAAAATTGAGAATTCAGCAGAGATACAAAAAGATCTATTGACATTTTTCCAAAGATGAAAGAAAGTCGATTGAACACGGAAGGGTGCAACCTCCAATCGCTGGAATCTTCAAGATATCTGGAATGCCTCCCTGGAAGGTAAACCGCTTGAACAGAAAGATTGTGTTTTAGGCAGTAATCCCAAAGATGTCTGACTAGATCCGCTAGAATCTTTGACCTCGTACCTCCCAGATGATTGATATATCTGACTGCGGTCAGATTATCCATGCGAAGAAGAATGGTGCAACTTACTGTTTTTGGTGAAGGACTGGGTGACAAAGGAACCTGCAAGCATCTCTAAACTGTTGATGTGCAATAAGGACTCCTTCCGAGACCATATGCCTCGAGTCGAGAACTGGCCACATCTTGCGCCCCAAACTGTCCAGACTTGCATCGGATTCTAATACTAGATCAGAGGCAGCAGAGAAGATAGTTCTTCCGCTCCAGGCATCTAGACGTTGAAGCCACCACGGAAGCTGTTCTTTGGATTCCTGGTCGAGAGCAATGGGATCTGAATAGGAAAGGCCTCAGCGAAGATGTCGAATTTGTAATCGCTGAAGGGCTCGATAATGAAAAGGGCCTGGAAAAATGGCCTAAATTGACGAGGCCAGAAGGTCTACTAACCGAGCCAACGATCTGAGAGAAAAAACCGGAAGAGAGAGAAAATGACGAATCTCCTTCTTTATAAGAGAAACTTTGTGAGACGGAAGTTGGAGGATAGAACGGGAGGTATCTATGAGAAAACCGAGAACTGCCAACTGTTGTGTCAGAATACGTGATATCTTTTTCCTCAGGAGCAGAAGAGAAGTCCTCAGTCCCCTTCACCAACACCCAGGACCGAAATGGCTACCACTTCATGGTCTTGCAATTCTGCTAGCGTTCAGCAGCTTGCTGCCTAGAAAACATATAATCACAATTAATAGGGACACACTATCTCATTATTCACTTCTCTGATATTTGCATGTAAATTACTAGTAATTTTACATTCAATCACAAGGTTTACCTGAGAACCTTTTGAGGAATTGCTTCTCTCTAGTTATTGTTAAAATTGAATTTTGCATAAACTCCAATATGATTTATAGTTCCTTCTCTGAAATATTTCTCATTGATAACCTTTTCATGTAGATGATTACTATTCTGTTTCACCAATGGCCCGAAGCATTTCAGGAGGGCACACAACAGAATTCCCACCATCCGGTTTATAGCAAAAAACTTGCCTTCATTTCACGCTTCATTAGTTCTTTGCCCAACGAGTTTCAAGGAAATGCTCCTCTTCGTCAGGGGCTCGCTTGTTTAAACAGAAGGAACAGCAAATCCGTCTTTTATCTTCAAGGCATCTGCATGTGTTTAATTAGTTACAGCCATCAGTTGGCCCGCGTTATGTAGAGCGGCATGCTGGGACTTGGAGTCCCTGTTATTCCCTTAGTGGGTTAAGTTCCTTGTGTCCATATTAAAAGCATGCGTATTTTCCTAAGTAGGACTCGTGGCATTTCAGGAAAGTCTATTTAAACTTGGAACTCTGTGCTGCATCGCGCTTGAAATCGTTTCCAGCAGCAGCCTCTCATACTGTGTGTGGATGGTGCTCTTCCCCAGGACAGGGCTGCCCTGCATAATTTTGTTTCACCAATGGCCCGAAGCATTTCAGGAGGGCACACAACAGAATTCCCACCATCCGGTTTATAGCACAAAACTTGCCTTCATTTCACGCCTCATTAGTTCTTTGCCCAACGCGTTTCAAGGAAATGCTCCTCTTCGTCAGGGGCTCGCTTGTTTAAACAGAAGGAACAGCAAATCCGTCTTTTATCTTCATGGCATCTGCATGTGTTTAATTAGTTACAGCCATCAGTTGGCCCGCGTTATGTAGAGCGGCATGCTGGGACTTGGAGTCCCTGTTATTCCCTTAGTGGGTTAAGTTCCTTGTGTCCATATTAAAAGCATGCGTATTTTCCTAAGTAGGACTCGTGGCATTTCAGGAAAGTTTATTTAAACTTGGAACTCTGTGCTGCATCGCGCTTGAAATCGTTTCCAGCAGCAGCCTCTCATACTGTGTGTGGATGGTGCTCTTCCCCAGGACAGGGCTGCCCTGCATAATTCTGTTTCACCAATGGCCCGATGTATTTCAGGAGGGCACACAACAGAATTCCCACCATCCGGTTTATAGCACAAAACTTGCCTTCATTTCACGCTTCATTAGTTCTTTGCCCAACGCGTTTCAAGGAAATTCTGTAGGTTCTTAAGTGTAGTCTATCAATGTCCTTTTAAATAAGTATAATGAAAGTTCCACAGTTCAATACTCAGCGCTAAGCTTCAGAATGCTTAAATTCAAATGTCAATGCCAAGCGCTGAGACTCTAATGAAAGTTCCACAGTTCAATAGCCAGCGCTGAGGTATAGGATGCTTAAATTCAAATGTCAATGCTTTGCGCTGAGACACTACTCTTCCTTACTAAACTTACAGCGAACTATTGTGTAGTCTGGAAACACTCTCGTATTTTTACCGCAATGTCCACAAACTCTACCATTCAGTTGTTTCTCCAAAACTGACTCAAAGGATCTACTCACCAAACAGAAAATACTTTGACTGAAATTGTTGACAGACGCTACTCACGGCCAAGAACAAGGAAGTTGAACTGAAAGTAAGTGGAATCCTGTTGCACATGCGCGGGAAGGCCACTTCGATACTCCTGACAGAATTCTCCTCATGCGCAAAGGAGAGACGCTGCTGGTTGCTCCGAAGCTTCAGTTGAAGTGCGCAGTGTCTTGTGAACACGCGTGCTTTCTCTCGTTTCCAGGTTAACCACTAGACCGCTCCAGGGTAATTCAGGGGAAATCTTTAAATACTGTATTGCTTGACAAGAAGGTGTTTAGTCTTCTTTATCTTTCTATGTGAGTTGACAAGATTGCAATCTAGTAAGGTCCTGACATGTTGTGACGGCACCAGGACAGATTTTTGAAGATTCACGAGAAAACCTAATCGAAATAAGAGATTCTGAAAAAGTTGAAGATGAGAAAGCAGAAGGGTTCTGTCTTGGGCCATGATAAGAATATTTTTGAGGTATATAATGAGACAAATTCCTTGAGCTCTTGGAAAGGCCACCACTGGACGTAAAATCTTGGTGAAACACCAAGTGGCTGAAGGCAAACTGAAGGGAAGGACTTTGTAATGATAAAAAGTATCTTCTCATTGAAACTGAAGATATTTTCTGTGAGAATGATGAATAGGAATTGTTAGGTAAGCGTCCTGAAGATCGAGTCTGACCAGCCAATCGTCCTGGATAAGAATGTCTCTGAGATGTAAGATGGTCTCCATTTTAAAATGCTGATAAACTATAAAATTGTTGAAGTCCTTTAGATTAAAGACTACACAAAACTTCTTGTTCTTTTTCTGAACTTGAAAAACGTTGCTGATAAAACCTGAAGGATAGAAGGGTCCTTGTTGAATTGCCTGTTTGGAAACGAGAGACGCAATTTCCTTGCAAATGATATTGTTCTGATCTAGGGAAAAGTGCATGCGAAGAGGTAAGTAATGTTGAATTGGAGTTGATAAAACTCTTTGAGATAACCTTGAACCGACTGAATGAGCCAGGGATCTGAAGAAAGAGAAATCTTAGAGTCTAGAAACAAAGCCAATCTGCTCCCTACGGAAGGAGGGCCAGAATTGAAAACACTTACTGGAGTACTGTTCTCCTTTGTTCCTGTATCCTCTGGACTGGAAGGCTCTGGAACGTCGAGGATAGAATTGGGGTTTGTATCCACAATAGGAGTCGGATTGACCTTACTGATTCAAGGAGCCTCTTTTGACGGAGCAGCCAGCAAAGTAACTCCGACCTTTGCCGGCCCTGGCAAAAGCCAGAGGGGTAAAAATCTTCTTGAGAGAAGTTTTGGCTTTATCAATAGTTGCAAAAGTGGAGACATATTTACCCAATTCTTTAATAAAGGAGTCACCAAAAAGAAGACCTTTAGCAGAAGAACCCTCTTCCTTAGAAGTCAAAGAAAACAATCTTAAGTAGAAGGCTTTTCCTTCTTTCCAATGAAATATGGGCATTGGCATTCCCCAAAATACAAATAGCTCATTGAGCCCAATTAGAAAGGGTATCAGGGTCCACAGTAGTACCTTCATTTTGGCTTCTTCAGCCAGATCAAAAATTCTGATGAGAGGACCCACCAAATCCAACAACCTATCTTGGCAATTAGACCATGCTCTATCCACTCCCTTCTTGGGATCATTGCCAATCTTGGTAAAAAACATCAGCATATTAGGATCAATGACAGGCGTATTAGTTACATTATTAGGAAGGGAAGTACGGGTACACTCTGATTTAAGTTTATTTCTCATGGACTTATCAAGGGCATTGCGTAAATAAAAAGAAACATATTCAGCCACATGGTCAGAAGGGAACCATTCAGTAGAGTTAGGGTGGTGAATGAGAGAGGGATTGAACATAGGTTCACCCAGATAATCCACTAGATCATAAGACTCAGGGTGAAATGCACCACCGTCATCAGGAGAAGGTTTACGCCTTTTCCCCAGAGGCCCATGAATAGAAAAGTCATTTGATTCATCCAAAACATATGAGTCATCAACAATGCCAATATCATCATCAGTATCCCTTAAATGAGAAATAACTATAGGGTAAGAGGTAGGACCCAATTTGGACACCTCTCGGGTGGGAGGACCAACTTTAATAGAAATACCCCTAGAGGAGTCAGAAGGGGAGGGGAGTTTTTTTTATTTTTAAAAAAAGACCCTTCACGAGAAGCAAACATCCTGGACAAGGAAGCTTCCAAATTCTTTGAAATATCCAACATAGAAACAGAAACAGCCTTTTGAACAGAATCCTTTATGAAAGACTTCAAATTATCTTTGCAAAGTTGAGAATCTTCCTCCTCAGTCATGCTGAATTAAATAATAATATTCTCTAAAGGAAAAGAACAGAAAAAGAAATCAACAAGCAAAGGGTTAATATTAGAAAAAGTGCTGATCGGAACACAATGGGAGTGTCTGGAGGTACCACTCACAATATATGGGCGGAGACTGACAGAAAGCCACACCAGAAAGGCGGAGTTCACTCAAACATCTCAGCGACGTGAGAGAAAAAACACCCGATGACTAGTATCGGGTACGATGATCCACAAAACTGCTGAACACAATGAGAAGGCAAAGACAGAGGGCTTCAGGGTAAATGCGGGACGAGCGCAATTCTGCGAAAGTGGTTAACAGAAGCCGCGCATAACGATAAGACCGTTAGAAAGAGAAAAATGGTCGTGCGAGCACGCAAGCGAGTGCAGGAGACGCCTGAATAAAAAAATGAAATACTTAAGTCTAAACAATATTAAACCAACAATATATTAAATAATAACAATTAAACGCAAACCGCAAATTTGAATAAGGGCAACAGATAATACTTATCTTGACTGCGAGCAGCAAGATAAGAGGACTTGTTGTTCGCAGTCAACATAATTATTGGTGTACTCAACATATTATTGGTGGATGTATTGTGATGTCATTCTGTAGTTCTTTACATATTTTTTTCTGGGAATCGCAGTTCTTGCTTGGCTGCTGTATAAATAAAGCAAGAAGAGACTGCATAATAAGAGCCTCGTGTATTATAATAAAATTACTGTGGATAAAACGTGTTTCTTGGTGAATCCTGTTAAACCTGTTGAAAGAGATACAGATGCTTTACTCTGATACCTGGACAAGGATTAAACACGTGGGAAAGGCTCACAAGTGTCTTGGAATATACATACTATAATTGGTCTGGAGCATGGGTGCATATTGTGAGGTAATTCAGTTTCCGTTCTCGTTCGTATTTAGCCACCATTTTGTGTCTTTCTGCCATTTTGTGTTGCCCTCACTCAGGCGGCACGGTGAACGAAGAGTTGGTTTTCCTCATCCTACTGCAACGTGTCAAATAACCTCCTGCCTCTGTTAATAGCTGGTGTCAGGGTCCGGCCGACTCCACTAATCCTCGTCTGGTCTGACTGATCCCTGTTTCAACTATCTATTGGTTCGCACCATTCTTTCCTGACTTTATCTTATCCTCTGACCTTCGCTATCCTTTACTCGTATTCTCTCATTTCACAACTGTCCTCTGGGCCATACAAATGTGTCCTGCCACCTGCAAGTCGACTTATAAACACTACCACTGATTAACTTGTGGGGGAGGGTGACAAACACTGTTGGGAGAGGGGCTATTTGAGTTACTTAATATCTTGTTTTCACATTCTTCTCATTGGTTGACCCTGTATGCATTGGGAGTGTTCTTTGTGAATATGTATGTTATAAAAGATTGTGCGCCACGAAGTAAAGTGGCGGTCTCCTAAGAACATACCGAGTGTACTTCTGGGACAACTGTACTTAGCTGCAGCTAATAAACCCTATCTTCTACGCCAAGTGTCCCGTGTCTCTGTTCGACAAAGCAGGTGAACTCAGGAGATTAAGGCGTACCCTGCGCCGCCAGGCCCCTAAGGTCTTGGTTCTTCAATTGGCACCAGTGCTTTTCAACATTTACATACAAGATTGCTCATTAGAACTTGAAAATACTAATGCCAATGCACCAAAACTAGGCGATTTTCAAATATCAAACTTATTTTTATGCCGACAGCCTGTTGCTGTTTAGTGAAACTAAAAGTGTTCTTCAAGGGTAAATAAAGCTCTATGAGTGCACAGTGTTCAATACACTTGAGATACATATCAATAAAGCCAAGATAGTAATTTTGGGAAATAAAATTATAAAAGCTGGAATGTAGAACATTAATGGGACTATCATAACCAAAGAGCCATAGTACAAATACTTGGGCGTTGTGATAGATGCAAAAGCCACTATCTTCCTGAAAAAAGGGTAATTAAAGCAAAGACTCTAGCATTATATGCAGTATTCTTTAAATTAAAAAAAAACGTTTGGTCCTAAATCTGGACCCACTACTTAAAGTAGTAAATTTCTTCTGACATTAACCTATGGTTGTGAGATTCTCTTTGAAATGGATGGGCATCTATTAGGTTTGGGCCTATAAAAGTGGGCTGGATTAACCATTAAGCAAAATAACAGCCGCGGTCCGTGGAGGGAGTTCCGTGGGGTGGAAAGGCGGGGCGGGGGAGGGGCAGGGTGGGGGGTAATAAACACCGGAATATGGATAATTGGAGGTAAGTAAACAATTAAATAAATAAAATGAATTTCGTAGCGCACGCTGCATCACAAAATGCGATGCAGCGCGCGCTACGAAATTTGTTTTATTTATTTAATTGTTTACTTACCTCCAATTATCCATATTCCGGTGTTTAGTACCCCCCACCCTGCCCCTCCCCCGCCCCGCCTTTCCACCCCACGGAACTTCCTCCACGGACCGCGGCTGCAAAATAAGCACCTGCTTAGGGCATCAACAGAAGGGGGGCACCACAGAAACTTTCCATTGACGGATTTACCATGGGCCATATGGTGCAAAACTGCAAATCTTGCAGCTGAACCTATAAACAAAGTGGAAGTATACCAAAATAAACACTATTTGCCATCTTTCTGTACGTTTTGTTTCATTTTGAAAAAGAAAGTTTTGTTTTACAGTTTATTATTGTTTATATTTTGTATTATATATATGGGGGCACCAAAATCTTTTAAGTGCTTAGGGCCTCTGAAGGTCTTAATGCGGCCCTGCTATAAAACAATATTCATTCATGCCTAAGTCTGATTAGAATTTAGGTTGACTAAACAATCACTGGCAAGACAAGGGGCTTATCTAAAGGTTTGCCATAAGATGCGCACATCAAAAGTAGGTACATTAGACTGACTGTGCTGGCAAGAAATAACACTTTCAGGAACAAAGGCGGTCCATGGGTGTTATCTAGAAAAATGCCTTGATTTATTGCACACTAATGTGCTTTGGAATCTTCAAATCACTCACATAGTATTAGGGGCGCTAATAAGAGTGACAGTTACTTGTCTAGGCTTGAGGACAAAAATGAAATTTTCAGGCACTGGATGGTAATTCAGTTTTACACTGAGCAAAAAGACACAAACCTACTTAGTTACAGCTGACTCTTAGGGGCCGATTAGGATGGTGCTGGGACCGGCAGCCAGTGGTGCGGCGGTCCCGCACCGGCAATTAGGATGCCACCGCAACCGTGGCGGTGGCATCCTCTATTCTCAGCATTGTGGCGGGCGGTGCTCAGAGAACCGACCGCCACAATGCTGTGGCTGCACTGTGTGCATTTGCATGCACAACGTGGCAGGCACTGCGCGGTGCCTACCACGTCGTCCATGCAAATGCAGGGGGGTACCATAGGTACACCCATGTGCCCCCCCCCCTCCCAACATCCAGGGGGCCCGCAACGGGCCCCCAATCAGGAATCCGCAGGCCTTTCTGTGGCGGCAACGCCACCACGGAAAGGCTGCTTCCTGCTGGCATCCTAATATGGCTGGAGGTGTCTTGCAGACACCGCCACCATATGCAACCCTTTTCCGCCCGGTCAACCCGTCGACCGGGGGGAAAAGTGGCGGACGGTCTTTGCGTCCGCCGCGGTCCCCCCGCCATCATAATATGGTGGGGGGGAAATGGGAGGCAGGCGGGGTATGATGTAGGGCGGATCGCCACCGCCATGCGGCCGGTGGCGATCCGCCCTACATCATAATAGACCCCTAAGTTTCTGGCACTACTTTTGGAAAACTCTTATCTCTGGACCTAAATAGCTAAGAAACAATAATATATGGAGGCTCTGTAGAGAGATACGTGGAATCAATGATTAATTTGGTCTGTTTGTGTCCAGCACTTCTAATGGAAAGAAAGGCCCAATTACGAATTCCCTTCAACACCCTGCAGATTCGAACATGTAGACAAGCCATCACCGCAGCTCAGAATCAAAGAAATGTCAGACTAAATATTAGATTCGTGAAACAGATAAAATGGCATCCTTGACAGAGAGCAAGGTGGACACATAGAAGGCTGCCACCATCGAGTAATTTGGGGCATATTTACAAGAATTGCCACTAAGCAGTTTTCACGTTGCTTAGCTGCAATTGTTTTACTGCTGCAGATGGCCAAATCCTAACGCTATGTTTGTGACGTATTTACAAGACCTCGCTACATGGCGCTAGGATCAGCTTGCGGCCGGGAGAATTGTCGCTAACACTAGCATCAAGGCGATAGAAAAATACACGTTAGCATTATAAAAGTGCCGGACGGCCAATTAGCTGCAAAGAAATTCACGTTAGTCAGCCCAATATCACTTTTCAGCATCTAGAGGCAAAAACAACTTACAAATACACCTCTAAGGAAAAAAAATATAAAAACACCAGACTGCAGAATGGAGCAGCCAGGACTAAGTTCAGCACAGGTAAAAAAAAAAAAAAAACCCCAACAGCGAGTTCCAGGGGAAGAGGAAATGCAGATTCAGGGCCTCATTTATGAAAAGTGGCGCATCGCTGGGGAAAACCAGTGATACCTCACTTTTCATTGTGCTATCCTTGCGACACTATGGATGCACCGAGTTTACAGTACGGCGCTCCATGTCGCAGGGACTCAATGGATACGTCAGGAATCCTAACGTATCTGGTGCCGCAATAATGATGCATTGCTGGAGTGGGTCGGATAACTCACACAATTCCAGCAATGTGTCAATACACATGGGTAAGTCCCATGTTAACAGCCCTGCATCCCTCCTTATGCCTGCTTGACAGGCGTCAGGATTGTTATTCAACCAAATAGTAAGAGTGGCACAGTGGAATCTCATAGATTTCACTGCGCCACTTCGACAACACATTTTTTACGTAGGAACGCCCACCCTGCATGCATTATATTTGACGCAGGTATAATGTGGTGCAATGCTTTACAAAGTGACCCATCTGCCTAAATGTGTCAGATGGTAAATCTGGTGCAGTGTGGCACATTGTTTACTTTGCCGCCTCATCACAAAAAAGTGACGCAACGGAGGCACAAGCCCTCATAATAAAGGGCCTCAGTCAGGAGGAGAATAAGATACTGATTGCGGAGGTGACGAAGCTGTGGTATTCATATGTTGTTAACTTTATCTTTTGGGGTTTTACTGTTTCTTTAATTTGTGGAATGCTATGTCCAGAACCTTGTTATGTCATTTATGATTCTATGCTGCCCACGACAGTTGCTGCTAGCTTCTGACTACTTCAGTTGCTCCTGCCGTGGGCTCCTTCTTCAGTATTTACTTTCTTGGTTTTACTACCAATAAAACGAGTTTGGACTTTACATCAGCGTCATCCGGAGTTTGTGGATATTTCCCATACTACAGAAGCATCAACACCAGCTCTTGGTCAGCTCCAAGGTGCCACTGGGGAACAAAAAGCTATATGGCAGTCCATAGTCAACAAAGTAACTCCATCTCCGAAGTCAAGAGGACAGTGACGGACTGCAAGAAGCGCTGGCATGATATCAAGTGCAAAAATAAGCAGAAACTGGCTATCAATCGACATGCTGAATTGCAGACTGAAGGTGGCAGTCCAGTGCAAAATAAAAAGTAAAATATTTTTTATTGAGTAGAAGGATAGAACAATTTATTACGTCATGAACAGTAAAAATCCAATAATATTATTTTTTATGATATTATATCAAATTCACAATAAGGCAATAAGACGCTAAAACACAGGGATTAGTTATAACTTTGATACGGTTATCCCAGGCTCTCCTTAAACAGAAATAAAGTGCAATGTGTCAGTTAATACTTTTAAGAAGCTGCTTGAAGCATTAAAAAAGACACATAATTCAAAACAAGATGACATCAATCGACTATACCCCCTAACCTGGATGATGTGCATTATTGCGAAATACATAAGTAGTAAAAAAAAAACATATATATATATATATATATATCTATATATTCATACATTTCTATATATATATATATATCATCGCTTATGCGGATGATACCCAACTCCACTTCACTTGGGAAAAAAATGACATATCCCCGGCTCATGCCCAAGCCTGTCTTACAGCTGTTTTTAAATGACTTGTATCTGCTCAGCTCAAGTGCAATGAGGACAAGTCGGAAATTCTTCTGTATGGAACTTTCCCCCCTCAGTTTAGGGAATCACTTTGGCTGGCAGATTATCCTCTACCTAACTCTGCGGGTCAATCAGTCAAAAACATGGGGATCTGGTTCAATGAAGATCTCCGCTTTTCCACTCAGATGAAGAAACTAGCAGGGCAGTGCTTTGGTACACTGATATCACTCAGGAAGTTTTTACCCCTCCTACCCAGGGCAGCCAAGGAAATGGTTACCCGCACCCTGATTCTCTCACGCATCGATTATGCGAACGCCTTGTACATCGGCTTGCCAGGGTACCAGCTGAAGAAACTGCAGGTAACACGAAATGCTGCTGCCAGGGCCCTTCTTAATATTCCTGGAAAATCCAACATTAAGCAACACCTGCATGACCTTCACTGGCTCCCGGTGGCCCAAAGAGTTAAATTTAAAGCCCTTACTCTGGCTCATGCAGCCCTCTATGGATCTGGTCCGCTTTATCTAAGGAAACGTTTTAGCTTCTATGTACCACGGAGACAGCTGCGCTCAGCCAAGCAGTGCCTGGCGGTGATCCCACATTTCCACCTGACAAGAATGGGGGGACTTTCCTTGGCTTACAAAGCAGTGGAAGCCTGGAATTCACTTCCCCTGGATCTGCTCGGAACTCAAGATCCTAAAATGTTTAGGAAACAGCAAAAAACTCTGCTTTTCATTTAGTCCACATTTGTCTTTCAGCTCCTGCCCTTCTTTTGGCTTTCACGCCGGGACACTCCTGAGTAGCCGTGCGCGTTATAAATGACAATAACATATATATATTACCTACTGGCGGTCGCCAGTAGGTAGTTATAGTTAGGACCTATTTTCCATAGGAAATCCGCAACATTCTATTCCCAATAAGTCTGGCGCCGGTTGACGAATCTTCACGAAATTTTCCAAACTTTTGGCCAGCTCCGGTCCGCTCCTATCCTGAAAGTTTCGTGGTGATTCGTCTCAAGCGGGGGCGGAGAAACAAGGGGGGTCCCAAAACGCGTTTTCCCCATGCAATTTCCCATAGGACCTGTTGACGCAGCTACAGCCCGAACTGCTGAACGGAATTACACCAAATTTGGCAAAGAGATAGTCCTTAGTTCAGACTCGTGCCTTTTGCATAAATGGTGTAAATCTGTTCAGTAGTTCCTGAGAAAATTAGACTAAAAAAGATAGATATATCTATGGCCTCGGAGGATCCGCGCACCCTATGCGCACCCTAAGTGCACCCTCCCCGAACCGAGCGCGCACCCTCCCGATCACGTGCTGAATGCTAATTGGCTGTGAAGTGTCTGTCTACATTCGAAACCAGGAACTGTTGGCAGCCATTTTGTGCCTCGGTAGAAGCGAGGCTGAAGCAGTAAGGGGAATAAGTGTTTAAAACATATAAAGGGGGCAGGGTAGAAATACTCTGACCCTCTAGTGTTGCTAAGGGGGTCCCAGAAGGACCCCCTGGGGCCCCCTTTAAAAAAAAGAAAAAAATCGGCGAATTAGTTAGGATTTTAACAGAGAGAGCAGGAAAACCTGCTCTCTCTTTCAAAATCCAAACGATATTGCTTTTGCACACGGGGAGCTGCATGTCAGCAGCTCCCCATGTGGAAAAGCAATGCCGGCTCCCGAAGGACACGGGGAGCCGGCTTGGAACATGGGGGCGTTGGGGCTCCCCCCACGGTCTCCAACGTTTGTTTATAAGCCCCGGGGGATGGGGTCCCCGGGGATAATAAAAATTAGTGATAGGGGCTATTTTTTTTTTTACGGTAAAATTAGGAGTCGCGCATCCTAACGCGTTGGGTGCACGGTTTCTCTCGCGTTGGGTGCGCGGTTCCTAACGCGTTGGGTGCGCGGATCCAAGGAAAAAACCTGAAATTTTTGGGAGATAAACATCAAGCATAATTGTTTTGTTCTTGAGTGGCTCTAAAAAGAGCCGTTGTGTTCATTCAGAGTTTTTGGTACTTATAAGTAAGTACCTATACAGAGTCTAAAGTTGTTGAGGAGGACTCTGTTTCCTTCATCAGTAAAGTGTACTCCATCTCTCCTATACATCTCTTGCATGTGAAAGCGCAGATTGTTATTGTAAATGGACCCCATTCTATAGTCTCGGAGAAAAGCAGAAACAGATTTATTCACATATTTCCTAGTTTTCTTAATTTGTGGACAAAAATGATTGGACCAGTTCCATTTCTGCCTTTGGCATATGTTAGAATACACAAAGGCAGTTTTGGGAAAAAGTTAAATCAATTCTGCAAAGGTGTCCTTCATAAGCATTTCCAGACCTACCCCAGTCAAAGTGCCTAGGTCATTGCCACCACAGTGCACTATTATGAGGTCAGGGTGCATTAAAGATTTTACCAATGGCATCAATTGGTGCCACTTTAACCCTCTCTGTCCAATCCATTTAATGTCTACATTTGGCAAACCTAGGTCTTTGTGAATGCCTTTGTTTTCTGCATACCTTTGGCTCCAGAAAATATAGCTGTGTCCCACAATCCACACTCTAAGCATCTTGAAGGGAGATCTGGATGCACTCAGACGGTCTTTGTAAATGAAATGGCAGTTTGAAAAGTAAGATTTTTCTAAAATGGTGGCTAAGATGCAGTTTTGAAAAAAGACAAGAAATTATTGGTTGTTTGACAACCTTCTACACTGAAAGGTAGGGTGCACGTTTCTGTTTTTAAACGCATGATTCTTATTGGTTAACAAAAAGTGAGTGAAAGGAACATTATATTTGATAAGCTGTTTTGTTGAAAAGTCAAGCACACTTGCTGTTTTGATTAGCAACATTGTGTGCTGAACTTGTGACCTGTGTGCTCAGTTCAGTGTTCCATGACCTGTTCCTATGGTAACAGGCAGAAGGCAGATTGGGGGTAGGGTTCAAATTTATGTCATTTGGAAAGGGTTGAAATGTTTAACCAATAGAAATGTGTGTTTGCTTTTGAATTTATGTGGGAAGGAATGTGATTTGATGTTTACATGTATATGTGTGGAAAATGAGAGGGAAACTTTGCCATTCTTTGGTTTTGCTGACAGGTGCACAGTGCAGAGATTCTGTATAAGAAAATCTGGTGTGTGACTGATATACTTCTTAATCTACAAAACAACTTGAAAGGTGAGTTATTTAATTGTGAGGGGATGTATGTGCTGTATTTTGATTTTAATCAGATTAATGTATTTCTCCTGGTAAAGTGCAGGGAGTACTTTTTTTGTTTACGATCTTATTGACAGTGTGTGTGCATGTAGAAATCATTCTGTGATAAGCATTTGTGTTTTTCATGTGTTTGCAGAAAGATAACTGTGCTGTTTTTATATTTTGGTACAATTAGAAATCAGTCATTGTTTATAAATTTGCTAAATGAGTCATGTTTCTACACTAAAATGTAGTATTTGTAGATTAAGAAATGTGTTTTGGTATAGTGCAAGGGATAGTGTTGTTTGTCTAGGATCACACAGTGAGTCTGTGTGCATTTAGGAATCATTTTGAGAGAACGATTTTGGTACTAATCTGTAGTAGTAGATTTTCTGCAATGTGTCCAGTCACCTTAGATCTTGTAGACTAGTAAATGTGTTTTGTACAAGGGATAGTTGTCTGTTTACAATCACACTGTGAGTCTGTCTGTATTTGGGTAAGCACTGTGAGAGAAGCATTTGGTAAAATTATGTATTTGCTGACAGACAATTGTTTTAAAACCTGTCATGTTGTCAAGTTTTAGTAGCATTAGAAGCCATTCTTTGCTTGTGCATTGATAAAATAAGTCAGGCTTTGACACTAAAGTGCAGTACTTGAATATGTAGATTGTGTGCAGTCCCCTTACCCCTTCCAGACTAGTGAATGAGTTTTGGTAAACTCCTAGGATAGTGTTGCTTGTCTAAAATCACACTGTGAGTCTGTGTTCCTTTTGGGTAAGGATTGTGAGAGAACAATTTGTTAACATCGTGTATTTTCTGACAGATAACTGTTTTAAAACCTGTCATGTTGTCAAGTGTTAGTAGCATTAGAAGCCAGTCTTTGCTTATGCATTGATAAAATGAGTCTGGCTTTGACACTAAAGTGCAGTATTGAAATATGTAGATTGTGTTCAGTCCCCTTACCCCTTGCACAGTAGTTAAAGAGTTTTGGTAAACTCCTAGGGATAGCGTTGCTTGTCTAGAATCACACTGTGAGTCTGTGTGCATTTGGGAACCACTGTGAGAGAAGCATTTGATAACATCATATATTTGCTGACAGATAATTGTTTTAAAACCTGTCATGTTGTCAAGTTTTAGTAGCATTAGAAGCCAGTCTTTGCTTATGCATTGATAAAATGAGTCAGGGTTTGACACTAAAGTGCAGTACTTAAATATGTACATTGTGAGCAGTACTCTTACCCCTTCCATAGTAGTGAATGAGTTTTGGTAAACTTCTAGGATAGTGTTGCTTGTCTAAAATCACACTGTGAGTCTGTGTGCATTTGGGAAAGGATTGTGAGAGAAGCATTTGGTAACATCGTGCATTTGCTGACAGATAACTCTTTTAAAACCTGTCTTGTTGTCAAGTTTTAGTAGCATTAGAAGCCAGTCTTTGCTTATGCATTGACAACATGAGTTAGGCTTTGACACTAAAGTGCAGTACTTAAATATGTAGATTGTGTGCAGTCCCCTTACCCCTTCCATAGTAGTGAATGAGTTTTGGTAAACTCCTAGTGATAGTGTTGTTTGTCTAGAATCACACTGTGAGTCTGTGTGCATTTGGGAACCACTGTGAGAGAAGCATTTGGTAACATCATGTATTTGCTGACAGATAACTGTTTTAAAATCTCTCATTTTGTCAAGTTTTAGTAGCATTAGAAGCCAGTCTTTGGTTATGCATTGATAAAATGAGTCAGGTTTCACATTAAAGAGAGAAGCATTTGGGTACTTCATATCTTTGACTACGCATAACTGCTTAAAAACTTTCCTGTTCTCAAGTTTTGGTAGAATTAGAAGGCAGTCATTGCTTATGTATTCACCCAGGAACTGTCCTTGCAATACTGTAAACATTTAGTTAATATTCAAGTAGCAATGGAGTGGGCAGGCCTTAGCACATGCATTGATTCAAATGCTTATCCACTATGCATGCAGTTCTCTAACCATCTACACAGTTATTTTTCACACCTTTAATTCCACAGTCAGTATCCATACACTTCAAGCAAACACCCTGTCACTCCCCATGTACTCCTCTAGTGACCCATTCAGCAGAATATACTAAACCATTCACTTCGCCAAAACCCAAACACTTATAAATTCACTCAGGCACTCTCTTTGCAGTACTCTCATCATTCAGTCAGTATCCAAGTACTCATGCAGCGAGCCAGGCCTTACAACATGGACTGCTTCAAACCCCTATCCAGTATGCATACAGGCCTCTAGTCACCTACACACTTGTCTTTCACTTCTTTAATTAACTAGTCAGTATCTATATACTTCAATAAACATCCTGTCACTCATCTTGCACTGATCCAGTGACTGATCCAGTACCATGTACTAATCTTTTTACTGCGCCAAAACTGAAAAACTTAAAAGTTTTACCCAGGCACTCTCCTAGCAGTAGTCTAATGATTCAGTCAGTTTCCAGGTACTCATGTAGTGAACCATGCATTACCACATAGAGGGCTACAAATGTCTATGCAGTATGCATGCAGTCTTCTAACATACTAAACACTTGTCTTTAACAGCTTCAATTCCCCAGTCAGTATCCATGTACTTTCAGCAAACATCCTGTCACTCCCCTTGCAGTGTTCCAGTGACTTATTCAGCAACATGTAGTAATGCATTCACTGCGCCAAAACTGAAACACTTGTAAATTCACCCAGGTATGCTTCTTGCAATAGTCTAATCATTCAGTCAGTACCTAAGTACTAATAGAGTGAGGCAGGCCTTAGCACATGGATTGATTCAAACGTGTTTCCAGTATGCATGGAGGCCTCTAACTACCAACACAATTGCCTTTCAGACCTTCAATTTCTCTGTCAGTATCTATAAACTCCAATAAACACTCTGTCACTTTAATTGCACGCCTCCACTGACTCATTTGGCAGTAAGTACTAACCTATTCACTGCACTAGAATCCAAAATCTTAAAAAGATTCACTGAGTCACTCTTTTTGTAGTACTCTAATGATTCAGTCAGTACTTAGGTAGTTTTGCAGTGATCCAAGTGTTACTCTATGGACTGTTTCAAACGCCTATCCTCTATGGATGTAGGTCTCTAGCCACCTACATACTTGTCTTTCACACCTTCAATATCCCAGACAGTATTCATACAGTTCCTGCAAACACTCTGTCACTCTCCTTATACTTCTCCAGTGACCCATTCAGCACCATGTACTAATCCATTCACTGCGCCGAAAGCCAACCACTTATACATTCACCCAGGCACTCTCCTTGCAGTACTGTAATCATTCAGTCAGTACCCAAGTACTCATGCAGTGAGCCAGGCCTTAGCATATGAATTGCTTCAAACGCCTTTCCAGTATGCATGCAGTCCTCTAACCACCTACACACTTGTCTTTCACACCTTCAATTCCCCAGTCAGTATACATACACTGCAGCAAACACCCTATCACTCCCCTTGCACTCTTCCAGTGACCCATTCAGCACCATGTACTAATCCATTCACTGCGCCGAAAGTCAACCATTTATAAATTCACCCAGGCTCTCTCCTTGCAGTACTCTAATCATTCAGTCAGTACCCAAGTACTCATGCAGTGAGCCAGGCCTTAGCACATGAATTGCTTCAAATGCCTATCCACTATGCATGCAGTCCTCTCACCACCTACACACTTGTCTTTCACACCTTCAATTCCCTAGTCAGTATGCATACACTTCTAGCAAACACCCTGTCACTCCCCTTGCAATCCTCTAGTGACCCATTCAGCACCATGGACTAATCCATTCACTGTGCCAAAACCCGAACACTTATAAATTCACCCAGGCACTCTCCTTGCAGTACTCTAATCATTCAATCAGTATCCAAGTACTATTGGACTGAGACAGGCCTTAACATATGGATGGATTCAAACATGTGTCAACTATGCATGTAGGTCTCTAATCACCTACACACTTGTCTTTCACACCATCAATATCCATGTCAGTATTCATACACTTCTAGGAAACACCCAGTGTGTCTCCTTATAGTATTGTAATCATTCAGTCATTTAGCATGTAGTCTTTTAGTGAGGTAGGCTTTAGGTCATGAACTGCTTCAAAGTAGTATGCACTATGCATGTATTGTTTTAACTATTGTCACACTTGTGCTTCAGGGCTATAGTTTCTTAGTCAGTTTTTATTAGGTCGAGCCTGACCTAGCGCTTGCGCTGGTCTGGCGGAGACCTTATGTAAGGAGGGCTTCAAAAAATGCTACCGCCGGCTACAGCATGCAGTGCATGTACGTGGGCGCGCGCTTGCACTGCAGGCTGTGGCCGGTGGTAGCATTTTTCCCCCCAGCTTTTTTCTTTGTAAAGAAATAGATGCTTGTTTCTATTTCTTTACTTTTGCTATAATCGGGCACCGGCACTTTACTTTTAATGTTAAAAATAAAGCGTCGGTGCCGCGATCATAGCAAAGGTAAAGAAATAGATGCTTGTTTCTATTTCTTTACCTTTGGTATAATCGCGGCACCGGCGCTTTACTTTTAATGTTAAAAATAAAGCTCCGGGGCCGCGATTATAGCAAAAGTAAAGAAATAGATGTTTGTTTCTATTTCTTTACCTTTGGTATAATCGCGGCACCTGCGCTTTACTTTTAATGTTAAGAATAAAGCGCCGGTGCCGCGATTATAGCAAAAGTAAAGAAATAGAAACAAGCACCTATTTCTTTACAAAGAACAAGCATTGGCATAGCCAATAGGTCTCGCTTTTGGGACCTTATAAGTATTTATTTATGAAGCACAACTTCTTTGGTGCAACAACAACTGTTGCATGGCTAAACACTTACAAGGTCCCAAAGGCGAGACCTATTGGATATGCCAATGCTTGTATAAAATGTGTTTCTACAGTAATAGAATAGTATAAATTTGAAAGTTATTAATATACTTTTATTTGTGATTCTTTTTTACAGATACTGTTTTTCAACGTTAAAATAGAGAAATCATGCCAGAAAAAAAAAGAAAAAGAAAAGAACAGAGACAGGAGAATTACTTGAAGAAACATCAACCACAAGTATTGAATGTACAAGATAATGTGGCTAAAAAGAAAAAATCTTCTGATAAGATCACAAAGCAATTTATTAAAAATGTTTGTAGGAGCAAACAGAATGTACAGAATGCTGAAACCACTGAGAATGTTTCAACTAGAAAAAAAATTCAAAATAAGAGGAAAAGCAAAAAAACAAATGTTCAGTCAAAGGAGACAAAGGGGTCGATTCCGATCCTGTATTTTTTTTTTCCGTACGACTCGTATCCGTAATTTTTTCCGTACGAATCGTACATGTCCCGTCCGACCCGTGAAGTATGATTCATACGGGAAAAATACATACGGATCGGCCCGATCCGTACGAATCGGATCGGGAAAAGTTGTATGAGACGGACCCGGACACTTTTCCGTACGAATCTTAAAAATGCAGTCCGACCGTACTAGTACGATCCGGACCGGCTTTCCTATTTACGATTCGTACGGAAAACGTCCCGTACACGGGAATGCCTTTACCCGCTACGAAGCGAACTTTGTACGACTCGTATCCCGGGAAAAGTTGTTCCCGGGGTGCGAGTCATACAGGGGTACGAGTCGTACAGGCCCCCCCATGCATATATACGCACCTTACAACAACATCGTGTATGTACGCACCTTACAACAACATCGCGTATGTACGGTGCGTACCCAAACATCGCGTATGTACGCACCTTACAACAACATCGCGTATGTACGGTGCATACCCCAACATCGCATATGTACACACCTTACAACAACATTGCGTATGTACGCATCGTACATACGCAATGTTGGGCTACGCACCGTACATACACAATGCATGGGTGTGTATGCCTGTACGACTTGTACCCCTGTTCGACTTGCACCCCTGGGAACGTGTCGGGGTACGACTCGTACCGCGGAGAACATCGCGTATGACCGAGTCGGACACACAAAAAACAGAAGCAAATACAACAAAACGAGTCGTACTGAACCACGGACACTGTAAAACAGCACAAGGAGGGTCTATTCGACTCGCACAACACCACAAAACACGTCTACAGGGCACAAAGCATGGAAATGACTGACCTGGCCACATCCAAACAGTCAAACAGAGGGGCAAACTCACAACCACCCCTTATAACACACCCACCAAAAATTCAAACTGAGGCCCACCCACAAATGGACCAATAAAAAGGGCCCACACACACAAACCATGAGCCTTTGCAACAGACTCACTGCAGCTAGAGAGCACACACCAACAACTGCACCCATCCACCTTAACATATATACCTTCACACAACCTCCTTCACACATACCTCCTCTTCACATTCCGACCCACACCTTCACATTCAGACCCACACACCCACAACCATCCACACCCTCACCCCACACCATGCCCACAGACAAGAATCCAAAGTTCACAAGGGAGGAGCTGGAGATCCTTGTCAATGAAGTCATCAGAGTTGAGCCCCAGCTGTTTGGAACATTGGTCAGACAGACCAGCATAGGCGAAACATCACGTCCCTGTGGCAGAGGATCGTCATCAGAAGGACCAGGACTGAATGCCAAGCCAGGTGGTACGATCTGCGGAGGTCAGTCAAGCGAAAAATGAATGACGACTGCGCCCAGAGCAACATCACTGGAGGTGGTGGGTCCCGCAGACCAGTACATTTCCATCCCTGGGAAGAGAAGGGGATGGCCCTGCTTCTGCCGGTGGGAGTACATGGACTTCAAGGACTTCCAGAGCCTGGTGAGTACACAAACAATGTATGTAACATGGGGGTAATGGCATCCACACCCCAACTACACAAAATGCACGCAACTACCCCCAAGCCCTCACCGGCCAGAACCACAGTCAAAAACAACGCTAATGCCACTAACATGTGTATGCCCCATTGAGAAAGCAAGGCCATGCTATGTCCCATGCTACACGAAGCACTAACCCAAGAATGAATGTCCGGTATGCTGGGAGGGTGGGTGTCACAAAACGCATTGTTGAACTCCAAATCAGACACAATTGCCCTCATCCCATATGGCCCAGGTACATACCCATGCACCATGCGCAATGCACAGGGACTGGGAAAGTACTGACAAGATAGCTGACACTTGGCCCTGGTGTAGGCAGCACAAGGCCCTCCTGTGACCAGTGCAAACACAAACACCAAGACAACAAGGTCAGATATCTAGGACAGAAACTCACACTCACTGTCATGGCAGCATGCTCCATGGGGGGACAGCTACATCACCTGGGAGCCACAGTGCCAAATCACACTACACCCACCAGCAGGCCCTGTCACACACACCCCTTACACAAGCAGACACCCCCAGGACAGGTAATGGATTTACCCACTGTCACAATGGACATGTAACACAACAAGACCAATACATAGCCGAAGAAGCATCCAAGCTAAAAATCTACATGTCAAAGACTCAGGAGAACATATCAAACTGTCCCCCGCAACATACCCATCCACAAGTGAACATTGAGGAGAATGCTAGGAACATACAACTACCTGGAGGAACAGTGCCAACTTGAATGTGTATGAAACATGGATGTTGCATGAAACAGCATTAACATTGTCTGTCTCTCACACACAGGGCAACGTGATGAATCTCCCCCAACAATGAAGGTGAAGAATCACAGTCCCAGGCTCGGGAGGAACCTGATCCCACCGGCAGCGATGCCTCTCAACACTTCACGGATGACCCCGACCGACCTGGACCCTCTGCTGTCCAAGCCCCTGCAGCACCTGGTTCAGGAACATCTGTGCCAACCACCACCCCCATTCCTGCCACATCCCAGGAGACACCGAGGAGCCGTGCCCACAGTGAACAACTGAGCCAGTCTGACCAGGAGGGACAAGGTGCACCGGGCACCCAGGAGGAGGCAGACAACACTGCCACTGCCATCCCTCAGAGGTCCCGTAGACCCGATGTGCCCACAACGGCAGCCCAGGCTCGTGTTGGCAGGGGTGGTGGGAGTGTAGGCAGGCGGAGGCGAGAACCTGACCAGCCAGCTGAAGGGACCGGTATGTCACACATACACAACATCATGGACGCATACCGGTGTGACACCAGGGAGGTCAGCCAGGTAGTGGGGACCCTCACAGAGATAAAGGGGACCATCAAAGAGATGAAGAACCAGCAGGCCGAGCAACACGCCAGTCAACAAGAACACCAAGGACGGATGGAGGCAAGACTGATTGAGCTCCTGGCGGTGCAAAGGGACATAGGCCATTCACTCCGTCGGATCGCCGACAACATGGGCAACCCTCCCTGTGCCACCAGGCGAAGACCACCACCAGCCACAGGGAGGGAGGAGGAGGAGGATGCGTCCGACGGAGCGTCCCAAGTATCGTCAAGGCCTGCATCTGAGGGTCCCCCGAGGAAGGTGGGTCGTCCACGGAAAAGACCGTGAGAGGCAGCGGCCTATCCACATCTCCCAGGTCACCCGGCCTGGCACCTGGCCTTCATGTGCGACAGCATCACCTCATTGACTGATATTATTTGCCACATAGACTTGCTGGTCACAGTCTGACCAATGATGCCAAACACTGTGGTCTGGACTCTGCTGACTTCAAATGCCAAGGATCCCATCTCGCCCTGTGAACTTTGGATTATATGGTCCCTGTATTGCACCTTTTTCTTTGCACAAATCACGCCCCAGACCTATAATACAAAAATTAATAATTGAAATTTTATGTTGCAGTCATTTAGCATGAGTCCACAACATACGTGTGGGGATATGTCAAAGGATGCCTGAGTGTGGAACTAAGTCCAGCCATCCATACACTGGGATCTGAGTCCGGTCGAGGACACACATGGGTCACAATGTATCATCAAATACAGACATGGAGCCCAATACTCACCCGTGATGGCCTCAAGCTGCTGATGGGGGGCTGCCAATACTGCTTGGACAGACCAATTTGGAAGAGTATCATGAAGGCGTAGAGGTCATGGGTCATGTGGAGGTGCCCGGGGAGGGAGTCCCAGGTCTGTTTGGCGAGGTGGGAGAACTATCTCCTGCATGCAGTTGTTCTGTGGATGTGATGAATGGTGGCCAGGGCAAGGTTGGCTGCACGGAGTTGGGCCAACGGGGTGTTGGATAACAGACGTCCAAAGTCGGTTTTGGGTCAGGGGTTGTGGACTGCCTCCTGAGTGTGGTTGAGGAGTCTGAAGGTGATCCTGCAGCAGACAGTGAGCCATTGTAGCTATCTCAGGTGGACGGTGATGTGGATGGGGTGGGGGATGTTGAAGGTGAGGTGTGCGGATGCACCCTGGATGTGGACAACTTCTCCTGCAGTTTTGCTGTTGTTCCTCCATAGAGGGCAGTGCTGTAGTTGACCCGGCTGGTGTCGTGGACCTGGGGGACGGTCTGTCTTGCCTTGGAGTGGATCTATCTGTGGATCATTTGCAGCATGCGGAGGGTGTTGCAGCATGAGGTACAGATGGTGTTGAGTTGCATGGTAATTGTGAGCGATGAGTCCATGATGAACACCAGCTTGCGTGCGTGGCCACTGGGTGCTGGTGTGGTGCCCAGGCCGGTGGGACACAAGGAGTTGACCCAGCCGTAAGGGAACAATCCTCAGATGATGACCTCAGTGCTGTCCAAGTCCAGCCTCAGGTGGCTGATGTTCAGCCATTCGTCAACAGATCTCATGCCTTCTTGAAGGTTGGATCTGGCAATGGCTGGGTCTTTGGTGAGGGTGAGGAGCAGCTGGGTGTCAATGGCATACGAGATGATGATGAGGTTGTGTGCGCATGTGATGGTGGAGAGGGGGGTCATGGAGACATTGAAGATCGTCACGCTGAGAGATGAGCCCTGGGGCATGGGCCAGATGACCCCAGTGTACTACATGCTGAAGGGTGGAGGCCGACTCCCTGGGCCTTGCTGGTGAGCTACTTGTTGATTTAATCCTGGGCCCTCCTCTGGATACCAGTGTTGGAGATGTGTGAGCTGACAGTGTTGTAGCACATGGTGTAGAATGCTGTTGAGACGTCAAGGGGGGTGGTCTCACCATTGTTGAGTAGGGCAAAGTTGTCGTTGGTGGTGGCAATGATGACAGTTGCAGTGGTGTGATTACTGTGGAAGATGGTCTGGTGCCGGTTGCCTGGAGCTGTTTGCGTGGAGGAAGTTTGTCAGTTGCTCGTTGAGTGTCTTCCTGATGACATTTGCTGGTTACGGAAGCAGGGTGATGTTCCAGGAGATCCTGCGGTACTGCCGTCCGTTGTTTAAGAAGGGCCTGGGTCTCTGCACGCCTCCAGCTCTCATGGAATGTGGCAAACTCAAAGGAGACATTCATGACGTGCTGGACGTGGGCTTCAGGGATGGGGAATGATGTGGTTGAGATGTTGTGTGGGAAGGGGCCTGATGGAGAGCCAGAGTGGATGGTGCACATGAGCCAGGTGGTGTATTTGCTGCTGACGGGAGTCCAGAACCTGAGAGGGGTTTGTCCCGCGGATAATAGTGCTGTCTGCCTCTGTGTGCCAAGGCTGTCGTGTATGTCCATGAGCTTGCAGTGGTAGAAAGTTGCAAGGGATTTGATCTGCCTTGCAAGGGTGGGGTGTCTTTTGGATGGAGAGCTGCTGTCAGTTCACTCACAATGCTGATGAGCTCCTTGATGTCGTGTGTTTTGGTGCCTCTGCCCTATCTGAAGGATCTCCACTTTTCCTTGCTGATGATATGGTGATGGCTGTGTGTGGCGTTTTCCAGGGCTGTAAGGTAACTGATGGCTCTTTGTGTTGCAAGGTTTGCACAAGAGTCCGGCTAGATCTGTATGAGTCCAGTAGGTCTGCCTTGTCCCAGGTGGCTTAACTGTTGTGCTTCACAGGAATGTCCATCAATCTGGCAAGATTGTTGGATCAATTGCTGATCCAGTGTGTGAGGTTGCAGGGTGTGGCGGTGGTGTTGGTTCGAGTGTCCCACACAGCTTGTCTGTGGTGACTTACATCAAGCATCTTTGGGGTATCGGTAGCGGGGTGTGGGGCAGTGTGTTGCTTGTCGGAGACATGGATGCAAATGTTGATGGACCAATGATGGATGGTGGTGTAGTTCTCCTCCAGCAAGAAGTTACTGGCCCCCAGCCACATGTAGCCTGTGCAGGTGAGGGCATGCGTGCAGATGTACGTGTTGATGGCTTTGCGGAATTGTGGATGTAGGCCTGGAGATCTTTAGATGAGTGTTACTCCGAGGGTTGCCAGGGGGTTGGTGCGAAACCGGATTTGTGACTCTGAGGGTGTACTTGTGAATAAATTGCAATTCATCCTCCGGGATTGTTGGTGACGTCCCTGCGGGTGATCTTGTATCCGTCAGAGATGGCAATGAAGAAGTTGTGTGCTGAGGATGCTTTTATCCAGGTTACTGTCATGAAGGCGATGTGTGGGGCTGTTGTGTTGAGGAGGTAACAGAGTCCAATGGCGTGCTGGTGGACGTGGAGTAGGAGGCACATGACCTGGTTGTTCTGACTGGGTCTGGTAGGCGGGGCAGCGCTGTGTAGGCAGTTGCACACTCAGCATGCAAAGGTGTTGTGTGTGCGCTTAGGGGTTGCCTGATAGCAGGCGGTTGATTGTCTGGTGGACATTGCTTGGAGGGTGGCTGCTGCATGAGCCTGTTGTGTGATGTGGGTCATGCAAGGACCAGAGGGTCGTGCGCTATGCACGTTGCAGGCGCAGACGGTCCTGCCTTTGGCACGGCGTTGGCATAACAGTGGCACAGACAAGCTGCTAGCTGCATTAAGAATGGGTGGAGGGGGGAACGGAGGAGCATTTTGGAGGTGTGTGGGTTGCAGAATCAGAGCACTTGGAGGGGCGGTGCCGCAGGTGAGGCAGCAGCAGGCGGAAGGGGTGAGAAACTAGGCAAAAAGTAGCACACAAAGACAAGGAGGTCAGAAAGGCACAGTGCAACAGGTGTATGTAAAGGAAGGAGTGTCAGGTTACTCATGGGTCACTACGAGAAAATGTATGAACAATCACCAAAAATGACAGGCCACAGGATCAGGCAACAAAATGCGGAGCTGCGCACAGGAGACACACCGTCAGCAGGCGTTGACAGCCCGTTGTGGGGAGCAACCTGCACAAATACATACACAGCCAGGTACTTCATGCACAATAGAGATTATTAGCCATGAAGAACTGCATGCATGTTGCCAAAGTACACATACACTCATATGCTCAATCTTTGACAATTATGCCATAGATGACGCATGCAAACTGGCAAGAGATCTGCAGTGACAGAGATGAGGCACTTTGGATTGTGGTGAACACCTTTATTACACAAACTCACACAAAGGGAAATGCATCCATATGAACAGACTCACAGGTCAGTTGACATAACATGTGGGACATACGCTGGACCCCCCCTTCACAACACGGATGTTGTAAATCCCAATGAACTGGCACACAAGTTAAGGGGATGAGCCAAACACATCCTGCTGCACACGGAGAGGCTGCAATTCCCTATAGAGCCTGTTGTTGTGATGTCCCACACTATGTCCACCCGTAGCATCCGCAATGTTTCAGAGGCAAGGTTTACACACATTGATGCCTTCATCAGACGCCACACTCCACTACAGATGACTGTCAAGAAGGGTGACTATCATGTCATGGGAGTGATTCTACATGTTATATGCTCCATGGTGAGAAGACATGTATGCATGGTACCACAACATGCACAGAAGCAGTCCCCACACATTCCCAACCCGTACCACCACCTAAAAGCCTTGCTGCAATCCTTACCCAAACTGACATTTCCAAATGTCCGCACACGTTGCAATCCTCATGAGGAATAGCAGGAGGACAAAGATGACACGAGCAGACAACATGCACAAAAACCTGGGAATGACAGACACACAAGAAGTCACCTAAAACAATTCTCGCCGCACACATGGTCCGTTACGAAACATGAACAATGTTGGACACATGCAAATTTCAAAGAAAGTCTCTCCGCAAAACTGTGTGGCATGACATCATCACTCGAGTGACACATCAGAACACACATCAAAGTCACTTTGCATTCAGCCAGCTGGACACACACATTGCAACACATGCCACTCAATGTTACAAGCTTGCACACTCATACCCAGTGACTCACCAATATGAGAAGAAGTTGCGTATGAGCTGACTCCGGATATCATCCTCCTCCTCCTCCTCCTCATCACTTGCCTCGTGACCAAGCCCTTGATCCTCCACGGTTGGATGTTCCTGCTCATCCGGATCCAGGATGAGTGGCACTGCCTTCTCAACGGCCATGTTGTGCAGCATGCAGCACATGATGAAGATTTTGCAGACCTTCTCCGTGCATATGGGAGGGACCAGCCTGTCTTGTCAAGGCACCGGAATCGGCTCTTCAGGAGGCCAAGCGTCCTCTCAATCACTCACCTGGTCTGCCCGTGTGCATTGTTGTACCGGTGATCTGCAGCTGTTATTGGGTTGCGGAGAGGTGTCAGTAAGTAGCCATGGCATGTTGGGATATCCAGAGTCCCCTACAAGTCTGCCAACATCAATGTCAATGAACATAGCACATGCTAAACCGCTACTAAACATCAGGTAACTATGGAGTCTGGTGTGTGCAATACATCCAGGACACATATGCCAGCTTGCTGGCACTCCTACGAAAAGCCAGATACACCTGTTGATTGTCAAGTCTATATGACATGCTCGGAAATGAGCTGGGGGCAAGTCTGAGTGAACAGCCAGAGATATCACCGAAGTGACACACATCCACAGAGCTGCATTGGAAGGATGTCATCTCATCCAGACAGCTGACTACAAGGCACACGCACAGGTCAAATGGAATGTCAAATGTACATATCAAACACATTGGGATGAAGGGGTACACGTGACAACAAAAAAACACAGCCATTGAGACGACACAGACATGTATGCCTGGGAAAATATGATGTCCGATGCACACAGACCCTACAGCTGTGGGAATCCACATGTGGCATGGTGTGCGTAGATGTGTGCCATGCCCATCTCCACACAGACCCATGTTGGATGCACCAACAGCAGATGCAGTTGACGGAACACTAACAGCAAGCTCATGAGAACACATGACACACACCTGACATAGTCACATAGGGGCACGCTGATTGTGACATGTCAGTTGATAGAGTGTCCCTGTCTCTGGCATCAGGAGACAGGTGCGGGTGTTGATGACTGTGCCATCCCACTGCTGCTGTGCATGACACAGTTGGACTACAGACACACATGTGGCAAGTGTCACAGTGATGTGTGCCACATAGTGCCCCATCACACATGACATGTGTCCACAGGTCATCACACATCAATTGTGCAACTAGATGAGATGACCTGTGCAATATCACTGGCTGCCACACCTAGGGCCTGCACATGAAAGTATGCAATGACAAGTACTTGATGGACATCCTTGTGCGACGCGTAGCCCTCCATTCCTGGCGTGTGTACGCCTCGTATCACCATTGTAAGCGTGTGAAATGCACCGTACCCCCCACATTCATTGCGTGTGTACGCCCCATATCACTATTGTACTGGTGCCGTAGGGGTACGTGTGAAACACACCATACCCAAGCATTCATTGCGTGTGTACGCCCCGTATCACTATTGTACTGGTGCCGTAGGGGTACGTGTGAACCGCACCGTACCCACGCATTCATTGCGTGTGTACGCCCGTATCACTATTGTACTGGTGCCGTAGGGGTACATGTGAAACGCACCGTACCCACACATTCATTGCGTGTGTACCCCCGTATCATTATTGTACTGGTGCCGAAGGGGTTCGTGTAAAACGCACCCTACCCACGTATTCATTGCGTGTGTACGCCCCGCATCACTATTGTACTGGTACGTGTAACACGCACCGTACCCACGCATTCATTGTGTGTGTGCACCCCGTATCACTATTGTACTGGTGCCGTAGGGGTACATGTGAAACGCACCTTACCCACGCATTCATTGCGTGTGTACGCCCCATATCACTATTGTACTGGTGCCGTAGGGGTACATGTGAAACGCACCGTACCCACGCATTCATTGCGTGTGTACGCTCCGTATCACTATTGTACTGGTGCCTTACGGGTACGTGTGAAACGCACCGTACATGTGTGTGGATTTCAAAATTACATAGGGGACACATAGGGGACAAGTATTAGGCCCAAAATGCATGCTGGTTGTCATGGATACAGATTTTTCAGTTGCAATGTGTCCATCAGGTGTCCTGGAACAGTCAGTTGGCAAAAAAATACAATGTTGCGAAGTGGTTGTTGACTTGACACGATGCTCAAAATTTGAACGATGCGAATGCGTGTCATTGGTGTATGTTTAAAGGGATTGGAGTAAACGTACGATGCGAATGAGTGTGACCAATCACTATGTACTCCTCTAAATGAATGCCCCTCAGCAAGACAGATATAAGGCAGCCAGAACCCATGAGAGGGCACTTGCCTGCACAACTTTTGAGTCGACCACACTGCTGCTGTCTCTGCTTCCTCTGGACCATGTCGCCTACTGTGGAGAGGGCCCAGCCATTCACCCTAGAGGAGAATGAGGCGTTGCTGGACTGCCTCCTCCCACAGTACCCCAAGCTGTATGGGAGACCAGGGGAGCAGGTGAGTGCTGACTCCACTACCTTTGCCTATGCACCTGTTGTGTGACTGTCAATATTGTGTCCAGGTGGGACAGACATGCTATGTGAAACGAAGCGTACACCTGCATTCATTGCGTGTGTACTCATCGTACCCATGGTGTCGGTTAGAATTGTATCACTGTTGTAATGTTGCCATAAGCGGTGTAAAACACTACCTTTGACTGTACACCAGTTGTGTGACTGTCACTTCTGGCATTGTGTCCAGGTGTGACAGACATGCAATGTTGTCTAGAGTGAGTCCCAGGGGGGGGACATGCTTATGTCTCTCATGCAGAGCATGATGTAGTTCCTGTGTGCACTCCTCACTTGCATTGTGCTTACTGTGACATTCACTGCATAGTGCATGACACATTCAGCCTGGCAAATCCTTGGTGGCTTTTTTTCCTATTGTCCTGAGGTGATTCAGTGGTCCCCCCGGTGTGACAGGTGACTGTACCCACAGATGTGTATGAGTTGAGTGGACCTGTGGTGACAGTGTCCAAATGATGTGTACGATCTCATGGACATTGATGTGTGTGAATGTTCCTTGTCATGTGGGTGAGTGTCTATGTGAAGTGTTGCACCACAGCTGCATGGAGGAGGCAACAGCTCTACCCATCTGATGTGACAAGTAAGCTGTGCTGTGTGTCTGACTTGCAGAGCTAGCACGACACCTGTGACACCCCACAGGCAAGTGGCACATGTGCAGAGTGAGGGTTGTGTCCGCTGTTGTGACTGACAGGCGAGTGATCTGTGCCTGGGTGTGTCTGTCTAGTCTGCTGAGGGTGCGTCAGTAGAGTGGGACATGTGACTGCTTGGCACGTGCTGTCCATCAGCCTGCTGTTGCATGTGCTGCACAGTGTGTGCCATGATCAGTGAATGTGTCGCACCCCTTATGCCACCTGTTGACTTTCAATGCCATGTAGTGCATTGGAGCTTGCACACAGGCCAATTTCTCATTGAGAATGATGCAATTCCTGTCAGCATCCTATGCCCTGTTCAACACATCAAAGATGTTCAAATGTGTGTCTCTGGGACATGGAGCAGGTGTAGTGATGTTGTCTCACTTTGTCATCCTGACAGGTAACTGCCTACGAGAAGATGTTGATCTGGCGGGACATCGTCAGGGCCGTGAGATCGGCGGGGGATCGTAGTCGGCGCCTACCACAGGTCAGAAAAAGGTGTCAGAATATCCGGTGCTGGACCCGGCGGATCGCCCTGGTCCAGCTGGGGATCGACCCTCCTCGTCCCCACGGCGGGCACTGACGACTGACCGCCCACATGACCTGTGACCTGGCGGTGGTCTTCCCTCCCTCAATAGGCAGTTACAGGAGAGACTGCAGCAAGGAGAGGGTAGGTACATGGCTGTTTGTTGTGTTATGTGTCACCAGCTTTTGGAAGTGCTCTGTAGCCTGGATACACTCCCAGACTTTATATGTGCAGTGCATTTTCTGTTCCCCAATGTCACCTGGTGTCACCTGGTGCTCTTTTTCATCCCTTCCCCTCCTTGACATGTGTCCCCTGGTCTGTGTGTAATCACATTTGCACATGGTCATCTAGGGTGCAAGAAAATCAAAGTGCACATTGCTTTCGCCATCATGTGGGAGGGTGGTCTGTGACTTGTGTTGGTACCTTGCCTGTGCCATGACCTGTTCACTAAGTTGGGGGTCCATATTTGTTGGCACTGATGATGAGTCTCAACATAGGAGTGTGAGGTTTCAACTGAACACCCTTGCACCATGCATGACCAATGTTGTGGCCTCAGACATGATGTGCATGAGTGGGAGATATGCATAGTGCCATGACGGTTGCTCATGGTACAGTCAGCTCATTCCAGGAACACGGAGCAGTGTGCCCACTACAGTCCCCTGAGACACCCTCGCCTCTGAATCATGTATGTCATCCAACACTGTGCACATTCTCTGTGGGTTCAGCATAGGTCTGCCTCTGTGGCATAGTTCCCTGGCCTAGTTTGTATTTTTCCAATGTGTGCTACATGTGTCCACTGGACAGGAATACACCATTTGGCTTGTGCATACTCACACTGGGCAGTGCCTGTGTGCTGACATCTGTGTGGACATTCTGGCTTGCCATCAGGGTGTCTCCACAGTACAGCTATGCCTTTTTACAACCCAATTGCAGGCCCATTAGCTTATGCATTGTACTGGGTTTGGACATGTGTGCCACTCCACATGACAGGCAGTAGGTCATATGTGTAGCCAACTGTGTCATCAGGTAATGGATGGCCATGTGACAACTGACATAATTCAAGTTGTTAGTCAAAAAATATTGTACCTTGGCACTCACAGCACTTGTCAACAGTTCTTCATGTTTTAAATGTGGTAATTTGATGATTTGTGTTAAGAACACTAATGTGCCTGCATGAAAGATGTCTCCCAAGGAAGTGCACACCAAACGACATTTCCACTTTCATGGGACACGCTGGCACCTTTTCAAAGAAGCCACTGTTAGAATTAAATGGTGTTGCAGATTCTCCATACACATGTTCCCACAGTGGTCTTGATTTTGTGAAACTCCTTTGTCGTTGGTGATACAAACTAACGAGTGTCAAGACATCAAGACCTCCGTGGGCCCATGTATATGTACTTTCTGCAAAACCATTTATTTCTAACAGTGGCTTCTTTGAAAAAGGTGCCAGCTTCTTCAATGACAGTGTAAATGTAGTTTTGTGTGCACTTCCTTGGGAGACATCTTTCATGCAGGCACATGAGTGTTCTTTTCACGAAATGGCGAATTGCCACATTCAATACATGTCGATTGTGTAAAGTATTGTGAGTCCCAAGGTACCAACATTTTTTCTTTTTGTGTTGCAAAGTACTTACAGGTCTCTGAGTGTGGTGACACCTTGAGTATTGAGGTGTGTTAGTTTACCTTGGGTGCACCACTACTGTTTCTTTCAGGGTAAACAAGAGGTGGCATGACTTCATTGTGTTGCTGTGCTCACCTGTTCACAGACACTAGCTTCTCAGTGGATTTCTCATTCAAGTTGTGGCCTGGTGTGTTCTTTTTTTCCTTGTGTCCAAGTGGCATAGTGGGTCTACCAACTGGGCAGTACAGAGCTTACATATGTGCGGAGTAATCTAGCTGTTACTCATGATGCATTGCCTGATATGCACTGTGACCTATTGTTTTTGTGCTCATGTGTCAGATGTATACAGGTGACTGATGCATTTCGGTTTCTTCTCCTTACCCACAGCATCATCATCCCAAACAGATGGAGACACCTGCACGGACCTGGAGGAGGGACCCAGCGACAGTGCCACCATTGCTGTCGAGTCCGAGGGAGCCAGTGGCACGGAGGGTGAGTGGAGTCAGTCCGAGGACCTGTCTGGAGGTGATACCACCTACAACACCGGTGGGTCCGACACTGACTTCCTCGAGGAGGCGGAGGGTGCTACACCACCTGGCAGCAGCCCCACATCTGTCCCCGCCTCCTCCGTTACCATCTCCGCCCTCCCAGTTGCTCCCGTCCCTTCTGTCCGTGCAGAGGCCCACCATGTTTCCTTTGGCACCCCCTGCCCCTGTCACCCCTGCTGCCCTCAGTGAAGAGTCTGTGGACATATTGCGGCAGTTGCAGGTTGGGCAGGCATCGGTGCTGACTGTCCTCCATGGCCACACTAAACTGCTCACACAGATGGTGTCGTTCATGGAGGGCATGTCATCAACGATGTGTGACCAATGCAAGATTCTGCGGTCCATGGACTCTTCCCTGATGGCAGCAGTTACTCTCCTGCAGCGCTCCGTCCCCCCCTACCCCGGAGCCATCCACACTTTCCTCTCCCATACCTGTCCAACGCACACCCAGACAGTCACGAGCACGCACCCCACCAGACACAGGCAGCACACCCCCAAGTAAGGCGAAGCGCACACCTCCTGGCCCGCACACTCAGGGGGATGTAGGCACACTCACAGGGTCTGGGGACAGACAACATACACGCAGCCACAGTCGCAGTCCGCAGTCCTCACAACCCTGTCCCTCCAAAACCACTCCCCTTGGCTCCCCTGCCAAACGCTCACCGAAGCAGCTCTTTCTGGCTGAGCTGGACCTCGCCCCCGCTGAGCCAAGTGGGAGAGGAAGTCCCCGGGCTCGGGAGTTGAGTCCCCCACCACGTCGACCACCTCCACAAAGAGCGATGCACCCCATCCCTCGCCCACCACACCCTCCCTTGACCCTGGGGAATCCTCAGGTCCAAGGGTTGTGCTGGACGTACTTGCAGCGGTGTGCAGCGCCGAGCTCACCTCCACCTTCGGCGCTGACCCACCCCCTGTGGTGGAGACGTTCACCCCTGCACCAACCACACCTACCCTTTCCCCTCCTGTCCCTGCGGTGCCTGGTACTGCCCAGATGATGCCCCACCCTCGTTCGACAAACCTGGAGGTTCATTTGTGCAGGCAAGCTAGGGGTAGATGCGGTCCCCTACGTCCCCCCTTGGACTTTACATATGGACTGGCTGAATTGTTTTTTTTGTGCTGAATAAAGCCTTTTGTTTTACTTTCAACACTATTGCATTTCAGGTACTTGATGTTGGTGATGAGGCTCCTGGAGTTGGTGTTCTGGTAATGTGTTAGGGTTCTGAGAAATGTTTTTGTATGATGATCATGAGGTGGACCATGGTATCTGTGTGCCATCACAATGTCTCTGCAAAGAATCATTGGTAGTGTGTGTTCATTTTGTTTTGAGACATTGTCCCAAGGAGTGTTCCTTCATCTGTGGCACCTGACATCTTCCCTGCAAACAGTTGCACAATTGTTGTGCTGACCTGTGTCAACATTTCCTTTGTTGGTGACGGATCCCTTCAACAATGGCCATGCCTGCTCACCGATGTCTCCTGCTGAATCGTCGGTGCCATCCTTGCTAGTACTTGTGTTTTGAGTATGTAGAAATGCCTTCAGGGACAAATTCACCCTTTTCAGCACTATGCATGTGTGTAATCACGGCCTACCACACAAATGGTACTTGTTATGCAGGGTATTTGGGCATCTGACTCTAGGGGAATTCCACCCTATTCCTTCCATGAGAGACAACATCTTGGTGGCTGGACCAGCACCTGGACATTCCTATCACTCCTGGGATGTGCGTGACAGTGTGTGTTCCCTTTGGCTATCTTAGTTTTGTAGGCAGTTACATGACTATACAGTCTTGTGGCATGATATCAGGGTGTGTATTGTGCTGCATCCGCCATGGGTGGGTATGCATGTGTTATTTGTCCTCACACCCACATGTGGTGTGTCATGCAGTGGGTGAAAGACATCCATCCTCCTGGGAGTGGGACACTGCTGTCAGTGATGTGTTGTTATAGCACTATCATCATAGTCCAAAGTTAGGGATGCGTCCAAGCCACCATGTAGGTGTGGTCATCTGATAATGATGTACACCCCCCCATATCTCTGTCCACTGCTGGGAGTCCTCGGCACCCACCCCCATGTCTCTGTCTATTGCTGGGAGTCCTCTACACCCACCCCCATGTCTCTGTCCACTGCTGGGAGTCCTCTGCACCCACCCCCATATGTCTGGACACTGCTGGGAGTCCTCTGCACCCACCCCCATATGTCTGGACACTGCTGGTATTCATCTGCACCCACCCCATATGGCTGGACACTGCGGGTATTCATCTACAGCCACCCCTATATGGCTGACCACTACTGGGAGTCCTCTACAGCCACCCCTACATGTCTGGACACTGCTGGTATTGATCTGCAGCCACCCCCATATGGCTGGCCACTGCTGGGAATCCTCTGCACCCACCCACCCACCCCCTTGGAGCAGTACACTGCTGGCCTGGACCTACACACACACCAATATGATGGTAACATGCAGGGCCAGACCGTAACCCCACATTCATGGCGTGTGTACGCCTCGTATCACTATTGTACTGGTGCCGTACGGGTCATGCAGTGGGTGAAAGACATCCATCCTCCTGGGAGTGGGACACTGCTGTCAGTGATGTGTTGTTATAGCACTATCATCATAGTCCAAAGTTAGGGATGCGTCCAAACCACCATGTAGGTGTGGTCATCTGATAATGATGTACACCCCCCATATCTCTGTCTACTGCTGGGAGTCCTCGGCACCCACCCCCATGTCTCTGTCCATTGCTGGGAGTCCTCTGCACCCACCCCCATGTCTCTGTCCACTGCTGGGAGTCCTCTGCACCCACCCCTCATATTGCAGGTCACTGCTGGTAGTCATATGCACCCACTCCCATGTCTCTGTCCACTGCTGGGAGTCCTCTGCACCCACCCCCATATGTCTGGACACTGCTGGGAGTCCTCTGCACCCACCCCCATATGTCTGGACACTGCTGGTATTCATCTGCACCCACCCCTATATGTTTGTCCACTGCTGGTATTCATCTGCAGCCACCCCATATGGCTGGACACTGCGGGTATTCATCTACAGCCACCCCTATATGGCTGACCACTACTGGGAGTCCTCTACAGCCACCCCTACATGTCTGGACACTGCTGGTATTGATCTGCAGCCACCCCCATATGGCTGGCAACTGCTGGGAATCCTCTGCACCCACCCACCCACCCCCTTGGAGCAGTACACTGCTGGCCTGGACCTACACACATACCAATATGATGGTAACATGCAGGGCCAGACCGTAACCCCACATTCATGGCGTGTGTACGCCTCGTATCACTATTGTACTGGTGCCGTACGGGTACGGGTGAAACGCACCGTACCCCCGCATTCATTGCATGTGTACGCCCCGTATCACTATTGTACTGGTGCCGTACCTGTACGTGTGAAATGCACCGTACCCCCGCATTCATTGCGTGTGTACGCCCCGTATCCCTATTGTACTGGTGCCGTACCTGTACGTGTGAAACGCACCGTACCCCCGCATTCATTGCGTGTGTACGCCTCGTATTACTATTGTACTGGTGCCGTATGGGTACGTGTGCAATGCAACGTACACGTCCACTTCCGTTGTTGCGGTACGCAGGGGTTGCTGGACACGCCCCCCCAAGTGACCAGACCCTGGTGGTAATATATGGGCTCCATATTATAGGTTTGGCTTTGGGTATGGGGTATGTTTCCTGCCCCTCACCCCCACCCTGGCCCCTGGGTGTTGTTCTCACCTTCTGCGGCGTGTGCGTCAGTTTTGGTGCACCAGGTCGTAGGCTAAGAAGACCGGTATGACACGTACGATGGGGCTCATGGCATGTACGTCACGTACCGGGGCTCCGTTTGTAGGACTCTGCTTTTACGGCTGTTTTTGGCTCCCGTAAGAAAAGAGCCGTACGGAGTGCCGTAGGGATGAATTGTACTTGCTGGGCCGGAAACCGCTGCTTAAATACGTCCGGATTTCAACTACAAGCTGTTCCGGATCCGATTCGTTGTTTTTTCTTACCCGTACGGTCTTTTGTACGATTCGTACGGAAATAGGCTTTCTGTACGAATCGTACTTCCTAGGTTGTACGGAAAGTTTACCGGGCATGAGTCGTACGGAGAAAACGCTCCGTACAACGATTTGTACAGCCTTTTTCCAGGATTGGAATCGGCCCCAAAGTATGCTAAAAGAAGGCAAAATCAGTATAAGGAATTACGCAAAAAAATATTTTACAAGAGAGTAGTACATCATTTGCTGAAAGATGTGAAGAAATATAAAAAGAGAGCTCTATTTTATAAAAAGAAGAAGCATATTGAAAAATTGTTGAAAAGGCTTTTGAAGTAAAAAGGAAACTATTCATTTTAGTATTAAACAGAATTCGATCACTAGATAAACCAATCCATTTAATGAAGGCCAAAAGTAGGAGGAAAAGAGTAATTAATAGAAAAAAAATTGTGATGTTTTTTTGGGAGAATGGAAACACAGTTTCAGTTCAGAGCCTTTCTTTAATGAAGAGAGTTATTTACAGAGCAAAAAATTACTGTTTGCAGTTGACACCAGTGGTAGAGATTATGAAGTTAGAGATGGTTGTCCAATTGAGAAAGAGAAAATGGTTGAAAGAAATGCAGAAGAAGTGATAGCTGATGAAGTTCTAGGGAGACGTCCTAAACACCCTGTGTACACTTGGGATTGCAGTAGTATTTGTAGTGTACGACAGGAATCTATTAATAAATTATGTAGTTTTTTACGAGCATAAAGTAAAAAAAGTGTTAAACAAAAGATTAAGGTGTTGCAAGGACTAGACCCTTTGCAGAGTGAGAAAAAATACTGGTTTGCAAGGTCATTCTCTGGCTTGTCTTTCTAGGAAACTTTGTCAAAGTGTTTTTCACCATTTCAGGATGCTGGCAGTACATCATACTCAAATGCGGAAGTTAGTGAGAAGATTGTATTATGCGAAAAGTCCAGCACTAAAGTTAAATGAGTTGAACAGTGCTCTTTTGCGTGGCTCAGTATCAGATGTGAAGAAGGTTTGTGATGATATTTAGTTTTGTTACTTTGGTCCTCAGCAAGAGAGTGCAGAAACTGACACATTAGTAGAACAAAATGTTGAAGACAATGTAGAACCTGTAATTACAAAAAATTTTGAGGATGAAATCACAAAGTTTAAGGTAATTCCAGGTGAAAGACCAAATGTTTCTTGTATTTGTTGTTGGCGAACTCACTATAAAAATCAGACTAGGGGTGTCAATCTGTATTTAAAAAGTGAAATAGAAGATAATGATAAGTGGATGAAATTTGCAACTTATTTGTTGGTAGAGGATTGTTTTGATTTGGGATCTGAGCAGCGTATTTGCAAATATTGTTATAACAAATTAGATGAGAATAAAATGCCTGCTAGAGCTGTTCATAATAATCTAGAGTTGGTTGCTATTCCTCCAGAGCTGATAGATTTAAATACGTATGAGTCTATTCTCATTCAATGTGTTCACCCATTTCAGGCTATTGTTCATATGGAGCCTAAAACAGGTAAATTACCTCCATCAGAGTTGCAAAGAGGATTGAAAGGAAGAGTTGTGTATTTACCGTTAGATTTAAGGAAAAATATTGAAACTATTGGTGTAGACCATGCAGAAAATGAGCCACTAGTCATTCTAGTTAATGGTGTTCCTACTAAGAATAAGAAAATCTGGCAAGAGTTAGTGGATGTTAGAAAAGTGCAAAAGGCATCATTGTATCTGTTAAAAAATAATGAGTACTATAGAAATGTGTTTGTAGGAGAAGAAGAAATAGATTTAGCAGAAGATACTGAAACATTAAGTGGACAAATTGAAAAAGTGGACATGTCCAGATGTGAAGAAATCTATGAACATTACAGTGTACACCCACTTCATTCCAAAGAGGAGATGGGGAATACGATTGAGTTGTTCCAAATGAAAAAAACAACAGGAAGTCCCATGAGTGTATGGGAACAGAGCTTGGAAGCTCGTTGTTTCCCGCAGTTGTTTCCAACAAGAAAAAGTGGACGATATGATGAACGTCCTGTGCAGATTCCTGCATCTGAATATCGGACAACAAGATTATATGCAGAAGATTCAAGATTTCGACAACGTATCCCTTATATGTTTCATCTTCTGTTTGAAAGTGACTTGTCTGGACTTTCATATGCAGTAAATCACATTTTAAAAACTGGAATGCATCTGCAAAATGTAACTGCAAAGGATTTTATGGATAAAGTGCATCAGAGAGATGATCATTTAGAATCTCAGTTGATTCATCTGATGGCATGTCAGCGTGGGACTAATGAATATTGGTACCGTCGTCATGGAGAACTGAAATGTATGCTACGGAACTTGGGAACTCCTACATGGTTTGTTACACTAAGCTGTGCTGAGTATGCTTGGGATGATTTACTTGAATTTCTTCGAGAGGCAAATTCCAATATAAAAAATATTGAATACAAGACACCTGGAGAATTGTGCTCATTGGATGCTGTTAATGTATGCAGATATTTCAATCATAGATTTGAAGCTATGATGTCTTTCATCTGCAATAAAAAGAATCCTCCTCTTGGAGAAGTTGTGGATTTCTTTCGGAGAAAGGAGTATCAAGCAAGAGGTGCTCCTCATATACATATGTTGTTATGGATCAAGGACGCCCCCAAATTTGGAACAGATTCAGATGAAACTGTTTTGTCTTTCATTGAAGATTATGCCACAAGTGCTGTACCCAATAGCAGAGAACAAAAAAACTTAAAACAACAAGTCTTACGATTCCAAAGCCATCGATTTGGAAAATACTGTCGACGAAAGTGCAAGTCAAAGGATAAGTTCTATACCAAATGTCGTTTTGGATTTCCACGTCCTGTATTATCCAAAGGAAGAGTGAACAGTTTTATGTCAGCTATGCGACATACCATCACAAGAAAGTATCCGAAAAATACTTAAGAAGAAGCGAAGAATCAAAATACATAAATGACTACAATCCAGTTATTTTATCCATGTGGAACGCTAACATGGATATTCAGTATGTTGCGGACAATTCCATTGCTGTTGCTCGATATGTAACGTCCTACATCACTAAATCAGAAAAGACGGAATTGAAAGAAATGTGGGAAGAGATTTCTCACGAGAAGACTCTAAGTAAGTGTTGGACTTGGCCCTTTTCCCTGAATTTTTCGCTTTCATGGGAAACTACATGATATATGAATGCAAGTATTGAATGCTGTGCGATGGTGTACGCAGACTGAGTTCCCCCATTTTAAAACATGTAACCTTTAAAATGGATGCCATAGCTGTGTGGTTGTGCCGTCTGACTGAGCTGGGTTAACAGTCTAGTGGTTATTTCCCAGTAACCCCAGCTTTTGGAGGGAAGCCTGGCACCCAGGGTGCTCTACCCCTCCCCCTAGGCCAGTTAGAACCAGTTTCCCCAGACGCTTCTAGAAGCTTCTGGCACTGTCTGGTAGGTGGGGTGAGGGGCGTATAAAGGGCGGAGCTGGGCTGCTATGTGCTCAGTCAGAGCGTGGACCTGAGAGAGAGGGGACCTGCTGCCAGGGGTTACGGCCACATGGGCCTGTGTGCTGGGCCCTGAGCTTATCTGTACCCCTCTGCTGTCCACAGGGCCAGGGAGAGCCATAGTTGGGGCGACGCAGACCTGGGGGAACCTACGCAGGAGTTTTAGGCGGTAGGGCCTAGTCAGGGACCTATGCCACTGAAAGTGACAGGGCTTAGGTGCTGCCTTTTAAGTTGAGTGAGGGATCCTGAACTAGCCCACTGATCTGGCCCAGCAGGAGGGGAACCCAGGGACAACCTACCAAGCCTGACTAAGAACTCTTTACAGTCACCAACTCAAACTACCCCCCCCCCCCAAGGAACTAACCACTAAGGGCGCAGGAACCAACAGGAGCCGAAGACGACCTTCTAAAACTTGCTACTGAACTGCTGGGGGATCGACCAGGTACCAGCGATGTGCCACCTCTGCGCTCCCTGACTTTGCCTGGGTCCCCCCTATATTGCCCTGCCCCTGACGTGTGGCCTGTCCTCCCAGCTGCCCTGCTCGGCGCTGGACTCCCATCAGACTGTCACCCTCAAGCTGCAGGCCGGGGGAAACATCCACTAGTACGCGGACATTTCTTCGCGTACTGTTACTACGCAAGCGTTAGTACGCATGCGATGTAACAACGCGTCCCTTTAGTACGCATGCTGTTACATCGCATGCATTGTACAACGCATGCGTAGGGGGCGGGTACTAGTCACGGCGGACATTTGCAAAGAGAGTCTGACGGAGGAAGCCGGTGGAAGCATGAAGGGGGAGAAGATTTGAACCACATGTGTTAAGAGGTAAGTGGGGCTGTGAAGGGGCTGTGTAGGGTAGTGCAGAGTTGTGTACTTGTGTAGTGTATTATGGTTTAGTGAAGTGTCGTTGGGTTAGTGTTTTAGGGTTTAGGGTAGTGTTGTGGGTTATTGAAATCTAGGTTAGTGATTTAGGGTTTAGTGTAGTGTCGGGGGGTTATTGTTTTCGGGTTTAGGGTAGTGTTGTGGGTTAGTGTAGTCTAGGGTTGTGTTTTAGGGTTGAGTGTAGTGTCGTGGGGTTAGTGTTTTAGCGTTTAGTGTAATGTCGTGGGGTTAGTGATTTAGGGTTTAGGGTAGTGTTGTGGGTTAGTGAAGTCTAGGGTAGTGTTTTAGGGTTTAGTGTAGTGTCGGGGGGTTAGTGTTTTAGGGTTAAGGGTAGTGTTGTGTGTTAGTGAAGTGTAGTGTAGAGTTTTAGGGTTAAGTGTAGTATGACACGTTATTCCGCATACCATTATTATTACTAGGTAAGTTTTTACTTCGCATACCATAACACTTTCATTGTAATGGTATGCAAAGTAAAAACTTGCGTAGTAACGGTTCTTGCTAAGTAATAACCGCGTAGTAAAAGCATGCGAAGTAATGGCATGCCAAATAACGTCTCATATTCGCAGGCCGGGCCTTAATTTCCCCTGCCCCCACTGGGGGGGCCTTAAAAATCACTCACCGTTGCGGCCCGGGGCCGGAAAGATTGTCCCTGCTGTCACCGGGGCCCGCGGAAAAGCCCAGGGCCCCGCCGCTGCCGTCGCAGCCTGAGCAACGTGTGCCGGAATTCAGCGAAGGCCTCGCTAGGCCTGAAGCCACCCAGCAAGGGCCGCGTTAGGCCCTGAAGCCAAGTCCCGCATCACCTGACGGGGGCGGACTCTGAACCGCCGCCCCCGCCGCTTCGCCATTGGCTGTATGGGCTGCGCCCCCGCAGACCACGCTGCCATTGGCGGCTGCGGGCGCGCCTTCCCCTGAACCTCGGAGGAGGAATTGACGAGCCCCGCAGAGTCCTCTGCGGCCCGGACATCGCCGGGAGACCCACGCGGCCGGCGGAAGGGGCTCCGTGGCAGCCATAAGGAGTGAACCCCCGCCCGGCCGAGGATCGACACAAGAGCCCGGTGTGAGGCCGAAGATCAAGGTAACCCCTGGGGAGGAGGGCGGAAGGCCGTGGAGAGGCCCGGGACCCGCCCCTCCCCCGGGGACGTCTCTTGTTTGGTCCGGTGGGCCCCCACTGCCCCGAGAAGGGGAGAAATTGCACCAGCCATGGCCCCATTGACTCGCGCCATGTGAAGGGCTAAGTGCTTGCCTCCTCCACAGGATATTTTTGGGGCATAAGGTTCGCCAAAGCTATTCCGTTTGGAGACACTGGGTGACCCTACCTGACAGGAGGTGATATCCCTGCTTGACTGTTTAATGCCCCAGTGGAAGGCGGTGCTTGAATACCCGGTCTAGCGGGGCCATGATATGCCATGTTTAGGGCTATAATTGAATGCCAGATTTACTCCTAATGACTTGCTTTGTGCAGCGCTATGCTTAAATGCCATGTTTTGAAGCGCTATTGAATTGCTATGTGCAGCGCTATGCTTAATGGCCAAGTTTTGAAGCGCTAATGAATTGCTATGTGCAGCGCTATGTTTACATGCCATGTTTGAAGCGCTAATGAATTGCTATGTGCAGCGCTTTGTGTAAACGCTGTGTTTGACGCTCCCCAGGATCACCAGGTGTCAATGCCAGGTTTTGATGTTTTAATGAACTGCCAATGTATTCCTAATGAAATGCTTTTTATCCTAATGTTGATCTAGTTAAAACTGATTGGTTTTATTCAACCTACTGTGTGGTGACAATTATTGCGTGCGTTTCCTGTCTCAGTGGATGTGTGTGCTGTATGGTCACTTTACACGTAAGTCTTTGGGTGCCTACCTGCTCGAGTCACATTACCCCCAGAGGGCCTGGTGACCCCCGGTCCTACAGTAAGAAATGATACAGTTTCAGTTTGAAGATGTTATCACATCGTGAAATTGGAGCATATGAATGTTCAGATCGATTATCATCCGCAAGACTATATTCCTAAAGTAGAAGAATCATTTCGGTGAGTCTAGGTCTTGCAGGAATGCGAAATCGGGTACTGAAATCTGTTTAAGATATTGAATATTTAGCAGAAAAAGAACCAGAAAGTACAGATATTTTGAAAACAAATATGTTGGACACATATTACCCAAACAGAACTCATCATCTTGAGAACATGTGTCTCTATGAAGTGCTGCAAAACTACACTTTTAAACGGAATACTACAGAGAACATCAATGATGGAAAATATGCAGTGATTGGTTCCGAAGGATGTCTGGTGAAACAAAGAAAAGGAAATGTAATTAATCACAGGAAACTGAGTTGCGACACTGCTGATAAAAGGGAATTTTACTATTTAGCCCTTTTGCAAATGTTCAAACCATGGTATTCAGAACTGGAATTACTTGGAGATTTTCAGAGCTATGAAGATTCATTTAATGCTTGTAAAGATAGCATACAATGCAGTGTTTTGCATATTATGTGAAAATGTTGAATGATGAATTTGATCAAGAAGCTACAATTGCAGCTGAGATTGCTAGAGACAGTTCTCAAGACAGTCAACGTTCTGCTGCAAGATCCACTTGGACAACCAATTGTTGAAAATGAAGCAGCAACTGCCATGAATGAGGTGGAAACAGCAATGTATCAAGCTCAAGAAGATGTAATACAGTTAGGAAACTTGGAAGAACAAGTAAATGTTAAACAGAAACAAATATATCAACAAGTGAAAGAGCAGATTGACCATGGATTACTTCATGAAAAGAAAGGGTGCTAAGTACATCATTTCAACCTAGCCGAATGTATGTGAGTGGTCAAGCTGGAACAGGAAAAAGTTTCCTAATTAAAGTAATTACAAGTTATCTGCAAAAAACAACTGAGTCACATTTGTCTTGTGTTGTCACTGCTCCAACTGGGTTGGCAGCACATAACATTAAAGGAATTACTTTACATCGTTTACTAATGCTACCAGTAGAGCATGAGAACAAATTGGAATACCACAAGCTATCTGGATAAGCTTGTTGTGAAGTTTCAAGAGTCTTGAAGAAAATTAAACTTCTCATTATTGATGAGGTGAGCATGGTCTCAAACTTGATGCTTGCCTTTGTGCATTTAAGAATGCAGCAAATTCTTAAAACAGAGTATGACGTGTTATTTGGAGGAAAACACGTCATACTTTTTGGAGATCTATTGCAACTGACTCCGGTAAAAGGACAACCGGTATTTAAAACACTTGCACATGAAGATACCAGAACGTCTCTTGGTATTGTTGGTAATGTGAACATTTGGACTAATTTTGAATACAAAGAACTGACAACAAATATGCGACAGGCAAATGATGCTGAATATGAAAGTATTCTTCAAGATATAAGAATTGGAATTCTTACAAAACATGGCAAACAAGCTTTGGAAAGTCAATTACTTTGCTATGTCTTTCCAAATGAAAATGTAGTTCCTGCAAAAGTGTACATGAAAATTGCTGAAAATAAATCAGTGATCTGTTTAATGCCAACACTGCGCGAGTGTTCCATATTCAACGAAGAACTATTGAAACTGGAAAATGAAGAAATTATAAAAATGGAAGCCATTGATAAAATAGAGCATGAAGGAATCACTATTATTTTGACGGGAAAGTTGAAAACAAAACTGGATTCTTTAGAGAAAAAAAATATCTAAAACAGCTGGTTTAGAAAAGGCACTATATGCGTGTGTAAACTGTCGGTAATTTTAAGGAGTAATTTGGATGTAGAAAAAGGGTTAGTTAATGGCGCAATGGGTAAAGTGGTGGATTTTGTTAATTATCAGAAAAAAGAAGGAATTGAATTTTTAAAAATTAAATTTGAGCAGATTGAAGATGTTAAAGAAATTGGTCGTTGTTCAGTTCATTTTTTGCTTGTTAAAGATTTATATGTCCATAGGAAACAATTTCCATTTTCTCTGGCATATGCAGTGACTATTCATAAATCTCAAGGATTAAGTGTAGACAGTGCATTAGTGAACATTGGATCTACTGTATTTAAAGAGGGTATGGCATATGTTGCTTTGTCACGAGTCAGAATATTATCTGGTTTGTTTTTGATTGATTTTGATGAGACAAAGGTTACTGCAGATTCAAACTGTGTAAAAGAGTATAATAGGTTAAGAAGGGTGTATGCTCCAAATTTAGGTCAATATCCTGTATTTAAAAAGCGTGTGATTGGTCGAAAAAGAAGGTTTGAGAAAATCTGTTCTGAAGGTGTCGAGAAGGGAAAAGAACAAGATAATGTTGTGATTGCAATTAAAAAGAAATTGGACACAGTTGAAGAGGTTGTTGGTTTGAAAATAGTTCAGGTGTCAACTGCTATGCTAATGTGGTGGGCAATGTTGTTTTTTATCTTGAAGGTTTGCAAGAACAAATTATGCAGAATTGGCAAAAAAGATTTTGTTCTCTGTTGCATTCTGTTTATGAAAAATTGACAACAGATACAAGTAAAATACAATCTGTTTCAGATGTTCGTAATCTTTTGGATGTGTGTTCTGGTTGTACACAATTTACACAAAATATCCAACAAGATGCTCAGGAATTTTTAATGTATATGCTTACCATTTTTGAAAATGAAGGTGTAGAAATAGAAAATATTTTTGGCCTTTCTTACTAATGGGAACATCATTGTGAAAATTGCATGTATACATGTACCACTAATGTAGACACTGAAAGATTTCTGTATTTAACATTACCAGACTGTAAATCAGTGTCTTTCAATAAATTAGTTAAAGGTGCAAATCAAAACATGGAGTGTAGCCAATGTAAATCAGAAATGTTATCCACATTATTTTTAACAAAATAAGGACAATACATAATTTTAATGATGCAACGTTGTACAGCTGATGGAAGAAAATTGGATACTTTGATAAAGCAGTTTGTAGCAACACAACTATCAATATCAGGAAGGACTTTTGTTGCAATTGCAATAATTTTCCATGATGGTCCGTCCACCACATCTGGACATTACACTGCCTATCTAAAATGTGACAAAGGCTGGACACTTTGTAATGATTCCCAGTTGGTTTTCAAACAACGTTTGCCTAGGGAATTACCTAATTCCTACCTAATATTTTTCAAGTCAAAGTTTTAGGAAGATAATTCATTCTCTGAGGAATTTATTATTATAATTTAATAGGACTACTATTGGACAATTTACATGAAAAGGAGTGCAAAAATACCATTTGGCCTCAAGGAAAGTTATATGTTTTAATTATGGACTTTTTTGTGCTCATTGACTCGATGAATATTTTTAAGCAACAACATTTATAGTTTTTATAAGTTAAACATATAAAATGTTGTTAGCCATAAGCATTTCATATGTGTGTGATTTGTATCTTGTGGTATTTTACTGAGAATAGCATGTTGTTTTTTTTTAAAACAATCTTTTTGATTGTTTTGTTTTTGCCCCCTGTTAAGTGATGAGTACGATTGAAATCACTATTTCTAGTGAAATTCAATATATTCTGAGAACAGCAAAAAAGGCAAGCAAATTACTTTGTTGAAATTATGCTGTGTTGTAAAAAATTTATTATTACATGTTATAACTATTTTTTCTTTTCTTTACAGATCCTAATTCTAAAATAAGCAGTTGACATCGATTTACATTGCAAAAAAAATCTGAAAAAAATGTATACCATTTTTAATTTCTATTACTGTGAAGGTAAGTTTAACTAAGTATTAATATGCAGAATGGGCAGATCTGCAAGAACCTACAAAGATTAAACAAGTTTTTAAAAACACTCTGTTTATACCGATGTGCTTACCTTCTGTCATTCGGAAGCAATTTTAAAACAGAAATATGTCACTTTTTGTAACATAGTTATTGCACAAGACACAACCAGAAATTCATCTCCAGAAGAATGTTGAGATGCTGGAAATCCCTCCTGCCCTGAAGCCATTGTTTTGCAAAAAAGATTGAACTAAGTTTAAACTTAGCCAAAAAAAGTTCTTCTCAGCAGAGAGATGTTTCAATAGTTAGAACAGGAAGTGTAAAGAACCAATCAAATCTCTTTTTTTCAGGTCACATGGGATCCGCGCACCGTGCACTTACGCAGCACGCACCCAGCGCGCATCCGCGAAATTGAATTTAAAAGGAATATAGGATTAGATGTAAAAATATATTACTTTTATGAGTAGTTTAGAGTTTGTCTTCAATTAATATTCACATGAAATACATATATATATTTTTTCTAAATGTTAAATATTTCGCGGGATTCGCGCACCCCCCGCGTCATACACGCACATGACGCATCTCGGAAGCGCGGAAGCGTCGCGTAACGTGCATCGTACGTGTCGCAGATAGGCTTGGAGTCGCGTACCGGTCGCATTGCAATCACGCACCAAACACGTACCCAACGCATACCGTACGCGGATGCTTTCGCGTAGGGATCGAGAACGGTGCGCATAGGGTGCGCGGATCCCAAAAAAATTAAGAAAAAAATTAAAAATAAAGTTTTGAAAATATAGTTTGAAAAATATTTTACAAAATATAAAAAATATTTTAAACAATTTACAATAAAAAAAACCAATATATATATATTTTTTTAATTTTTAAAAGAATTAATTGAAAAAATAAGTTTAAAAAATGGTTAAAAAAAAGTATTTTAAAAAACATTATTAAAGGAATTGACACACTGAAATAGAAATTTTTTGAAATCCAATGAAAATCATTAAACATCATAGCTTTAGAGATAAATTATAGATAGGAATTAGCATTTAAAAAACCTTTGAAATTGACTGAAAAAACCATAGGTTTCATGCACGTTATAGTTAGGAATTGGCATTTGAAAAACCTTAGAAATTCACAGAGAAAACCATAGGTTTCAGAGGTGTTATAGTTAGCAGGACATTTCCCTCGTACAAGACCCTAGAAATTCCCCCGTTATAGTTAGTTCAGCTACATCACTCATGACATGGTCAGTGACATCACTGATGACATCTCAAATGACATCACTGATGACGTCATCCAGTGAGTCTGTGTTTCTTAAAGTTTTAATATGTTTAATATATATAGGGAAAGACCTATGGAAGAATGAGTGGGTGTATAAGTATGTGAATGGATGATTTTCTAGGTGTGTGACTGACTCTATAAGTGAGTCATTAAATGTATCTTACTGCAGACTAGTAACTAAACTGTGTGAATGTCTGTATCTGTCTGTCTGTTGGTGTATACATGGCTGCATGGTTTTGTGAATAGCTATATGAGTGTCTATATGGGTTATTGGTTGGTTGTCTGAGTATCTGTATGGGTGCCTGAGTGTTTGTGTGGGTAGGGTGTGTGTGACTCTGTGCATAGATGTGTGAGTGGGTGATTCTAGGGGTGCATGGTTTTAAGAGTGCATCTGTGATGGACTGTATGGTTGGGTGAGTGTATGTATGGGTGTGTTAGTGATTGAATGTATATCTTAGTGGTACATGTGTGAGTAACTACATATGTGAAAGGCAGGGTATATGTGTGTAAGAGTATATAACTGGGTATATGTGAGAGTGGCTGTGTGGATGAGTGTGTGCTTGTATCAGTCATTGTATAAGAACGTAAGAATGTGGTAGTATTTTTAGGAGTAAGTGAACTTGTGTGTGTATAACTGTATAGGTGAGTAAATTGGAGTGTGACTAATTATTTGCATGATTGGCTAGGTATGTGAGTATGTCTATGGATGATTAGCGGTGTCTGAGTGTCTATATAGGTGTATAAATGCATATGATTGCCCTGTACTGAGTGATTGTAAGTATGAGTGACTCTACAGGTGAGTGATTGGAGGTGTGTGAAAGTATCAAAGGTTATATTAGGGTGTGAGAAGATGCACTCATTTATTACATGGATGACGTCATCATTGATGTCATTTGAGATGTCATCAGTGATGTCATCAGTGATGTCACTGACCATGTCATGAGTGATGTAATATGTGACGTCATCAGCAGTGCATTGCGGGGGCGCGCGAGTTATAGTTAGCTGAACTAACTATAACGGGGAAATTTCTAGGGTTTTGTACGAGGGAAATGTCCAGCTAACTATAACACCCCTGAAACCTATGGTTTTTTCAGTGAATATATATATAATAATTATTTTCCCAGTAATACAGCTAGCCAAAGATAGAATAAAGTGCTTGTATTCATTTTCTGCTCCATTCGGCGAGCCATAATTTTCTATAATCAAAAAACAAGCTCTATCATTGTCGCTTTAATTACACTTATATCCCTTTCGAGTTGCTCCATATATGTCCAGACCCATGCACACCTTTTAGTAGCTCCAACCCTTATAGCATATGCCTCTTCAAACTCCTTGTACAAATCATTTTCTTACGCCATTCTAAGTATGTAGGGACTCTAGTTGTCCTCCAATTCTGCAGAATAAAGGATCGTGCCACTAATGAAGCAATCGCAATAAAAACTTCCTCCCCTTTTATTTTTAACAAAACTTGCCTCTGTTTTGGCAAGCCAAAAAGAGCCACTGCCACCTCCGGGTCGACTCGGCTCTGTAGGCCATTACTGAAAGCGCCAAATATTTGTTCCCAGAATTGGAACAGCTTTGGGCAGGTAAAAAAGGTGTGAGGCCAGTCTCCTCCACTTATTTGCCGGAAACAGAAGCATCTATCTTCCAGTTCGGGATACATTCTATGAAGGGCTTTGGGAGTATAGTAAGCCATCTATCGTGACAAAAAAGAAATACGCTTAAAATTGGCAGCACTTAGGGCCTTGCTACCAAGTTGTGAGATCGCCTGCCACTCGACCTCGGAAAAAGAGCATTGTGTTGTCTCAGTGATTTTAACCAAGAAATTCTTTTTTAGATGGCTTTCCCCTTGACTCCGCAGAAATCTATGCCAATTAACCACTCCAATTAGCCTTGCTTTAAAAAGAGCAGCAGTTAATGAAGATGGGCTAGCGTTGGAGGCTAGACCGCATTTTTTCACTAGATGTGTAATTTGTATGAAACCAAAAGAATTAGCGAACCGTGTTCCCCGCACCTAGATTGAAATTCCTGCCAAGTGGTACATCTCCCTCCTACCAAAAAATGGCCCAACTCATTAAAGCAATTTACATTCCAAAAACTTAAGTGACTGGACTGGATATGTAGACCTAAGACTTTACTCCCTTAACTGCAAATATTCGTAGCCTGCCACCATTGCATTTATGGAGTATAAAGACTGAAGTCTTACCCAATACTCTTGTAGCGTCTTATACCTGGTTCTTTTAGGAAGTTTGGCTTTCTTTATGAAGACTGGAAGCTGCGATTCAGCTTCTTTCACCATTTTATTAAAACAAAACGATCTAAAGATCCCTTAAAATCAGTTATACGGACCAATATTTTTAGGAGAGCGGCTTCGTAATAAGTGCATATCTGGGGCAATGCCAGTCCCCCTGATTTGTTTCCAATTGCAGGACTGGATATTTTACTCTGAGTGCCTTTTTATTCCAGTCAAATTGTCAAAAAAGGGCATCGAGTTCTTTAAAATATGCTGTGTTGATTCTTATTGAACATTCATAAATAAAAAACTTAACAGGGATTTGCGAACTGCCATCAATACCTCAAGAAGATGGCTTATTAGAGGGGTTCAGTACTGCTTTAGGTAATGCTGTATAAATTACACTGTGAGCGGAATGGTTCTATGCACTGTGTTTATAAGATTGCTAACAGTATATGTGTGTAAATGGAACAGATCATCCAACTGTACTGTATATTGCGACATATTGATTGTGCCTTTTATTTCTCAAACTAAAAATAATAATAAAAAAAAAAAATTAACAGGGGTAAGATTCATAGTTTAATAAGGGCCACCCGCCCAATAATAGTAAGAGGGAGAAGTGTCTATCTATCCAATAAGTCTCTGATTTATTTTTAATATAGCCTTGTAGTTTAATTTGTAGAGCTTGGCTTTGGAATTAGTTACATATATCCTGAGGTATCAAATTGGATTGCAAGCAGCACATGGGCGTTGAAGAATACCGGGGAGGATATCACTTAAAGTATTGTACATCAATTTTTCTGTCTTCCTATGATTAATTTTGTACCCTCCGATTTATTGAAACTGGTCGAACTCGGCCAAGATCGTTATGATCTTTTGTTCTTCCGGCCTAAGTTACAAAATTATATACTCTGCAAACAATTTGAGTTTGAGCATACCTTCGATTGGTGCTTCTGTACCCCGATTTTTCCTTATCCTTGCTGCCAATTGTTCAATAAAAAAGGTAAAAAGTACAGGCGACAGGGACAACCCTGCTGAGTTCCCTGATTTATATCTATAGTTCCGGCTATACTGGAGTTCACAAAGATCTGGGCCTGTGCACCTTGATATATATTGCACAGCATATTGGTAATCAGACTAGGAAACCCCACCCTTTTAAGAGCATAAAAAAGGGTATCCCAATTAACAAGGTCAAATACTTTCTCAGCGTCTACCATCATTATAAGTGCAAGTATCTCATTGATGTTAAAAAAATAGATCGCGTGTATTAAGAAAGCCGTAATGAAAGACATTTGCCCTCCTGCCAGGAAGCCACTCTGCTCTTTATGGACAACCTTCTGAGCAACGGGCGTAATTCAGTTTGCCCATACTTTCATTAAGACTTTATAGTCATAAGTAATAGACTGATAGGTCTATATGAGTTGACATCGCGGGGATTCTACCCCTTTTTAACAAAGGTGACAATAATCAATTCCTTCAACGTTGGAGGGGCTTTTCCGCCAGTTTGCACAGATTTAAAAATCTCTACTAAAAAAGATACCAATTCTTCCTGAAACACTTTATAAAACTCTATTGGAAGTCCGTCTTTCCTGGAGGCCTTTCCAGATGACATTGAGGTTAGAGCGTGGCGAATTTCTAGTGCTCTGATATCGGCCACTAATCCCTCTGCCTGAATACTTCACAGCTCCGTTAGATTAATATCTAAAAAGTACTGATGTATATTTGGTTGCATATAGTTTATTATAATGATCAAGAAATATTTTTGCAATCCTTTTCTTTTCAGAGGCCAGAACCCCGACCCGGGTTCCTGCAGTTCGGTGATTTATGCAGCCTCCCGCTTCACCCTCGAAGACCAAGCCAAGAATTTTCCTACCGTCTGACTTTCTTCGTACACCCGTTGGTGAATCATCCGTGAGCTATTTATCTCTTCTATGAGAAAAAAAATCCCTTAACTCTTGTTTAGCACTAGCCAGCTGTAGGTCCACGGCTGTGCGCTCGGTCAGTGAACACTCCTATTCCTGAACTACTGTATCGACCACTAGTTGTAGTCCGGTGATACGTGCCCTCAGAGTTTTGGATTGAGCGACCATAAAGGCCACCATCTGCCTTGAAAGCACCCCAAACAGAAAAAAGTGTTGCAGTGCCCTTGTTAATCTGGAAAAACTCCTCGATTCATATTTTAGTATTTATCAGCCATTCCTGGTTGGAGAGAAGGAGTTGATACATCTGCCACCTTGACCTTTCCCCTCGTCTTACTTCTAATTCAATCTTGAAACTAATGGGTGAATGGGCCGAGAATGAATTTGCCCATATTTGGGAATCAAGGCACCAAAGGAAACGAGACGAAAATAATCTATACGTAATAGGTATATTGTGACATTCCCGAGTGGGCTCTACGCTATGGATCAATCAATTGATAATCTTGTATCATAACATCTAATACTTTTTTAGTAGCTGGCTTCGGCTGCCTTTTTGTTTTATTTAAGGTGTCCCTTGCTAAATCCTGAATATAGTTAAAATCTCTCCCAAAAATTATTGGTCCCACTGCTCCTCTAGCCAATTCGTTGATTTTAATAATAGATTTAGGATCGTCTGGTATCGGGGCATAGTAATTCACAAAATTACATACATATCCATTTACCCCGGCTGTAATCCAGATCCACCTACCATGGGCGCCCCTCTGAACTTGTATAATGCTCCAGTCTACCCCCGTCCAAAATAAATTGCAACACCCCTAATGGCCAACCCAGCTGAAGCGAAATATGCCTTTGTGTAGTAATTGGGAATAATCACCTTTGAACTATTTGTCTTTAAATGAGTTTCTTGAAAGAACAAAATTTGGGATGAGAAAGAGGTTGTTTATTAGACCGTTACATTCACCAAGATTATTCGTATTTGAACCCCATCTCCTAAAAACCCTTTCATAAATTGAAGGCACATAACCAAAAACATTCCTGACATTGCTTTCTTGTCTACAGTTCTGTTCTTTTCTAATAGACGTGCTCCCCACCAATGTTCCCTCTCATTATTTGCCTCTGTATGCGGCAGTGCAAGGTCTCTGTGCGCTACAGCCAAGGCTTTGTGCGCCTGGAACCCGACCGCGCATGTGGGTGCAGTGAAAAATATCAGTGCAGATTGTTCATCGCAGCACCAGTTATGCGCTGCAATTAACATGAATACTTTCTCAGAGGCACATAATATACCTCGCATGGGGGCGGCCTTAGCGCTGATGGCGCCCTGTTCCACAATGTTTGTTGGTGCCTCCCAATGACCACCTCCGGCAGTGATTCCCTCACTATTACCCTTCAACAGTGCCTCTCAAGTCTCCATTACCACTCTCTCTGAGATACATTTAATTTGTTTTGTAGCACCACTCATACCTGTGTAGGGTGTTCTTTACATTGCACACACATTAAACAGGGAGTGGCTTAAAACACTTAAGCTAAAAATATGTACTTACTGTGCTGTGCCACTGGTATTTTGCTGCGTCTGTCCATTCATCCAGATATATAACACAACAAGAAACATTACGCCTACAAAAAGCCAGGGCTACTGGCTTTGTCAATGGTTGTAAATTGCATAAGATAAATAAGCAACCACTATGAATTTGGAAACTTGTAAAATGTTTTCCATTAGCTACAGTCAGAGTTTTACTATAAATATATATTTTCAAAGTACTTGTTTTAACTTAAAATCTCTTTGTGCATTTTGCAGCAGCTTATATTATGTTGTGCGTAATGTAGTTTTAAAATAATTACCTATTCACTGGGCTTTCTGTCAATGGCTGGACCTCGAGGCACTATGAAAACATGTAACCATTCTCCAGTGCTCCAACCAGGATTTATATCTGGGACGGTCCTGTTACGCACAGACTTTCCACAGTTGTTACTTCACTAACTGAGCTTTCCTACCCGAACAGAGTGCAATTCCCACAGATTAATTTAACTTGCATTTATTTCTAATTAAAGGTGTGTGCATAATATTTTATATGCAGTTACTTGTAGGTGAAAGCCAACAGAATAGCTTGTAAGGCCTTTTGCTCATTTTAGTCACATCTCTGCCTCCTACCTACACCTACTGAACACGCCCCCATTGCATTCAAGGTCACAGTTACAGTTTATATTTATAGACTTCTCTGATCTGATGCCGATTCACTTTCCTCACCTGTCCTGGAATGGGCAGTAGTCATCTCGCGGCACTAGGTTTGCGCTGTTAGGTGAAAGCCAACCCCCCTCAAGTCCTCTCATCCCACACAAGCCTCATATTCCTTTGGCAGAAGAGAGCGAAGTCTGCTGCTCACAGAATTTCACCTGGCGGGGAATCCCTGTAGTCGGGGACATTTTAACAAATTAGGTGCCCGGGCCAAACGTGTTTTGGAGGCCCCTGTTCTGTCAGCTTTGAATATATGATCCAGTTTCAGATTTTTGATGCACTCTTTAGCCAGGTCACTTAGAGTGCACAGACACGCTGGTCCGAATTATACATGTTTTTACATCTAATATTCCGGGATAGCAACATGTTTTCAGTATTGAAATACAGCAACAGCTCACTGATGTTATTTCAGATAATCTCTGTGACCCCTCCACACCCTATTTCTCATATGTGAGGTCTTGATTTGATCTAAAAAAAATGTTTAATGCATATTGCATGATGTTGTAAAACATACACACAACATTCTCTGCGAAATATATGTAATGGACTCCTACAAATCACCATATTAAAACTAAATCAAAGGAAAACGTTTCTAAAACAATCTGTTTAAGAAACATTCACGGTCATCAGGGCAAGACTGTCTGAACAACATAACTGACTCTATGGGAAGTGTAGGGGCCTGAAAGACTGGGGCCCTGGGCCTGCGCCCCCTTGCCCATGCCTTAAAACGTCTCTGCCGGTAGTGCCCTGAGGCCGGAATGTAGGAGGCGCGCCACATGCTGTGACCCCAAAGACCATTGTTAATCTGTAAAAGGTGAAAATGGGCCCTCTGAGTGTGCGCGCTGTGGGTGGTGGTGGGGGCGAGGGGCTGCTGCAGCCTTTGGACTGCGGCATAAGGCTACCAAACTTTTTAATAATAAGAATGTGAGTTAAAACTGGTCTTGGTGTCTTCAAGCACCTGCCCCGCACTATTAACAAAAGAAATGCAGCAACAAGCACGAGGTGTGCTTTCAGGTGATTCTGAAAGCATTCGCCGTGCTTGTAGACTTGCTGCAGTTCTTTTGTGAATAGAGCACAGCACACAATCTGCCCCATTCTATTAACAAAATAAATGCAGCAAGTCTACAAGCACGACGTGTGCTTTCAGAATCACCTGAAAGCACACGTCATGCTTGTAGACTTGCTGCCTTTCATTTGATAAAAGGGCGCCGCTGCACGGCAGATTGTCTGCCTTTGTGAAAGTGATCATGTTAATTGCGGCGCATGACGTGCACTGCGATTAACATGAATACTTTCAGAAAGGCATACAATCTGCCCGCAGCTGCACCCTTCTAACAAAAGAAATACAGCAAGTGCAAGAGGCACTTGCTGCTGAACTTACCTGCGGCTGTGCGCACTACAAACACCACACTGGATGCTCGAGGTGAGACTGGTGCAGCCGCACATTACAGGGAAAAGTGCTCTCCACCACCAACACCCTCCCACACCCCATCCCCCACCTCAAGAAGGAGGGGAATAGCCCACAATACCCCTCTCAACGCCTAAATGGACGCCCAGACTGGGTGCCATGTTGGAGCACCCTCAGTGAGCAACCCACCCCCCCCCATCTCAGTACTGATCGTAGTAATAGAACTTTCCCTACTTAGAAATTGGTTGCAGGATTTCTTGAGCTTCCAATAGGTTTGTAAACATGGGAAATTTCCCCTTCACTAACACTTGGAGTTTAGATTGTTGCCCTATTGCTGCCTGCGTGCCACGGGCCTTAAATAGATAGAGGAGCTTCACATACTCCTTTCGACAACGTGCTGCTGCTGCGGACAGATTCGACAACAGGGTACTTCATTGGTGGAGAATTGTTTTCTTTGAATGGCTCTAGAAAGTATCTGTTCTTTGAAACAATAGTCTGCAAAGTTAACCAAAATTGTCCATGGCATATTTGAATTTGGATAAGGATGAGCCGGCACCCTGTGAGCTCTCGTGATTGTCAAATCTCGTAAGATTTCAAGTACAAATTTTTTTTTGATGAATGTCTCAACCCATTGCAAGGCTTGGGCCACTTTGCAGCAGTGATGGAATGAGGATCATGGACACCATCTTTTAGTGGGTTAGGAGCCCAAGTATCACATGGATTGTTGCCAGCAATTAATGTGACAGGGTTGAAAACCGTTGGAGCACTCCCATTGAATGTGGGCGTGTATGCGCCTATGTGGGTCTTCTTTCCTTACCATGAAGTGTATAGGAGAGACAATGTAAAAAACAAAATTTTCCAGGACAGCAGTCACGCACTAACTGTCCTGGGAGAGTGCACAACCTGTCATAGGAATGTATGCCATGAAGGAGGCTAGTGAAACCAAATAAATAATCTATGTTTCCTCAATCTACACAAAGGGCCCTTAACTTGCACTTCTCATCGCGGCTTTGAAAAAGATCTCCAATAAAAAGCCCCCTTGAGGGTGCCCCATCAGGCATTGCAGAACCACTCGGACGAGGAGCAAGCCTGATGATGAAGCATGACACCCACAAGGGTGTGTGAGGGCCCCATTTACAAAAAGGTACTACTTCACTTGTAGTGGCTCCTTTTCTCTGACCTACTCCCCTTTGTCCCCTTTAGGAACAGCATACCCTTTTCGTTTGAGTATTTATATACATACTCATAATTTTATTTTATCCCTATTTTGACGTGAATATTACATTAATGTGTAAATCTGCAAAGAAATGATTGATGATTCCATCCGTCCTCCGGGTTGCTGCTGCTGTACTGGCAGGTTACCTCTGGTCCTCTCCATCCTCTGGATTTTCATGATCAACATTGTCCTTGGGCAAAGGTAATTAGTCCAGACACATATGTTGTGCCGTATACAGACAAGAATACATTTGCTTATCAGTTGGGGTGAGTATAACAATCGACCACCAGATGTGTCCAGACACCTAACAAGATTGGAGGACACCAAAATTATTTTTCACTATGGACCTGGTGCGGCCAAGTGCAACACACCTTGGGGCTTTGACAGTATTTTGGTATCCATTCATTGTGCGTCTGCACTGGCAATAGCAGTGCATATTTCCTCTATGACACTCACAATATGCCCTTGGAGACACCGTTGTTAGCTGTCAGGCTTATGTTGGCATCCAGGACAGTGGGGAGGAACCTGGAAAATGATGCCTGTGATTCTCCTGCCATTCTGACAGTGATATGTTGAAATATTCCTGACGCCAGCATGTGGAGCACAGCGAGTAACTTGGTCTGTGGAGGGATATTGGTGCAGTGCTGGGATGTGGGCTGCAGCCCAGGTGCTATCTGGTCAGGAGGCAGGCAATGGACCCCCTCTTAAGCCTGAAATGGGCTATGATCTCCTCTTGCCAGAGGTGAATGAGGGTGATCCTCTGGCAGGAGATCCACAGCCTTCTCGGACACTGCCATGGTGGTGGTGGTCATGACCCTGCTTCCCCTGTCCTTGCACATTGTGCACACTCATGCTTGTCCAACCTGGAGTGTAAATAGTGCTAGTATTATGGAACTGTCCCGCATGTTGGTAGTTTAACTGTCCCAGTGTATCATGTGTGCTACTGATCTGAGTAATCCCTAGTGGTTGTTTCATCCATTACATGTCCGGGCACTCTGGAAATGTCCGACAATCATTGTATACATAAGGAACATTAGCTACGTGAAAGACATTAAGCATGTTGCATTCACAACCATCGCATGTGTCCACACAACTAGAGACACGCACACATGGCCTAATTGAGGGTGACACATTGTCAGCACACCTCCACATCTGGCAGCATGAGCGCTAGGCTATAAAAGATGCTCAAACTATCTGCATGTGCTAGTCCTCGTCAACGCTACATTACTTGAGTGCCACCTGTCTTCAGCGAAGATCTCCTCTACTGGGTGTCTCTGCTCCCCCAACGGTTTCTGGTTGTGCATCTCTCCTTCTTCCATGGTTCTAGATGGCTCTGGAGAGTCTCTGGCTTTCTGCGGTTCCCTGTCTACAGCTTCCTGTTGCTGATGTTCCGGTCTTCCTAAGCAGGCACGCCCCGCACAACTGCACTGTGAACCTGCAACATTTAAAAAACCCAGACTAAGAACATTCTCAGGTATTCCCGATGCTGCATCTTGCGGTTGTTGTTTTGAACTTCCTGCAACATCGAGTTTAGTAGGAAAATATTGCCATTGAACAGTTTTGTTTCTTTTGAACATTTATTCTTCTGTGGAACATTATATTATTTGAACAGTGCAATTATCTATGTGTACATTATGTGTGAGACTGCCTTCTGTAGCACATGACAGAAGTTTTCTTCAATAATGCGAAGAACAGACTTTGCGAAATAGAACAAGTAAAAGGCATTTCCTTGTGTTGCTAAAAGGTGGGTTTCAAGGACAGAATTGCTTGATTTATTTTCTTTTAATAGGCTAATGTGTATCTCCTGGCACCCATGCTCTTTGTGTAAAGCAGTGGACATAGGTGGGTGTTGTTCTGGAACTGCAGAATTCAGTCTGTGCAGTAAGTGAAGATTAGTGTCATTAATGCTCAATCTTTTGTTACAGCTTTTATGTTGATCTCTTTGACTCTCCACAAAAGGGGGTTTTAAGATTCATGACAAGTCTTACAAGAAAATCAAGATTTGAAAATAGTGCTATGAAGAACCTTGCTTGGTATGTTTGTGCCTTGTATACATGTTCAGAACATTGTATCGCACTTTAACTCCAGGGGTACTAACAATTTCTTATTCTACTACATATTAGATTCCACTGATATAAGAGGGCCAGTCAGAAGACTACCTCACCCTGATCCAGTGCGTCCCTGATCCAGTCCCTGTCCAGACATAGATCCCGAGACCGGGATTATCTTTTTTTGTTTCCTTCCAAATTCCCCTTCCCTTTGAGAGCTTCCAACAATGCCATGTTCCTATTATCACTGCTACCGAGGTCAGCACTTATAGGGGATCAAGTCCAGTCATCACCCAAAGGGAACAGAGCAGTTGTTCAGGTGAGTGACACATGATATGGGTGGTAGTTGTGGTCCCCTTGGTGCTCCTAACTGCAATAGCAGGAGGTCCATGGCGTGGTTGAGCTAGCCAAGGATGAATTGGGGGAGTACTCCTATTATCCAAGGGCCTAGGCCCTAGCGGCACTTTTGCACAACCAGAATGTTACTTTTTTGACGTTCTGGTGGCGCAATGTGCCACAGCATATTTACAAGGCCATGTAAAATCACTCTATGTGACTTTTCATGACCTTGTAAATATGGGCCCCTTTCACGCAGAAAACTGTGCGAAAAGGGTGTTCCATGGTCGTTGCTGTGGGTGTTCCCACGCAACACCCAAGGAATCTGAAGCATTCCCAGATTTATGAGAAATCGTAAACCTGGGAATTTGTCAGAATCTAACACCACCCCAGGGGTGGCATTAGGGAGGCGCAACGTGGAGAAATGTTTTTATTTCTCCTCTACTTTTCATTTTTCTCTGTGTGCTGCATTCTGCAGCACACATAGAAAGAGGAAATTGCCTGAATTGATTGATTTTGTGCAGGAAGGAGTCCCTTCCTGCACAAATTCAATCAGCCCCGCCACACAGACACTCTTGCACCATGGCGCAAGGTTGCCTGTGTTGGCGCATGGCAGCCATTGTGCGCCAACGTTGGGGAAAAAGACAGGAATGCGCCTTATCTTATTGATAGGACGCATCCTGCCCTTTTGTTTTGTCGCAGGGCAGCACAGCAAGATTCCTTGAGGTGCTGTCCTGCACCAAAACCTCTTAAATGAGGCCCCAAGTGTGTTTGCATAATTTCTAAGACCAGGTCATTTCTGACATTAAAAAACTGCAGCTAATGGGACTTAGCAACAGTTTTTCTATTTTAGTGATGCACAAGGAAATCCTTGTAGATATCTTGCTGTGTGTCTTGCAGGAGTTTTTACGCAGAAGCTCCTATCTTGCATCTCATTTTTGGTAAGTCATGCTAACAGAAGTGCTAGTTTGAAAAATTCACGTTAATGCAGTCGCGTGTGGTGACATTTGAAAGTGGTGGGGCGTAAAATTATTGTCATACTGCACTGCAGCGAGCGAGCGAGCCCAAACAACCTAAGGGGGGTTTGGCGGGGTTTTCCCCCGAGAAAAGTTTGAAAAAAGAGTAGACAAATGGTGCATTTTCAAGCAAATTTGAGAAAGCAAGAAGGTTAATAAAGCAACTGTGAAAGTGCAGTTATTACATTAATAAAGAGATGTCATATAACATAGGTAGCTGCTTATTCAGTATAACCACAGAGCTTCATAACAGACTTCGAGATACAATGCATTGCTGAGTAATATCAAAGGAAGCATTTTTTTATTAGCCACAGTGCTGTACCAAGACTCCAAGAGGCAACGTGGAAACATGAAAAACATGAAAAAGGATGAAGGTGCTGAAAAATAGCCTTGAACATAAGCTTCCCAGCCCAGGACATGAGCTCAGCAGCGCCCACATGTTTAACAGGCATACCTGCCTCGCCCAGGGAACTGGAAACCAAACACAGGGGAGTATTACATGTTTAACATGCCAGAAACCAGATCCCCACCTTCAGTCTTCATGCTGAACAAATCAAACATTCACCCCCAGTCACAGATCTCGGTTAAATCCATTTTTTTGCATGCCACGCCATTCCAGGTTAGACCCAGCCATATGCAAATCAGTCTTGACGCTGCTCCCCAGGGAAACAGTCCAGCCCAAACTGCCAGTCCCGGTCTTCCCTGGACCTGAAACAAGCACCCTAGAACCAGTTTTGGGGTATCATCCCTCATCAGCCAGGTTAGCTTTTATCTGGTGGGGATAGTGAACACGGGACCCACGTCTGGGCATACCTGTCCCACTTAGGGCAAACATAGCAAACTGGCAGTTTGTGCTGAACTGTTCCCATGAGGAGCAGGGTCAAGACTGATATACATATGACTGGGTCCAAACTAGGGTGGCATGCTGAGCAAAAGAACAATGGCTTAAACCCAGCTGTCTTGACTGGGGGTGAGTAGTTGAAAGGTTTAAGCACTCCATCCATCATCTTGTGTTTATTACAGAAATTGCAGCACTTGGTCTCTCTCTCTCTCGTCTTCCCTGACTCCTCTTCTCTCTTCCCCTATCCTTCTAACTCTCCTCTTTCTTTCTGTCTCTTTCTTTATGCTCCTCTCTCCTGCTCTATCTTCATCTTCTATTCTTTCTCTTTATCACTTCTGTCTCTCCCCTCTCTTCCTCCTTCCTCTTTCGTTCTTTCTCTCTCTTTCTCCACCTCCAATTATTTACCTGTCTTGCTCTTGCTTACTCTCTGTGCTTCCTCACTCTAGTTGGCCCCTTTCTCCTTTCTTTGTGGTTTGTCTTTTCTTTTCCCTCTGTATCTCCCTGTCACTCTTTCCATATATTTCTCTCTCCTCCAAGTGTTCACACTTTTTCTCCTCCTCCCCTCTTCCACTACTTTTCTCTCTCTCCCTCCGCACGCTCTATTCTCTCCCTTATGTTTCTCTTTTAGCTCTCTCACCCCTCCTGCATACTCCTCCCACCCCTTAATCAGCACTCAGTCGGCACCTTATCTTCTTGGACACAATACACAGCATTCTTACTCCATAACCTGAAGACCCAGCACTCTCTTAGGACGGACTGGATACTGTATGATGCCGTTGCTACACCGATTAGTTTCTCCTCGCTATACTTTGGATGGGTACGAGCCAGACCCCCGCACCCACCTCCCATTGAAAACTGATTAACTTTACTCCTAAGAACGAATATTCACCCAAAGTTCATCTGTACTGAACTTAATGGTCCTTCAACCTGCCCTGAGGTGACGGGGCTGTGTCTGCCTTTGACAAATACTAGAATGTGCAGCATTGGTTATTACACAGGGGAACAAAAGGGGTTTGCTGAAGTGCCATGTATTGGCTAAAGATTTTACACTTGGGCAAAATGGTGCAAAACATAAGTGCGCTTTACTCCCTACTTACATAATTATATTGAGGCACACTGGTATTTCCTCGACACAATGTTTGTTGCACCTGAGCAAAAAAGAGAGCGAGTCCATTTTACATCGATCTCCCTACCTGACTGAGTCACGAATAAGGAACGGAACAAAACAAAACACGTACATGCTTTTAGCAAATCTTTTGCTCTTTCTGCTGTCATGCAGGAGGCACAAACAGAGCTAAATCGACCCTTACGTCGTTTGCAGTGGTGCAAAACGGTGTGTCATGTTTTACTCCCGCCCCTGCCGTTGCTTCCCCCCTAGTAGTAGTGAGGCGGGAGGGAATGCCTAGAGGGAGCTCAAAAGCCTAAACAAAAACCCTGCACTTCCAAACTGCGCTGCATGCTGGTAACAGAACACATGGAAAAAAAAGCAGAGAGAGAAATGATGTAACACGGACTGAGGTCTACGATGCACTTGTGCATAGATTAGCGTGTCTCTTTTTTGTACGTGGGTGTGTGCATGTCAGTGTGTCTCTGAATGTGTGACGGCATGTCTGAATAAGTATATTTGTGTGCGTGTTTGTGTGTAGATTATTGTAGTCACTGTAAAGTCATCAGCAATGTTGAGTTAAATGTAAAGGCTAACAGTGGGAATTTCTGACTACATGAAATGCAAAATCTGTTTTACTTCGAAGATTGAAGAGCTCTACCACATGCTTCTAAGCAGCTGTAATGTGGCGTGGGGGTTGATGGGGAATTAGCTGAAGAATACAATCACACTCTCGTTCTCTTACACACCGACATGCAATCGTTCTTCATCACACAATCACGAGAACGCAAGCACACACATGCATGTGCAGGGACATCTTAAGGATTTTGGGGGTCTTGGGGCAAACACATTTTAGGGGCCACTGTTCAGAACAGCTTCGAATTTATGATCCAATTTGAGCCCCTGTTTCCCACGCAGTTTCCGCTTCCTCAGCTGCTTTAGCGATCCAGTTTGCATCATAGGCATTCGGCTATATATTCCTGATGTAAACGGACGCGCGCAGCTGTCAGCGGTAGGATTTAGTGTTTCGTGCCCTGCTTCAAGGTTTTTAATACTATTTAATTTGTATGTGTGGCTGAATTACTCTGTGCTTTTTAACAATTTCTCCTACATACGCTCACTTGCACTTTACTTGATTCTGCTTGCCTACACCTCCTTAGCTGCTCTGATTCGCATTTCGCTTTTCCTTCAGTCCTGGTCCGCCGCTGCTGATACGCGATTGTGCGGAGGGCTGGGGCTACTATCGGGCTCCTCACTTCCGCCCTCGCAGTTTCCGCTTCCTCAGCTGCGTTAACGATCCAGTTTGCATCATAGGCATTAGCCTTTATATTCCCGATGCAAACAGACGCGCGCAGCTGGCGTGCCTAAGGCAAGCCCGTCTGCGCCTGTCAGCGTCCCGGAGGCTGCCTATTTCCCCTCCGGTGCGTTTCTTCCACTATATTACAATAGGAAAAAACTGCTTACCCTTAGGCGGCTAACATTATGTCAGTGTACAGCGGTTGATTCGAGCTTGGAGGTAGACTTTCGATGCATTAAGTGCAATAGGTCTCTCCGCCAGCCCAGGTAACTCGCATCCAAGATCCTCCCACGCAACAATAAGTGTAAAACCAATAAGAAAACAGAGGACTTAAAGGCAACCCTTTTAAATTGTCGCTCTGTGCAAAAGCATGAACCACACATTTATGACCTTCTTGCAGACGAACAGCCTGATCTTTTATTTCTCACTGAGACCTGGCTGTCTGAAGCCTCAAACCCTACTATCACCTCGGCCATCCCTACGGGTTACAAAACCCTTAGGAGGGACCGACCGAGTGGGAAGGGGGGCGGTGTCGCCATAATTTACAATCAAAACTAGACTGCTCTCCCATCGCGATGGAAAACATCGAGGACGCAGAGTCCTTAGGCTTCCGCTGCACCTCATCCCCCCATCATAGCATAGCTGGTTTTCTGATTTACAGACCTCCCGGTGCAATTGGAAATTTCATTACTACGCTTAATACAGCCACCACCTCCCTGGCCTTAAAATACAACAACTGCCTTATTCTGGGGGATTTCAATATACATATGGACAATGGAAAAAGACCTTCAAACAATTTCCTTATTGGAGACGCTGAAGGCCTGCAACATGTTTCCATCTATTTCTTTGGCCACCCATGAGAAGGGCCATACCCTGAACCAAATCTTTCCCAACTTTGACATATCAGTAAGCCTACCTCTTCCCATTATCTGGTCTGACCACCTCCTATTAAAATTCATCATTACCAGCTCTGCCACAGCCCCTTCAGCTAACGCAGGGCAGAGGGTCCCTAATTATAGGATGTTCCATAAAATATCCATCCCGATGTTAGCAGATGCCCTCTGTCATTCCTCACTGGAGCTATCTGGCTTCCCCGACTCAGACGCCCTCTCAATAGATTCATGACCAACATTGGTGCAGCGGTAACGGTTGTTTCCCACTCCTCAAAGAGGTCAGCCCCACCAGCTCCATGGTTTAACGATTCCCTCAGATCTAGCAAAAGAAATTGTAGAAAAATGAAACTGAAATTGCGTAAATCACATCTACCTGAGGACAGGTAGGTGTATAAAGACACCTTAAAAGCTCATTACATTCTCGTGAAGGCAGCCAAGAAAACATTCTGTCAAATCAAGATAGAAAATGCCCAAAATAAGAGTAAGGAAATCTTTAGCATAGTTAAATCCTTTACTGCCACAAAAGCCGGCACAAAGGAAGGGCCATGGAAGAATAATCCAAGCAAATAGCTCAATTCTTCCACAAAAATATCTCTGTGATCCAACAAGCCTTCACTAACATCTCAGAGGAAGAACTGACCTTCTACCTTAGTTCTAATTTCAAATTTCACCTCTTGGATCCTCCATCTTTACTAGCTTTCCATGAGTTTCATCTTGAAGAGTCACTGACCCTTCTCCAAAGCATTAAGCCTGGCTCTCCTACCGACCAATGTCCAGCAAATATCCTGAACCTATAGCTCCCACCATAAACCCCATGGTAAACCAGCTCTTTGATGCTTCCCTTACCTCAGGCAGCATGCTGAAATTATGAACTAATGCTAAGATTCTTCCACTGATAAAAAAGGCTAACACCAAACCGACAGACCCTGCCAACTACACGCCAATCTCCCTTCTTCCAGCTCTCTCCAAAGTATTAGCAAAGCATGTAAACAAGGCCCTCAAAAAAAACATTGAAGATGGGAAGCTCCTTCATGAGTCCCAATCTGGTTTTAGGGTTAACTACAGTAAGGAGTCCGCTCTGCTGGAAGTGACTGAATTTCTCAAGGGTAAGCTGGACCAGGGAGGCAAGGCTGTTCTGATACTGCTCAATCTGTCGGCGGCCTTCGATACGGTCCCACATAAGAGGCTCCCGGAGAGACTTGCTAACATTGGCCTGGGGGGGACCGCCTTAACATGGATGTCATCCTTCTAGGCAAATAGATCTCAAGACATCTGATGGTACCGGTCATGAATGTAGGTGTTCCTCAGGGCTCCATTCTCAGTCCTACCCTTTTTAATATATATCTATCCCCCCTTGCATTTCTGGTAGAGGAAGAGGGTGCCAAAATCGTTTCCTATGCTGATGACACTCAGCTGATTTTTACATGTAAAAAAGGAACCGACTTTGACGGGGCAATTATTAGGTCTTGCCTCACAAAGGTTTTTAACTGGCTTAAGATCAATCAGCTGAAGTGCAATCCTGACAAAACTGAAGTTGTTTTCTTTGGTAATCCAGAAACACCTGACTGGAGCTCTTGGAGGCCAAAAGATCTGCCGCCAGGGCCCGCGGAAAAGGAGAAAGTCAAAAACGTAATTTTCATAGACAAGACACTCTCCATGCGCTTTCAAATCCCAAATCTAAGTGGCGCTTGCTTTGGCATACTCCAGATGCTAAAGAAATTCCTGCCACTGTTACCGCTTGAGAGCAGAAAGATCATGGTGCAGGCTCTGGTGACATCATAGCTTGACTATGTCAACAGCTTGTACCGCTGTATTCCAAAATCCCTTATCCAATGCCTACAAGTGGTACGAAATGCGGCGACCAGAGCCATCTGAGACCTAATCCCAGATCTAGTATGATCCCTATTCTTAAGTCTCTACACTGGCTCTGCATTAAAAGAACAGATCGACTTCAAAGCGATGACCATCTTCTTTAAAGCTTTCCACGGCAGAGCATTGGTCTAACAACTGGTGGCCCCAGGCATTGGGCCCATGCCCATCCCCTAAACAAGCAGTCCGTAATCTTGGAATAACTATTGACAATAAGCTATCCTTGAAAAATCATGTCAATCTTGTGATGGGCACTTGCTATGGGATCCTGCAGGAAACTACGTAAAATCTTTAAATGGCTACCTATTGAAGCCAGGAAACCTCTGGTCCAGGGTCTAATAGTGAGTCGTTTAGACTATGGGAACGCCTTATTAGCTTCCCTAAATGAAGACCTCTTTTCTAAATTGCAGATCCTGCAGAACACTGCTGCCAGACTTATCCTAAATTTTCCACCTAGATCCCCCTCAGCCCCTTGTCTGAGATCCCTTCACTGGCTTCCGGTAAGAAAGAGAGGTCATTTTAAAATCCTGTGCGTCACCCATAAGATCATATATGGTACTGGGCCCGGTTATATAGCGAAAAAGCTTAAGAGATACCAGCCACAAAGAATGTTAAGATCCAGTTCAAAATCTCTTCTTACCCCACTTCGAGCCCTCACTGTAAGAAACGGGGAACGATCCTTTTCTTTCCTTGCCCCTTACCTCTGGAACAAGCTTCCGTCTCATCTTCCCTCCATTGCTGACAAACAGCGCTTTCTAAAGAATTAAAAACGTGGCTATTTGATCAGAAATAACGCTGTCTGGATATGACCATCGGTCTACTGGAGTTTCCGCAAGCGCCATGAGACCTATCTGGTGATATGAGCGCTCAATAAGTTCCTCTGACTTTGACGGCTTAGGAGCCGGCTACCTAAATAAGCACCTTAAAAGCTACTCAACATCTAGACCCCTAAGATCTTCCAATGCCAACCTGGCCATTGTGTCTTAAATATGCCATGCCTGCACTGGAGGCAGACCCCTCGGCTTTCTAGGTGCAAAATTGTGGAATAGTCTCCCTGAGTCTCTGAGACTAACCACAGACCTGCTCTCTTTCAGGAAGAACTTAAAAACCTGGCTTTTTAATAAGTTAGGGGTCTTTTACACACGTTTTCCTCCCGCTGTCACGTGCCAGGACACTCTAGTCTGAGTAGCTGTGCGCTTTATTAAATACACTATTTCATTTCATTAGGTCCCTGACAGTGCAAAAGAACACTCGTCCAAATTCTAAGGGCCTTATTTATGAGGCCTTGCTTCACTTTTCTGCTGCCAGTGCGTCACTTTTTGTGACGCACCGGCAGCGTAAAAAATGTGCCATGTTGCGCCCTATTTACAAAGTGAGGCATCTAGGCAGATGCGTCACTTTGTAAACCCTTGCACCACACTATACCTGCGCCAGGTATAATGTATGCAGGGTGGGTGTTCCCCCGCAAAAAGCCTCATAGAAGTGGCACATTGAAATATATGGAAATTCAGTGCGCCACTCAAAGGACGCCATTGCATCAATATCTAACACCTGCCTCACAGCAGGCATACGACTGATGCAGGCCCTTTCACATGGGGCTTGCTCCATGTGAAAGGACACATTGCTGGAGTTGCGTCTATTTTCAGACACCCCCCAGCAATGCATCACTTTTGCGTCTACAGATAAGTAAGAAATACTGACGTATCTGTAACTCCTTGCGACATGATGCGTCATACAGTAAATATGACGCACCCATATCACAAGGAGGGCGCACTAAGAAGTGACGCATCCCTGTTTTCACACAGCGATGCATCACTTCTCATAAATAAGGCCCTAAATGTGTTTACATCGAATATTCAGGGATAGTTATGTGTGTTTTCAATATTATAACACAGCAGCAGCTCTCCAATATTACTGTAAATAACCTCTGTGACGCCCTCCCATTTCTAATATGTTAGGCCTTGTTTTGATCTAAAAGAAACTTTTTTTATGTATATTGCATGAAACATAAACACAACATTTCTCTGCAAAATAGCTGTACTAGACTCTCACACATCAGGTACATAAAAAATAAATTAAAGGAAAACAGTATTTAAAACAATCTGTTTAGGAAATATTTGAGGTCATTGGGGCAAAACTCTGGAAAACGGAGATGGGCCCCCTGAAAGATTGGAGCCCTGGGCCAGAGCCCACTTTGCCCATGCATTAAAACGTCTCTGTGCATGTGCAAACTTACACAAACAAAGTCTCTCTACTAGGCCTCTCTCTCACTCAAGCACGCACAGGAGCACATGACATGGGTCTTCCTCTTGCGCGCACAGGCACAGACAAAACGTACAACCCTTACTGTCTCTCTCACACTGAAATACACAACAAACGTGTGCTTCTCTCGTCTTCAAATGGCCAGATATAAATGCGCAGTAGTACTTCCAAAGTCCCAAAACACACTCTTGCTCTCACTCACTCATACATACGTACTTGCTCTACCTCGCTCACACAAGCATGTACAAACTTGCACACACTTTACAGTCGTGGCTCGCAATAATCGCGGGGGGTCGCGCGGGGGTGGGTGTTAAAAGTAAAGTTAAAAAAACCTTGAAAACTTACCTGACTGGGTCTGCACCGCCTCTGCTGTGTGCTCCTGGGCCGGGGTCCGTGTTGGCGCCTTCGTGAGTGGCTGGTGGCAACCCATCTCAGCCAATCCAGACGCTGCTCCAGCAGCGCCAGGATTGGCTTGAGCAGGGACTGTCCCCGCTCATAGGAGACTGGGGGCTGCGGCCACTGGCCAGTAGCAACTCTCGCCCTCCTAATGCAGGGCACTGGAGGCTAGTTCTAGTGCGCATGTTCGGGCAGGCCAGAAAAATGACCAGCCTAAACCCGAACATGCGCATTGGGCCTGCCCTACTGCTGTCAGTCAAACAACAACAAACCCAACCCTGCAGTGCTGTCCCACCCCCTTCAGCGTCCTGACTGACTCGGCCGGCCCGATTTCGAGTCAGGATGGTGAAGTTAACGAGGAAGAATGTGGCCATGCTGTGGCCATGTGGCATTAGTGGGGCAACGCCCCAACGCCCCAACGCCCCAACGTCCCAATGGACTGTGTTAATGCTGAAAAAATGCCACTAACTGGACTTTGTGACAACTTGAAAATATGACGTTAAAAAAAAGCAGACGAAACAGCAAAAAATTTACGCTACAGGGGCGTTAAATCGTTGTAAATATGCCCCTTGGTACAGTGGATTACTGACTGCATTTTAGCATGTTGTACCAAGAATGTAAGGGATAAAGTATCCCCTGCCATGCATTATAAGGATATTGCAAGTCACTGAGTAGTTCCATAACCATATAGAGGAACGAACCAGAAGGCTGAGTACCTTTATAAGGTTATGAAACTTCGTGGTGACTTGCAATATCCTTATCATGTTCGGCATGGGGTACTTCATCCCATAAAATGCATGGTCACACCATCACCTTTTCCACAAACCCCTTAAAACCTTGGTGCGTAGCTCTTTCATATGGAAAGAAAGTGCATTTTTGCAAGCACTAAGAATAAAAATATAACCTCTAGGTCAAAATGAAAGACATAAAAAACCTGTTAGATATTTTTTGCAAGATTTTATAAACAGTTTAATGCAAGTCAATTTAAAAAAAATATCTGCACTAGCTTGGAATGTGTAGAAACATGCAGAAAGATTGTAAGTGACAAACATTAACATATTCTTTCTGCTTGTCACTGCAAGCTAGAAAAATAGAGCTAAAGAAAGAAAAGCAACGTTTCATTTTTGTTGCTTTAGTCAGCTGCTCCGTGACCCGACCTGCATTTTACCTCATCTGCTGGCTCTGACAGCAGGCTCTGTGATGTCAGAACTCAACAGTAATAACTGAGTGGAGTTGAGTTCTGACGTCTTTTCTTTATAATGGGCGGCTGGGTGCTTCACAAGTCCCCGATTATCAAGAAATAAGAGACTGAAGTTTATTCAGAGAGTGCACCATCCCATGTATTATACTGAAATTGAGACGCTTAGTAAGTTAATCTAGTTTATAGCAAGGAAAAACTGTTGCTGATGGTGTTGCTTCCTTGTTTTTGGTTCTGTACCAGGCCAACACGTTCAGTCTTGGTTTTAAATGTATGTATAAGTTATTTTTTATATAGAAGTATTGATAAATATGATTTTATAATGAACAATGTTTTACTTCATAGATTGGATGTGAATGTCTTTTTTGCTTTTCAGTGCTATGCTTTTTATTAATCGTGCGTGATATAATAATAACATTGGGAGCGAGAGAGATGGCAGTAGTGTGCTGTGATAGTGAGGTGCTAGGTCTGGTTACAGTGAATAACTGATGCAGGATATTGCAGTTGCCAGTATAGTACAGTATTGTGAAGGTTTGGGTTCAAACTTGATTGCTTGATTGCTTTGATGATGGTTTTAATATCTTTAAAATGCAGAACAATGGTTGACTTTTTACAGGTTTACCTGTGGCGAAGGGATTTGAGTTCCGGAATCGAGTTTTTGTGCTTTCCTTGCTTGCTGATAGTTCATTTGATGTTGAGTTATTGGGCCTGCAATTATGGTGAGAGCTTTGGTTTTTTATGTATCACACTTTTGGGGAATGTGAGTGTCAATCCTGGTTTTCTGCATGAGGTTGACTAACTGCAGGAGGGGTGTGATATTGGCTTTGGAGTCGGTTGTCAGTCTTTGCTTAAGAGTTTTTCAAGCACAAGTCAATGAAGGAGCAGTTTTGTGGTTTTGTAGAGTCTGACAGTTGTGGGTGGTTGATGTAGGTGTGGGGTGATGCTCCGGATGGTAGTGTTGTCTCACCAATCCAGTATAATTTGCAAGATTGCATGGGTGTGAAGACCAGACTGACACTGTTGAAAGTTGAACTTTGTTGTAATACCTTTTGGAGCCTTGTCCGCATTCCATGATCAATCTCTCGGGAGTCCCCCTTTTGACATCTGCATGATGTATCACGCTTGGTGATGTACATCTTTTCTAATCCATAATGTGTTTCATCAAAACAGGTGTCTTCTCCCAACATCTCTGGGTATTGAACATCCCACCAAGACGTTTCGAGAAATATATACACTGATACCCTGGGCAAACCAACCCAAACTATGCTAGCTTGGTTTCTTGGAGAAACACAGGGAACGCTGGTAAGCGCTTCAGGAGTTAATTAAATCGTGTTCTTCACTCATCTGAATGTTTCGCAGAAGTTATTTGCCTGTAATTAATGAAGTGCTTGTGTTGTTTAAAAACAACCGCAATGCTGAACTGGTCCACTAGGTGGCAGTAAAGTTCAAATAGACAGCTTGGTTATATGCGAAGGTGTAAACATTGGTTTTCAGTACACAAATGATATTGCTAGAGAAACAGTCCTTTATTCATAAAACACCATGATATGTGGGTGTATTTCCACCTGCACTGCCAGAAACTGTGGAGTCTGGAGAGAGGGATGTGAACATACAGATGTTTAGTATATCCTCGATCAGTGTTACTATTGCTGCTAATGTGTTCATGGCACTACGGACTGTTGCCCGGGTGTCTGCTCCACTTGCCTGGGCTCTGCTCCCAGTCCCTAGCTATGTGACAGTGAGCTTCCCAAACAGGGGCGCAGCTATCTTTAGTGCAGCAGGTGCAGAAGCACCGGAGCCCAGGTGTGGGAGAGGCCCTCTGCCCCAATTATGGTTTCTTTTTTCTACCACACCACACCAATTAAGAAGATGGCTCATTTCATTATTTGCATTTGGTACCATGCAGTGCTTAATTTGTAAAACAAAAGAGGTGCCAGGGCCTTCCTCAGGAGACAACTGCAGCTTGCATCACCCTGTGCCCCTGACTGCCCCGCTAATTACAATACCAATACAACTACTAACCATCACACTCCTACAAGAGTGGCAATTCAGACTATTCCAGGCCCCCAAAGCTATGGGAATGGCTTCGGCAACAGGTATTATGCCTTTTAAATGTTTATTTAATTTATAAACAACTGTTGTGCGCTCATCTTTAATTTAGACAAACAGTGCCTCCATGTGGTAGACTGTCATAAGTACCAGTGTTGGCAAGTAAGTGATGGTACAGAGCACCGGAAACCACTGGCTCAAATTAAGCACTGGTCCCATGGTAGTCTAGGTACAACTGTGGGCCCATCCCAATTCCCACGTGGGTTTCTGAATGACAGCGTATGCTTAACATAGATACAGCTAGCTGGGCGCAGTGAAAGAGTACAACAAGAATTAAGAGTAGCAGTATTAATAAGAAGGTACTTTTCTCACTGTCATTTTTGCTCTTCCTTTCATCTGAATGGGATGCGGATTCCAAAGTCCCATATATGAAGAAAGGTGAAACAGTATGATCCAAAATACAGCTCAGATATATTGGCTGCACAGAACATCACTGCCAAAGGCTTCATCTATGAAAGGGCAGAGGCGCAACTAAAGCCAAATTTCGGGGGGGGGGGGGGGGGGGGAAGCTAAGAAAAAATTTCGGGGGGGGGGCTGAATCTTTAAGCAATAGGCAGAGTGGAGCTGCAGGGGCTCTTAGAAGGGGTGAAACAACAGCAAGGCCTCATTAACATGCAAATGGTCTTTTAAAGACCTGTGAAGTGCTCGGGTGCGGCTGTGTGTGTGCCGGGGAAGCTGTCTCATCCCGGGCTGCCACAAATGACGGGGGGGGGGCTGAAGCCCTGTGAGTCCAATGGGTGTTGCGCGCCTGATGGAGGGGGATGCACTCAGTGTTTCATTCTTACAGAAGACATGGGGGCAGATCTCCCAACCTTCTGAGTCTATCGTCTATTGAAGTTGTTTCATTTCTTTGAAGGGTGAGTATGAGTCAAAGGAGGGTGACACCCTCCAAATGAGCGAATTGAGAGGTATGGATGTGGTGGACCTTGTGGCTGTGTATAAACCTCATTGGTGAGTAAGTAAGTAAGCAAACAACTTCTAAAGAGCGTAAATGCCCTGGCATCTTGGCGCTAATGTTCTACAACAGAAGCATATGAGAAATTATTTCTTATCGGAAGTAAAAGGCCTGTGCCTTTGGAAACCACCGGTGTTGTCTCTCTTATGGAATGAGTGTGACTCCTCATTGGAGGTGTAAAGAAAAAGAACATGCAAGAGAGAGGCACAGAGGCAAGAAGTGAAGGGTGATGGAAGAAAAAGTCATAAGGTGAAATCAAGACTGGGCTGCCTTAGAATTCGACAACTCTGGCATTCATCAGTGTTGGTGGGTGGCTCCTTAGAAGACAAATAGGCCTCACACATCTATTTTTCTTGTTATATATAAATTCAGCACTTGTGCATCCCAACCATTTTATTGCCTCGCTCGTTTTCAGGCACCCATGTTTATTCATCAATTGTTTTTTAAAATGTAAATAACAGCTTTGGGTTTTAGGCTTGCTACTCCTCCAATAAAATTCTCAATTGTCTTGCAAATTTCTTCTCCTGGTCTTCGTACTGAGAAAGTCCTTTAAAAACTATTAAGCTGACTACAGAGTTTGTTTCACATAGATTTAGAGAGTTGTAAAAAATCTTTATATTCACTGATTACATTGAGGTAAAAGAGAAAGTCTGATCAGTAGATTCTAAATTAACTTGTTCAATAATCAAAACAGGCAACTTCGAAGACAGTGATTTGCATTTGAGAGTAAGATTGAATTGTGAACAGCTTTTCTACTCCAGTTTACCAATAATCAGCCCATACGTTTTGGACCTGTTCTAGAATCACAATCCGATGGTTCTTTTTAGCAGCACGTAAGCGTAGAGGGGAGAAAATAGTTAATAACGCCAATCAATTGAACAGGAATTTCTCTGGCCACTCAGTAACCAGAGACAACTACGTAAGATTAGTTAATTTATTACAAAGCCAAAGAGAACTGGACATAGAGACACCTCAAAATGAGAGTGTAGAAATATATTGGAATCAACATAAGCCAATTCTGTGAATAAAATTGAGTCGGTGCAACATGCACAAAACATTCAACTCAAGAAATAGGATGCAGAATATCAAAAAGTATGAGTCCAAAATTCCCTGCATCGAGGGTTGATGAATATAAAGCATCAATCTATCCCTACACTAGAGCTAAAGCGACATCCCCACTTAAGCATCCCCAGGGAAAAATAAAAAAGGTGTCAGCATGTGGAGTCTTCCTAAGAAGTATCTCCATCATCGATAGGTTGAATAGCATAAAGCTATCGAGACAGAGCTCGTTCTGAGATGCTCTCTCTATAAAGGTAGAGAAGAAGTGGGCTCCTTTCCCTACTTGCAACGTTCCACTATCACAGGTATCTTCCCAAGTGTCCTTGCAGGTCACACCATTTGCTCCGACCACGATCTCATAGGTACTTTTTCACGGGACAGCGATGTTCCAAAACTGTAACATGTTGACTTTGATTCCCAGGCCTTCTCCGGTGTGAAAATACAACAGTTCTACTTATCGGTTTCAGCTCAGGATGTATCCCCTTCTCTCCTTGCCTGACTAATAAAACAAAAACATTGTTCTCGCTAACAAGGGCAATTCTTCCACCTGCAACACAAAATGTGAGAAAGAACGAAATCCACAGCACACATGAAATTCAAACTGTTAATTCTAAAGCAAGAGCTTCTAGGGAAATGCATTTCAGGACTACAAGATTCAGCTAACATAAGAAAATAGCGTATGAGCTTCACGAAATCGCATAGGAAATAAGACACGTTCAGTTACTATTCCTACCTACATGGAATATCACAAGATTAATAAACACATTTAATAATGAATGATTGTCAGTTGCACAACACGGGTTCTTCACATTAGTGTTTTCTGCTAGTTACATTGACTTTCTACATCAACCCTTCACGTTTCTATTCAAGGAGCTAAATACATCCCATTTTACGTTATTACATTTCAAGATCCTAACACTTCATGTTAACATGACAAAGGATTTTATGTGGGTACACTCTACATGTATGATTATAATGCACCCCTACAAATGAAATTAAATTCCCACAACATCACCATCAATCAGGATTGAGTTTTGACAAGTAGTAGCGCAGGGGATCCCAAAAAGTCCGGGGGCCAAGCAGTCACCGGCAGTGTTGTAGCATAAGTTCCGGACCAATCTTTGCACAGTGACATGTCCTTAAGCCAATCACAAAATGTTGGTGCTCGCCTGCCACCCCAATGCTTTGCCACCCTATGTCTACCCAACAGTAGACCCATGGCTGTAAACCACCGAAATGTTTTGTTACCTCTTTTCTGTAACACAACAGAGCCACCATGGGAACAAGGGGTGGGGGGGAGTTCTCAGTCATTCCAGTCAGGCTACGGTGACCTGAGACCAAAACGATGCTACCTCCTGGCAGGACCACGCAGCGTGAAAAAAGTCTGCCCTCCAGGCGCCGCAGAGCCTACACCGGGTATCTTCAGTGTAATAGTAGTGAGCAACCACTGTGGGTGAGAGATAGGCCCGCACCAAAAATGTGTATTGTATAAGGCGGTGTCTAACATTAGGGGAGCCATCCCTGGTCTGTTGACAACAATATTGCCACTTGTCATCTGCTGTGTCATGACCCAAATGCCCCCATGCCATCTGGGCCCTGGGAAGCTCCGCAATCATATTATCCATCACTGCAGCATACAATCTTGATCTAAGCATGCATGGCTGGGGGTTAGAGAGCAGTACCATCAGGACAGGCCATAGGGGGGGTTCCTCCGGGAACATAGGAAAAAGGTTATGGCCATTACGTGTCCTGCCATACACCAGAACATCCATTGGTGTAGCAGGCGAATTACCCACATATTCACAGTATGATTTAAACTTATGGTCTTGAAACAAATTGCCTAATGTTTTAATATTTCTTTTAGCAAGAGGCAGTAGTAGCTCCAGGACATGGCAAGATCTTGACCAACAGCAACATTTAATGGGAAATTGAGGTGAGTACGGGACAGAAACGCCACAAATCGAGGAGAGTCTGTTTCAGGCCCAAACAGTACATCCAACAGTGTGGATTTCCTGGGAGGGTCGTAAAAGTGACTCAAAAGGGGCTGCAAAAAGTGGAGTGGGGGAAATCATACCTCGTTCTAAGACAACATGTGGGGCAGACCTACTGTTATGGAACCAGTGTGCCACCAGATAGTACACTTCGAAGTTAGGGGCCGCAAAGCCCCTAACTGTGGTATGGGAGTTGTAGTAGATGCCATCCAATTCGAAGCTGTTGGTCTGCCCATGTTAATTTAATCAGAAGAGAGTGCACTTGAGCAAAAAAGGCCTTATTCAGAGGGATGGGGATGTTCTGAAAAACATAAAGTAATTTCGGCAAAACAACCATTTTCATTAGGGCCACCCTTCCAGCCAGAGAAAGTGGCAGAGTAATCCAGCGATCAATATGGGAGTTCATGGACTCACTGTAGCGGCCATAATTTTCCCTAAGTATAACGTGGATATCCGTTTGATAAAGAGTACACAGATATCGACAGGTGCATATGAACAATAGAATTTGAAATGCTTTAAAGGGAGTATGGAGGTCGGAAGTGGCAAGACATTTAGGTCCAGATTTATAAAGATGTCATACAATGCAGCGCAGCAAAAAAATGTGTTGTGCTGCGTTGCGTGAGAGGGAGAGAGCATGAAAGCACCATATATACTAAGGTATGGCACTACCCTACTCTCCCTAGCGCTGGCACGCAATCAGGCTGCCTAGTGCCACATACACACCTTTGCACCATAGTCAAAAGGTATCTGCATCATGTTTAGCGTACGTTTTGTACTTGAAGGGTATGTTTAAACTCATTTTAAAACTTTTTCCACTTTGGATGTGTGTTGTACAGTGCAGCACACATTCAAAATGGAAAACGTTGTGAGAAATAAAAACAATTCTCCTTTTTAACACCTGCTTCAAAGTGAAAAAAAAAATCAGTGCAAAACTCTGTCTTCTATCGTTCATAGATAGAGTTTTGCGTCAGAAAACCATGGGATTGTTGTATGGAAACACCTACATACCACCCATTGAATGCCCCCTTGATGAAGAGTAATGCAGAGCAGCGCTTTCTGCTGCTTTGCGTTAATATGAGGCAACTTTCCAAGGCAAATCAAGTTTTAAGTTGGAAAGTAAATAAAAAAATATTTTGTACAGGTTTGCATCACAGAAACCTAATGCAAAATGTTTGTAAATCTGGGCCTTAGAAGAGAAAGGGGCATGCTGCCAAGATGTACGTACTTGTTTTTGCACCTGTGATTAAACCATGATGTTTCACCAGCTTGGCGTCCAGTGTCATGCTTCCTACTTTAGCAATCTAGCAACCAATTCCTGACCTCAAGAGGCACTAGGTTTGTGTTCTTGTTCCAACATTTCATTACAGAATTTACAAGAGAAGGACAGTCCACACTACAGGGGAGTCACCTATGGTGGTGACCAAGACCTAAGCCCTATTCAAAATCTTGATGTTGCGAAATATTTTCTGAGGAGGCCCAAAGTTAACATACTTCTGCTCTGTAAGCCACATTATTAAAAAAAATTGTAAAACGATTAATAACTCTGAATGCAACTATTGTATTGGTTTCCTGAAGGACATACCAATCACTCAACAATAGTAAGGAGAATTGTCAAAGCATATTGCAAGTTTCAAATTATCTCCAGGAGGTGTTTTGATAGGTGTGGCAAGATAAAACATAAATCACACAGTAAATAGAGGTCCAATTTACAGAGTGTGTGAAAGCCCAATCACATAAAACAAGTAGCATCACAAGCAAGTGATTACTAAGTCAATCACCAAACTAACCCTAAAGGTTCAAATACTAATTATTTGATGTTTTCAACATCCTTTTTGAGCATTGAGGCTTAGCTTGCTAATTCACCTGCAACAGTAGTCAACATTTAAATTGTTATAAGATTTCCCTAGTATGGCCAGACCACATTTACTCCCAGTAGTACTGCGATCAGCCTTTATTTGCATTCATTTCCTTCAAATGTAATCATGGAAAGAAATTCTAAATCGCCAGTCCAGGTATGAAGGACTGATCAAAGATTAGTTGAATGTGGTGTGCTGTTCCACCCACCATAATGAGTGGTGAATGGAACTTGTGAATGGAATGTTATGTTATTTTATCTGCATTTGGACATGGCTTTTTTCCATTAGAATGGCCCTGGGGAACTTTCTTGACCTGGGCGCCTCTTGAGTAAGATTCTGTGATTCCCAGAGATTGGTATTGTATGGTTTCTTTGGTTGTTTTTTTGTGAATGGGTAGTAGAGATTTGTTAAAGCAATGATTTGTTTTTTGAAAATGTTTTATTGAGTATAATTTTCTGAAAACGTATTAAATAATACCTGGAGATGCTGTGATCGTACTTAATGACAAGATTAAAGATTGATAGGTAAAAAGCAGCTGCTGTTGATCCAGCGGGGTACCAGCCTCAGGTACTCAAACACCATATACTCACCTGGGCCCATAAACACACACGTTCACATAGGCCAGTAAAAACTACTGAGGGTCAATTTTATAAAATGCTTTTTATGAGATTAGTTACCTGTCATTCTTAACTAATCTTTCACTGATCAAAAGTTATTTCCTCTGGTCAATGGACCTATTAGTTGGAACTAGTTGATGGTGAAATGACATTAGAATTTTATTCCTTATATATATTGAAATAACCACAGACTCGGGAAAAGTTTAAATGTTTTATCTAGTTAAATTCATGTGAGCCAAAATCAAAAATACAGTAAGAACTCCGTTTCTCCAAGAAAGGAAAAGTCAATTATTTCATTAATCAGTCACCTAAATTAGAACAAATTTTCACGATGACAGTACTCAGGAAAGAGAGAGCAGTACAATGACATACTACACAGAAGTATATTTACCTAAAATGGTGTGGAAACTAACCCCTTGGCCAAGGAGCTAGATGGGTCCCCTGGGATAGATCAGGTGACAAAGACTTCAGGACAGGTTTCAGGACAGTATTCAGGACAGGATAGGTGACCTCTTCTAGATCCGACACTTGCGTCGCTCCCCTCTCTGACACTATCTTCCTCTTCGATTCTTCCACGATCTTCTTCTAATCGATTTCCTCCTCAATTCTTCCGTGATCTTTTTCTAATTATTTGGCTTAAAATTCTAAGTCTGCAAATTGATTCTTCTTCAGCATTCTCTCAGCTCTCGGACAGCATCCCGGTCTCTCAGCATCACGAGCCCATGCAGCATTCCGGTCTCCCTGTTCTAACTAACTAGCTAAACTACCTCAGTTCTACGTTTCTATGGCATGTACCACCCCTTAATGTTTCAGTTTCATGAAACCCCTAATTCTGATTGGACAGGCAAAGGGGAATGATCATCACATCATGCTAAGTTTTAATAAACGTCTTTGGTTCTTTGTTTATTGTTTCCACCCTTTAATTCTTATTCCCAAGCTTTATTTCCCACCCTTTATTAACATCTTTATCAAACAAAAGTATACATATGACATTCATTTCTATTCATCATTCAGGATCTCCAGCAGGTTCCCAGGACATGTTACAAAGATGGCCTTGGACGGGATTCAAGAACGACATCATGGCTTCTTGGCTTGTTATTACTGCGCCTGCGTGGGGGGTCACGTGTGGTGCAGACTTTGGCATCTCTCAAAGGCCCAAAAACGAACTAATAGAGAGGTCAAATATTAATATCAAAATAAAATTATTTCACTGTACACCACCTATCTCTACTCTAATCCCATTTACTTATAAAGGCTCTCCCCGCATTAGCACTGTTTTAGTTTCAGCGAAGCAGATACTTAGCATGTGAGCTTTCAAGAGGCCATTTTAGATGCATTTGCGCAGGTGCAGAAATTTCCCTCCAAGCGAAAGAAACATCATTCTGCGTAGATGCAGTTGACACATGCGCAGTACAGTTTCCCGCTTTAGCAGCCATTTTAAGTTTCACCCAGGTTACTTGTTAGTAAGAAATGTTAGCAAGCTTCATCTTGCTAAAATATGAAATGTAGTGCATATTAATTATACGATACACAGTTAGTACAGTGTTACGAGTTATATGAGAGGTTTACTTCCGAGCAAGTCTCTCTTTTACACAAGTCCTTGCTCCATCACTGACTTAAAGAGTAAGTGAGCAAGAAAATGACTGCATGATAACATTGGAAAGATTTTGTAATGCACCAAGCACATATAAGTAGGTAGGGTTTCTGTACGACTCCACAAGAACACTTCGACCCAGATTTATCAAGTCTTTGTGTTGTCTTTGCGTCACTAAATGCAGCGCAAAGGCTTCAATAATATTTACAAAGCCTTGGCTTCATAAAAAAGTGTAAAGCAACGCAGTGGCTTGTGCTGCATTACTTTATATTTCCAGCTGGGGGGCATTCTATGGGAGGAGCATGGGTATTCCCATGCATCCGCCCATGGATTTTGGAGCAGTTCCAGATTTACTAACATTGTTACACCTAGGAATGAATCTAAATGGTATGTTTCCCCAGTGAGGCGTAACAAGGAGACATACTTTACATCTCCTTGTTACTTCATCTTTCCATGTGTGCTGCATTTTGCAGCACACATAGAACGATGAATGCCTCTAAGGATAGCATTTGTATAGGAAGGTGTCCATTCCTTAACAAAAACAATCCTGCCGGTAATGTAGGCATCCTGGTGCAAGGATGCCTGCATTGGTGCTAGGCAGCACACAGTGCGCCAGAGGAAGGAGAGAGCAGAAATGCTCCATATCTTTGTAAATGTGGAGCATTTCTGTTCTCTCCCTTTCATGCAAAGCTGTACAGCAACTTTGCTTGCTGCCCTACATTGCACGTAAAATTAGTAAATATGCCTCTTTGTTTCTAGTCCTACTCTTTTGTTTAACACATCACAGCTTACTGAGAGAGTCAGTAGAACCAATTGGAGTAGGATGCTTGAAAACAGTGATTTGTGAAATTCTGCGAAAAATCGGCACCCTCATGACTTGCAATTATATCCTAACCTTAACTTAGATTTGACAGTAGAGACAGTTTCTGAGTTTCATGTAGTCTACCCATTTCTTTGTCGAGAGTAACAGATAGTTTCTTCTCGGCTCTCATCTCATTCTTTTCTCCCAAACTTACCCCCTGCAACCAGCTGCAGTCTTCCCCTACATCGCCGCTAAGATCTGGCACGACCTGCCCCTGCACCTTCGAACAGCACCCCCCTTGGCAGACTTCAGAAAGAAATTCAAGACCTGGATTTTCGACAGAGACCTTGCACCACAGCACCCAGATACCCCTAGGGGTGACAGTGCTGATTGATTGATTGATTGATAGATTGACTTACAAGTTTCTTCCAGTCCTTCATGGATTTTTAATGAATTAACTTCCCAACCCTGCTAGAAAAAAGGTTTGTGCATTTACCACCATTTCTTTTCACCTTGGTTTAAAATTAACATGCCACCTAAAGTGGCTTAAAGACACAGAAGTCCACAGACTTGAACATTTTAGTAGCCATAGAGTAAAACATTAGAAGTTCATGAAAGATATAGTTGAAGACTTTCCTGGATATAATGTGGTTATCACCAAGTGATCAAATATGAAGCAGGATCCAACTTTTATGGCCTAGGACACCTTGGGGCTTATTTATGAGAGGCTGGCACTGCCGGAGTGCCACTTTATTTAACGGTGTAAGCCTCCCAATCATTTCTATGAGGCCACGCAAAGCCACTTTGCATGGCTTTGCATGGCCTCATAGTTATGGAGTAAGACAAAGCAGAGCAAGTCGCTGCTTTGCCTTACTCTGTGCCAGGGAGGTGTTCCATGGATGTTGCAGTGGGTTTCCCACGCAATACCTGTGGATTTTGATCTGCCCCAGATTTACGTAATCTCGTAAACCTGGGGCAAACCAAAACCTTATGCCTCTCTAGTGCAGGTGAAAGGAGGTGAAATATTTTTATTTCTCCTTGTTTTTTCCATGTGTGCTCTATTCTGCAGCACACATAGAATGATTAAAACACCTCCCTGGATTGTTTTTGTGCAGGAAGGTGCCCCTTCCTGGGCAAAAACAATCCTGCATGCCAAGCACACAGTGCAAGGGTGCCTGCATTGGCGCTAGGCATAAAATTGTGTGCCAACACAGGCGGGAAGGGCAGGATTGCATCGTATTTCATAAATACGGTGCATTCCTGCCCTTTCACATTGGCAGAGGGCAGTGCTGCAAGAAGCCTTGCGTCGCTGCCCTACGCCAATTCCCCGTAAATGAGGGCCCATTTGTTTGTTGCACTGATGGCCTGCCTCAATTTTTAAAAGATCGGTTATAGAGTAACATTTGATGATTGACATATTCTAGACTTCATGCATAGCATATAGTAGTAATACAAATATCCGTTCAAGTGTTCTGCAAAGGTTACTGTTTGGACAAAGGGCTCAGCCGAAGTGCAAGTTGAGAACTCTTGTCAAACAAGTATTATCAAAGCCAAAAGGTATTCACCAATTGTAGGAGACCAGACAGAGGGGCATATGTATTAAAACATCGTTTTGTGAGTCCTTAATAGCGATTTTTTGCGAATCGCTATTAAGGACTCGCAAAATGCAATGTATGTAGGAATCGCAATAAGAATTGTGATTCCTACATATTACTTTATTGCGACTCGCAAATTGCGATTCGTTCGCCTAGAGGCCCATAGGAATGAATAGGAAGACATTCGCAATTTGTGAGTACCCAATAGGTACTCGCAAATTGCGAATGCAATTTCAAGGGTGTCAAAAGGACACCCTGTTGCACCCCTGAAATATGTATGTGTGCACATGTGTCGCACATACATGCCCTAAGGGCATGTATGTGCACCACATGGCACTTTGAAAAATGCAAAAAAGTGCATTTTTCAAAGAAATCGCAAAGTACCACCAACTTCAAGTTGGTGGTAATTTGCGATTTCTTATGCCAATATTGCACAACTTCGGTGCTTCATGCATCGCATTTAAGGAATCACAATTTGTGATTCCTTAAATGCAATCACAAAATAGGGAATCGCAAATTTTGCGATTCCCTATTTTGCGATGCCCTTTTGGGATGATACATCCCAAAAGGCCTTTTCCCGTTCGCAAACGTGGCGATTCTGAGAATCGGCCCGTATGCGAGCGGGAAAAGGGCTTGAAACATATGCCCCTAAAACTTAAAAAAAAACTTTCTACAACAAAAAACAAACCAAAAAACGACTGATTTATGTCTAGAATGGATCTTAGAGAAAATAATTTTAAGGTGATTCAGTATAGTTGTGAGATGTAAAAGACAATGCAAGCACTGAATAGAATTAGGAATGATACAGCAAACAACCAATAGCATGTAGTGAGACAATGATACTCCTTTTGGTGGAGTCAAAGCCCACTGTGTATACATGTTAAACTACTGGCAACAATAGGTCATCATACAGTTGCTCTGTCCAGCCAGCCCTAAAACACATCGTGTACTTCATTCCCTGGAACCCCATCCTCTGTGGCAGGTCCTGATAGGCAGTGTACTGGAGGACGCTGTGAAGGAGCCCATGCCAAAGAAGAAATGCATATTTACTTGTACCTTTGATTCTCTGGCAGATTTTCTTCAATAAGGTCAAATGCGATCCTTCATTCTTCCCCTTCACGGAGCTCATGGTCACTATTTGCGCTTTAAAAGAAAATTATTTGGGTGTCAGTGGCTACTGGTATTTTTATAGTGCGAACGGTCCTAAGTTGATGCTGATGGTATTTGCTCTTTTGAGCAAAAAAATCTATCTATCTATCTATCTATCTATCTATCTATCTATCTATCTATCTATCTATCTATCTATCTATCTATCTATCTATCTATCTATCTATCTATCTATCTATCTATCTATCTATCTATCTATCTATATATATATGTATTTATATTTATATATGTATATATATACACACACACACACACACACATATATATGTGGTGTTTGCCCTTCGGAGAAAAAAGAGTCCCACGGAAGTGTACAATTGCTTTCTTGTTTATCAGAGGATTGTGAGTCTGTGTAACACAAAGCCACGTTGTAGCTTTACATGATATTAGCTCTTTGATATGATGTTGGTGAGTGACCTGTCTGTGTCATTAATAGTGAACATTACGCTGCGACTTGCCGTATTTCTATAGCATGCATCCATTGTGACCATTTGACACACTAATGCTAATTTAGTGAAAAATGCAGACATAATGATCTCCGAGTGAGAGTCCGGCCCATGTGTATGAAAGTATCATTCTGAAGGAAATCGTCCGAGGGCTGCATACATCAGACACGCATTCACCGCGCTGCCGGCTCCGGGACGCCTGCACTGTACATCATAGCGCAGCGCAGCTTTCCCACAGGGTTCACAGGGTTCCTATCAGTGGCGGCGGCCTTGCATGTCAGCATGGAATGCAGCAGGTCACATGAGGAAGGAGTGCTCTCACGGCAGAAGCTTTGATAACTGGATCAGGGTCTGCCTTCGCCCCCCAAGAGCTCAGCAGCGAGGTCTCCTTTGATGTCTTAAATCCCAGAAGAATGAATTCAGCTGCACACTTGTCAATGTGTATTGCCGTGACTCGTGCATTTTTCAATTGTTTCGCCATGTTTGTGCCCAGTGTGCTTGTCATCTCCTTATCGGGGGATTTCATTCTGTCCTGTAAGGGCCAGGAGTATGTACCTGCAGAGAGTGAAAGGTGGCTGGCCTTCAGAACACGCATGCTGTGTTTATACACACACACACACACACACACACACACACACACACACACACACAAACACACACACACACACACGTGTTACCATCCTTGTGGGGACTATGTGTGAATACCTGCCTTGTGGGGACTAACCTTTCCCAATGTTTTTACAACACACTAATAACAGAAAAATGTTAAGAAAAAAATCAGGATACAGGATCCTGCTTCAAATTTGCAAATATATTGTTTTTTAATCGTGCGCACAGCACCATCCATGTGGGGACTTGAACATGTGCTACCATCCTTGTGGGGACCTAGTCCGTAACACTATTTTTGATTGAATACAGTTGAAGGCACATGGCTAAATGTTTATTTTATCAACAATATACACAAACAACATTATAATCTATTCTTATATGAATTGGTGCATATATACTAGGGGTATACATTAAGACAGATTATGTTGATGTGCCAGAAAATATCTTATAATGCTTAAAGAAAGAGACTTAAAGCTGTATTTTACCTATTTATTAGTGCCTAAAATCTTAGGAGATAAGGTAACTAACACATAAAGAAATTTACATATCAAGTGGAACCCAGAGCTTGATTATCTGCTTAAATTTTTGCCAAAATAGATGTTCAAGTCCCCACAGAGATAGCGGGTGAAGATCATTGTGTTTAAGTCTCCATAGAAATAGTGTGCACATTCAAAGCTTAAATCCCATTATAAAGAGTGTGAAGCTAATGATGTTCAAGACCACACAGAGGTTGTGTGTAATTATAGGAATACTTAAGTCCCCACAGAGATAGTGTGTTATCATAGAGATGTTCAAGTCCCCACAGAGATGGTGTGTTATTATAGTGATGTTCAAGTCCCCACAAAGATAGTGTGTTATTACAGGGTTATTCAAGTCCCCACAAAGATGGTGTGTTATTATAGCGATGTTTAAGTCCCCACAGAGATAGAGCATGAAGGTGATTGTGTTTAAGTCCTCATTAAAATAGGGCCCGATTCACGAAGGTAAACTTAGACAAAAAGTCTAACTTTACTACTTTTACCAGTATTGACAAAGGTAAATTTAGGCCAAGAGTCTAACTTTACTACTTCTCAATATTTACAAAGCCCCATACAGAGAATGTGAAGCTGATGATGTTCAAGTCGAAGCAAACACAAGGAGATGATGGACGGAGTGCTGAAACGTTTCAGTCACAGATCTGGGTTGAATCCATCTTCGTTCTTTAGCTCACTTCACCACCCCAGTTAAGACCCAGCTATATGCAAATCAGTCTTGACCCTGTACCTCATGGGAACAGTCCACCACAAACTGCCAAGCCAGGTCTTCCCTGGGACCGGTTTCAGGTAACACCCCTCATTAGCCAGGCTAGCTTGAATCCAGTGGCAAAGTGAGCAAGGGACCCACGTCTGGGCATACCCTGCCAACTTAGGGCGAACAAAGCAAACACAAGGAGATGATGGACGGAGCGCTGAAACGTTTCAGTCACTCATCCCCAGTAACAGATCTGGGTTGAATCCATCATCGTACTTTAGCTCACTTTGCCACCCCAGTTCAGACCCAGCTATATGCAAATCTGTCTTAACCCTGTGCCTCATGGCATCCCCTGGTGCTTCAAGTCAAAACAGAGCTTGTTTTTAATTGCAGGAACGCTCAAGTCCCCACAGAAATTATATGTTTTTATAGTGATGTTCAAGTTCCCACAAAGATAGTGTTTTATTATAGCGATGTTTAAGTCCCCACAGATTTAGTGCATGAAGATGATTGTGTTTAAGTCCCCATTAAAATAGGGCCCAATTCACAATGGTAAACTTAGACAAAAAAGTCCAACTTTACTACTTATCAGTATTCACGAAGCCCCATACAGAGAATGCGAAGCTGATGATGCTCAAGCCAAAACAGAGCTTGTGTTTAGTTACAGGAATGCTCAAGTCCCCACAGAGATGGTGTGTGACTATAGTATTACCAAGGTTGCCAAAGAGAATGTGTGTGATTATAGACATGCCCAGGTCCCCACAGAGATAGTGTGTGATTATAGAGATGTTGAGGTCCCCACAGAGATGGTGTGTGACTATAGTATTACTACGGTTGCCAAAGAGAATGTGTGTGCTTCCACACATGCCTAGGTCCCCACAGAGATAGAGTATGATTAAAGACATGCCCTGGTCGTCACAGAGATAGAGTGTGTTTATAGACATGCCCAGGTCCCCACAGAGATAGCGGGTGATTAATAGGATGCACAGGGATAGCACACAGTTATAATGCGTGATTATGGTAATGTACAAGTCCTCACAGAGATATTGTGCGATTATAGTGATGTTTATGTCCCCACAGTGATAATGTGTGATTACAGTCATATTCAAGTCTCCACAGTGATGTGTGTAATGATAGGTATGTTGAAGAACCCATACAGATCGTATTAGTCTGGTGGCTTATTAAATGGAGTAATCCACTTGAGGGATATGTGTTTGAATCCTGGTGTTACCACTCACCCTTTATTCCTTCCAAGGTCTATACAATAAGTATTATTTACTTGGATAGCAAAAAACATATGGTATTCAGCAACAAGATACCCTCAGGTGTGAATGTGCACTTTATATATGCACATGAGATGATATGATGTGATAATAGTGGTACTCAAGCCACCACTAGAGATAGACTAGAATAATCTTCAAATGCAGCATTAACTGATTTAAACTGTGTTCATCCAGGAATGTTTACACTTCGTTAAAAATCCAAGTATCAGAGTTTTCATTTTTTTTTCTAGCCCCCATCTTATCAGCTCTAGTCTCCATTAAGAAGATAAAACTGTATTTCTGATTGCAATAAACTCCCCATACTGATTTGTTCTGACACTTTAGGATTATTACAATAGAGAAATTGATTTAAGAACTGGGGCATCTTTATAGTTTTTGTCTCTATAATTCAAAAATGAAATGGCCCTCTCCTCATAAAGCTCTTCTCTCTCTCAAAGTATTCCTTATACCTGCTCTTGGGGCCCTTTCTAGGCTCACACTCTATAAATACCTGTATAAATATATGTCCTCACGAATGCTGCCCTTGAATGAAATTGGATAATTCCAGAGATTTGAGTGCTCGTCCATTCTTCATGTGAAAAGTGGTATTTTTGGATTGTTGGAGGGGTGATGTGGCATCGCCTCAAACATATATATATATATGCAATTGTAAGGCCCTTCTCTGTGCGCTAGAAACCCGCTATATTCTCGAACTGGACTCTAAGACCCCTGTGGGTCTTAACGCTAGTGAAGATTTCTTCACCTGTCTGTAATCATACCTTTTTCATCAACTCTTTCCATCAGTTTTAAAGATGCCCATATCCATTGTTCCATTGATGTATAGCCTCCATACCTTTTTAGTATGCAGAAAGAATTATCATTTTTGTAACATTACTTTATATTATATTAAGATTGTTTTTAATATAGCACTATTTTTTGCACTTTGTATACTATGCATTATCTTGATTGGCGCTTTGATATAGACATGCTAGTGTTCATCTATGATGGTTATTTGTATCATATATGCTCACTGACTACGAACATGATGAGGATTTTACCCACTTGGGTCTCATTTGCACATATTGCGTATTTTGCACAGCTTATTTCGTTGTTGCATATGTAGGTGTTCATTTTTTTTTATATAAAACATATAAGGTTAGTTTTAAACTGCCACTGCCCGTTGGTTTTACCTTAAATTTAGATCGCACCTTATATTTGTGCTTTCTTTGTTTTTAAGGATTGTTTTACCAACTGTCTATCAATGTTCGTTACTTTTATGTATTTTACTATTAGTGAACTACAAATGTGTATATATATTCTTTCCAATATATTTCTTTCATGTCTCTCACGCCATTTATGCGTTAGACAATCATGCACGTTACACACTTTGCACTCGCACTTTAAATTGCTCCTGCTCAGCCTCGGCGTCATGTGATCAAGGCCTTTCGTAGGCTGAAACGCGTCATGCAGGCATTGCTGTAAAACGAAAATAAATTAATTCTCTCACTTGCAGCCTGGGTCAGCTTTCGTCTGTTCCTGTTTTCCCCAATATTTCTGGTGCACAGGAGCGCTCTTGACGAAATACTTCGATATATATATATATATATATATATATATATATATATATACACACACACACATAAACCTTGTTTAATAAACTTTAAACATTTACTGTGTTTAGGAGCACAAAGTGGATTTCCAGAATGGAGCTAGCAGTCCTTTGTGCAGGAGTAGAAAAAAATCAGGTTGGCAGTGGTACATCCACCATTTTATGGGAAGACACATTCTCAAAATGTGCCCAGGTGAAACATGGGAAACTTTCACAAAGTTGAAACATCTATTTGTTCAGCCTTTTATATTTGGAGTGTAAAATAGATATTCTTAAACAAGGCTTAAACTTTCTCAAAAGTGCCAGCTACAAAAGACTCTCAGCATTGATGGTCTCGCTATTTGAAGGGCAAATCATATACAAGAATCTTACAAATTGTATTCCTGAACTGAGTAATGTAAGAGTAGAGAAAGTCACTTTGGCTGACATACTGCTGTCTTTTTCATGGGAATAAAAACCTCAGAATGTGCCTACTTTAATTATAGGAATCTTCCACAATGTTAACAAACATTTTTGAGGAGTGAGCCCAAATGTTGTACTTTGGTGTGTGTGGGGTATAAAACTAGGCTACCTAAAACAAGCCGTTGAATCCTTTGTTCAGGAATAGAGAAGGACAATTTGATAGTCATGCACTAGCTGTTTTTGTGAGAAAAGAAACCTTAAAATGTGTCCAAGTTAAAGATAGGAGTCCTTCACAAAGTTGAAAAACGTGCTTTTGGCAGTGGGCATTTTATACATACAGTCTTAAACACTAAGGGCCTCATTTATGAAAAGTGTTGCATCGCTGCGTGAAAGCAGCTATGCAATACTTTTCAGTGCGCCCTCCTTGCGACTTGATGGATGTGCCGCATTTATTGTACGGCACATCCTGTCGCGAGAAATGGCAGATACGTCAGGAATCTGACTTGCGTGTCGGCACGAAACTCACGCATTGCTGGAGTTGTGTCGTAAGCATGATGCAACTCCAGCAATGCATGGGGGAAACCAATTCGCATTGCACTGTGACACCCTTATGCCTGCTATGAGGCAGGTGTAAGGTTGTGACGCAGTAGCGTCCTAGAAGTGGCACAGTGAAATCTGATAGATATCACTGTGCCACTTCTACAAGGCTTTTTGTGGGGGGACACCCACCCTACATACATTATAACTGACGTATCATTTTGTAAATATGGTGCAACATGGCACATTATTTATGCCGCTCAGCCTCACAAAAAGTGACACAACGGCGGGCAAAAGTGTAGTAAGGGGCTCATCAATAAGCTCCTCATTTTGCATTTAGGTTTGTGGTCCCTTTGTGGGGGCGTAGAGACAATGACTAATAGTTCTGTACCTACACTTTTCATGAGATAAGGGACATTTTCAAAATGGGTACATGTTAAATAAGGTGGATGAAACAAATATTGATTCCAAAATATCATGTGACATATATAATGAAGAAAATTGTAATTAATATTGTGTACTTTGGTATACTTGTAATTAACATTTATATATATATATATATATATATATATATATTCACTGAAAAAACCATAGGTTTCACACATGTTATAGTTAGCGGAAATTTTACTGATAAAAAACCAGTGAAATTCCCCCGTTATAGTTAGTGCAGGCAACTATAACTTACGCGACCGCAATCCTCTGCTGATGCTAATACTGTATTTAGACACTTATTTGCCCATGTCTTCTTCCATACATTTTTAGCTATACATATATTACAAATATTTTTTTTTCATAAAGACACATATGTCATCAGCAGAAGATTGCGGTCGCGTAAGTTATAGTTGCCTGCACTAACTATAACGGGGGAATTTCACTGGTTTTTTATCAGTAAAATTTCCGCTAACTATAACATGTGTGAAACCTATGGTTTTTTCAGTGAATTTGCAAGGTTTTTTAAATGCTAATTCCTAACTATAACGTGTGTGAAACCTATGGTTTTTTCAGTGAATTTGTACGGTTTTTTAAATGCTAAGTTACTTTACGCCATTCGTGGCGTGCGCGCCCACTTAACGCAGTTAGTGCCGTGCACGCACGGTGGGCACGCGGTGCGATGACAAAGCAAGAAAGCACGTCAACAAATCTGTTTCTGCTTTCCTCCGTGACTATGGTATGGGTGCCATTTACCACAACAACTTGCGTTATGACATGCAAGACATTTATAGAGGAGATGGTGTGCACTTCAATGATGAAGGGAACAGAGTCTTCCTCTTGAACCTTAGACTCTGCATCGGTACTTACTTGTAGGTACCACTAAAAAATCATTTCATAAACACAACGGCTCTTTTTAGAGCCCCCTAATATCTAAACACTTAAATCTGATTTTCATTTTTTTTTTTTTTTTTTCTACCGTACGCTTACCGTAAGCTTACCGTACGCGTACCCCGTGATTTTTTTTAAAATCAATAAATGTTTTCTTTGTACTTTACAGTCCTTCTTTGACCCCCTCACAAATGTAAGGGGGTCTGTAACTCTCCTCATTGCCCCCTTTTCTTGTTTTCACTCTTTTTTTTCTGAGTGAAATACACAAAATGGCGGCCGCCGCTTCCTGGTTTCGGCCGATTCGAATGTTTACTAAGATCTAAAAGCCAATCAGAATCGCGCTCGCGCACGCCACCGTACCCTTACGGTAAGCGTACGGTAAGCGTACCGTAAGCGGGCTCAGATATATATATTGGTTTAAAGGCTATTTTCTCAGAATCTACTGAACAGATTTACACCAAACCTACAAAAGGCACTTCCTTGACCTAGGGACTACCTCTCTGCCAAATTTCGAGTAATTCTGTTCAGCCGTTCGGGCTGTAGCTCGTTCTAAAGGTCCTATGGAAAAATGCATGGGGAAAACGCGTTTTGGGACCCCCCTTTTATCTCAGCCCCCGCTTGACGGATCCCCCCGAGACTTTCAGGGTAGGAGCGGAGCGTAGCGCCCCACCTATTTTGAGAAATTCGCGAGGATTCATCGACCGGCGCCAAAGTTATTCAAAATAGAATGTTGAGGTTTTCCTATGGAAAAGGGGTCCTAACTATAACTACCTACTGGCGACCGCCAGTAGGTAATATATATATATATATATATATATATATATATATATATATATATATATATATATTTATATATATTATCTACTGGCGGTCGCCAGTAGATAGTTATAGTTAGGACCATGTTTCCATAGAAAATCTCAAAATTCTATTTTGAATAACTTTGGCGCCGGTTGACGAATCCTCGCAAAATTTTCAAAACTAATGGGGCGCTCCGCTCCGCTCCTACCCTGAAAGTCTCGGGGTGATTCGTCAAGCGGGGGCTGAGAAAAAAGGGGGGTCCCAAAACGCGTTTTCCCCATGCATTTTTCCATAGGACCTTTAGACACAGCTACAGCCCGAACGGCTGAACAGAATTACTTGTAATTTGGCAGAGAGGTAGTCCGCAGGTCAAGGAAGTGCCTTTTGTAGGTCTGGTGTAAATCTGTTCAGTAGTTCCTGAGAAAATAGCATTTAAATCAATATATATATCTGTAAGCGCGCTCCGTGCGCTTACCGTGCGCTTACGGTAAGCTTACCGTACGCGTACGGTGCCGTGCGCGAGCGCGATTCTGATTGGTTGTTAGATCAAAGTAAACATTCGAATCGGTCGAAACCAGGAAGTATCGGCCGCCATTTTCTGTCTGTCGCACTGAAAAAAAAAAGGTTAATAACATGAAAAGGGGGCAACGAAGAGAGTTGCAGACCCCCTAGCGTTCGTCAGGGGGTTCACGAAGGACCAAAAAGTATGAAAAATAAATTTAATAATTTTTAAAAAAAATCGCGGGGTGCACGTACGGTAAGCTTACCGTACGCGTACGGAAAAAAAAAATTTAAAAAAAAAAAAAAATTAACAATCACATTTAATATATAAATCTAAGGACCCCCAAGAAAGAAAAAAACAATTGATATTGTGAAAAAAATGGCGAGGCGTGCACGGTACGAAATGCGCATTGTGGGCGTTCGGTGCGCGAAGCGCACCGAGCGCCCACAGTGTGCGCACGGGGCGCGAAGCGCACCGTGCGTGCAAAAATTAAAAATAAATACATAACTTAGCATTTAAAAAACCGTACAAATCCACTGAAAAAACCATAGGTTTCACACACGTTATAGTTAGGAATTAGCATTTAAAAAACCTTGCAAATTCACTGAAAAAACCATAGGTTTCACACATGTTATAGTTAGCTGTACATTTCACTCGTAAAAAACCAATGAAATTCCACGTTATAGTTAGTGCAGGCAACTATAACTCACGCGACCGCAATCCTCTGTTGATGCTAATACTGTATCTTTAGCTATACATATATTACAAATATTTATTTTTCATAAAGACACATATGTCATCAGTGATGTAATATCTGACATCATCAGCAGAGGATTGCGGTCGCGTGAGTTATAGTTGCCTGCACTAACTATAACGTGGAATTTCATTGGTTTTTTACGAGTGAAATGTACAGCTAACTATAACATGTGTGAAACCTATGGTTTTTTCAGTGAATTTGCAAGGTGTTTTAAATGCTAATTCCTAACTATAACGTGTGTGAAACCTATGGTTTTTTCAGTGAATATATATATATATATACACACACACACACATATATATATTTATAATACTAGTAAAAATGTCATTTTTAAAATATAGTTTGCAATTTTAAACTTGTAATTGAATTTTTAAGAGGCTATTAGATGGATCTGGTGGCTCAGTGGACTAATGTGTCCACTGCATGGCCCTGTGTTCAATCTCATGGTCATAGGTTCAAATCCCGGCGGCTCCACTCAGGCTTTCAACCATGAGGTCAATAAAATGAGTACGGTTGGGTTACAATAAACATCTGTTAGTGCCGAGGTGCCTAGGGGTTAATGTGCGATCTACAAATACCTCTGTTAAGTAGTTTGTAATTTAGTAGCGGGATATTGGGTTTTTGGGGGAATATGGTGGGAGGTTATTTACATTTTAACTAATTATTTTTTAATTTTAAGTAATGTAAGGTAAAATTAGTATATAAATGGTTAGTATGCAATGTTTTAATTCTTTAATTGTTCTTTCATTTATTTGGGTTTAATTTCAGATTTTTGATTCATATTTTGTATAGTATAATTAGTTATAGCTAATTTATCAGCATATCAGTTTGTAGGGGAATAGGGTAAGAAATTATTTCAACAAAAATAGTTTTCTTGATTATTTGTTATTTAAATACTTAATTCATAAATCAGAATTTTGTCATTGAATATTTAAAATGAAAAAATATTTTTATTTAGACTATGCAAGAAATAATTAGTAATATATATCAGCAAGTGTATATTACATTTATTATTTTTATATGTTTCATTTATTTTAATTTTATTATTGTTTTATTTATGTTTAATTTATCTTTTTGGTGTTTGTGGTTTTTCCAGTAGTAGTGAGAGAAGTGAATTCTACGTATGTTTATTTAAATATTTCATTTAATTATACGTTTATTTTGCATAGTTATAATAAATTGTGCATTGTATTTCAATGTATACAATATATATTTTCTAGTTTAACCATGATTAATCATTTTATGTTTTTAGGTATTTAAATATTTGTTTTAATGACTGTATCGGAATGGTATATGTAGCCTTTCTGAAGTCCAACACTTTCCCTAATGTTGCTTAAATTGGAGTGGGAACGGTAAATATAGTCCATCCAATTCCTATGCTTTCCTTAATATTGAATTTGACATTGTGTGCAAACTAAGAGCATTCTGCTTACCGGAAGGCTACGGTGATTGAGGCTTGTGGTTCTCTTTCCGGACTCACTGTCATTTTCGGTCCTCTGGGCTCCCGTAGGCTGGAGCAGGGATGCCATCTTGGCCTGCAGCGCACTAGTCACGCAGGCTATAAAAAGAGAAGCCTGGCGCGACCAAGCGGCTGGCGCACCAAAGGCAAGCCCTGTCTGTGCCCCTCGTCGCCGGGATGGTACCAGGGGCCAGAAACCCTGCCGATTGCAGGCCAGGTCTGGTGCAATATTCTGCAAATGAGCTACACACTAAACCACGAGCGCAACTGTCTGTATTCGGTTCAGGTGGAGCTGCGACAAAATTCCTGCAAGAGATGCTTCTTTATGCTATGCCTGATAATGGTAAACTCCCCTGACAACCCTAAGAAAGGCCAATTTTTCCTATTAAATTGTCGCTCCCTCCCATAGCACAGATTTGAAATTGCAGACCTGATTGTGGAGGGACAGATGACTGCCCTTTTCCTAGTGGAAACATGGCTTCATGCGCAGTCCGCCCTAGACATTGTAGACGCGGTTCCTAGGGGCTATGTAATAACCAGACTGGATAGACCTCTGGGGAGGAAGGGCGGGTTGGCAGTTATACACACGCATCAGCTACACTGCAGCCTGTCTGATTTCAGGCCAGTGCTCTCTCAATGGCCTGTTGATTTACAGGCCACCGGGAGTAGCTGCCACGTTTATCTCAGCACTTCTGGTCATGATTCTGTCGTTTACCATTCAACGGTGATTTTTGAGGGTTTAGTGTGGGTGTGGGTTTCTGGGTGGAAAGGGTTTTTTTAGGGTTTAGGGTGGGTATGGGTTTTATGGGTGGCAAGGTAATTTTTATCATTTAAGATGGGTGTGGGATTTTTGGTGGCAAAGGATTTTGTAAGATTTACAGTGGGTAAGGGAAATATTATTATGGTTTATGTTGGGTATGGGTTTTTGGGTGATGATGATTTTTATTAGGATTTAGCATTTGTATGGGTTTTTGGGTGGTAAGAGAATTTTAAGGGTTTTGGGTTGGTATGGGTTTCCGAGTGGAAAGGCATTTTTAGGGTCTAGGGTGGATATGAGTTTTTGGGTGGCAAGGGAACTCTAAGAGATTTGGGTGGGATTGTGTTTTCACATGGTAAGGGAATTTTTAAGGTTTAGAGTGATGATAGGTTTTTGGGTGGTATTGTTTTTTTTTATGTTTTTTAGGTGTTTATGGGTATTTGAGTGGTAAGGGTTTTTTTAGGGTTTAGGGTGTGCATAGGTTTTGGGTGGCAAGGGAACCTTTAGGGTTTAGGATGGGTATGGGTTTTTGGGTGGTAATTAATCTTTTAGGGTTTAGTGTTTGTGTGGGTATTTGGGTGGCAAGAATTTTTTTAGGGTGGGCATGGGTTTTTGACTGACGAGGGATTTTGAGGGTTTAGGATGAGTATGGGTTTTTGAATGGTAAGGGATATTTTTATTTATTTATTTTTTTATTGGCATTTTCAAAAACAACCAAAATACCATACAATACAACCAGCTGGCATAGAAATCAATATAGGAGCGAACAAATCACAATCTCACAATTGCACAAATATGCATAACAAAAAGAAACATGTGTCTCAGTAACCCACCCCCAACATAGAAATCAACGGGCGACCTTCGGCCAAATAATATTGTAGAAGACCAAATGTGACGATAATAAGAGCAGACTTCATGAAACATCCCGGAGAGGGTAAAAAAACTCAACCCCGACAGGCCCTTCCCACCCGATCTCCTAATGGCTATGCCTCGGGGATGGGGCCAGCTGGCGTCAACGGGACATGACCATCTCCCGGCAGTGTCTCAATCATGGCCTCCCCCACAGTCGACTCCTGCTGTCTTTGGAGCCATGCCAAAAATGGCTCCCATATATCACGGGGTCTGGAAGGCATTGGCATCAATTCCCAGAACACCCCCAATTGTGTGTACCCATACATGACATCTCAAACCCAATCCCTAATGTCAGGCCCTTGTCTTCTGCCACAATGAATCGCAACTTGCCTTTTCGCAAACAACAACAAAAGAGCATGCAACTTACGCAGTTTGGGTGGTGTGTCTTTAACATATCCCAAGAGTCCCAGAGCAGGGGAGGGGGCCAACGATATAGTCAGGATAGAATTTATGGAATCAAAAACCAATGCCCAAAATCTAGCAATCTGGGCAGTCCCATGCTATATGCAAAAATGCAGCTGAGATGCGTCCGCACCGCTAGCAGTTATCAGTGTCACGAATACCCATGTGATAGAGGCTAACTGGTGTTCTATAAAGCCGATGCAAATACTTAAAATGTATCCGCCTCAGTTTGTAGTTTGGGGAGAGTTCAGTCAGCTGCCCACAGCAGAAGCTCCATTGTTCATCAGTCAGAGGTGTCTCGAGATCTGCCTTCCAGTTATTGAATGACGTGGGACCCACCAATGGGGCAGTGTCTTGCATGCGTGTATATAATTGCGTGATAAGTTTACGTGGGGATGGAGTTTTCAATAATTTTTCCAAAGCAGGTAACTGCGGCGGCACCTTTGGGAAGCTGTCCCATAAGGACCGACATGCTGCGCGCACCCTGTGGTACAGAAAGAGTTCCGCAAATGCCACCGGTTTGCCCTCAGTCGCCTCGGGGGGAGGTCTGAACTCGTCCCCAGGGTGTAAGTCAGCAAAGGTGATAAGGTTCATCTCCAGAGCCCGCGATTTACTAATACTGTCCTGTATGCAAGGCAGCATTGGATTATGCATCAAAGGAATCGAAGGAGCAAACAGCACCGGTATTCGTGCACGCTTGCGCAACTCCTCCCACACCCAACACAGCGTTCCAGCAGAATCTATATCTCCTCGGGGGCGGCGGGCTTTCTGATATAATGCCACTTTAAGTGGGATGGGGGCCACCGCAGCAGTCTCCACTGCCACGTGTGGCTGAAAGGGGGTGGGGTGTACCCAGAAATGCAAAAAGTGTGCCTGCACACAGAGCACATATAACTGCATGTCAGGCGCACCCAGGCCACCCTGCCGCAGTGGGAGGGTCAGCAGGTCCCAGGAGGCTCTAGCCTGACCGCCCACCCATGCCAAAGAGACCAGCAGGGACCTCAGGGATTTGAAAAACTGCCGAGTGAGGGGGATCGGAATATTCACAAATAGGTACAGGAATTTTGGTAATATTACCATTTTGGCAAGAGCAATCCTGCCAGCAAGCAACAGAGGCAGTTTAGACCACACTTTGACCTTATCCTCTAACCATGTGACTGCACGACCATAGTTTAATCTCCACACCCCCTGCGTGTCCCGACTTATCCAAATCCCTAGGTATTGAACCTCATCCGCCTCCCACCTAACGGGAATCCCGATGTCACGGGTGGGGTGTTGTCTGTCAATGGAAAAACCACGACTTGGCCTAATTAATAAAAACCCCAGATAATCCTCCAAAGCGGATGAATTCTCTCAAAAGGGGATCAAGGTTCTCCTCTGGATTAGTGATGTAAAGAGTGACATCCTCTGCGTAGAGTGAAATGAGCAATCTTCTAGAGCTGAATCCAATGCCCCTTGTGGTATGATGTTGTCGGATGCGGGCTGCCAGTGGCTCCATCGCAATTGCGAAGAGCAAGGGGGACAGCGGGCATCCCAGCCCTAAAGAACGCTAGCCGCATGCACCACCAACTCATCCGAGCCACCAAAAGGACCTCCTTCAAGGAACGTATCGACAACTACGCACACAACAGCAAAGAGCTCTTCAACATCGTGAAGGATATCTCCAACCCCAGCTCAACGACATTCCGTCGTCACAAGACCTATGCGACTCCCTAGCCACCTCCTTTCACCGCAAGATCACAGACATCCATGACAACTTCAACACCCAGACCCTCACCACAGCCGCCAACACTGCAGACTCACCGCCCCACAGCCTCACCAACCACCAGCTCTCCTGGACCCATGACGACGATACCATCAAGACCATGAACACCATCCACTCCGGCTCACCATCCGACCCCTGCCCCCACCACATCTTCAACAAAACAAACCGCATCATCGCAACACAACTTTGGAAGATCATCAACAGCTCCTTCAAGACCGCCACCTTCCCGGAAAGCTGGAAGCACGCCGAGATCAACGTCCTACTCAAGAAACCCACAATGGACCCAAAGGACCTCAAGAACTTCTGGCCCATCTCCCTTCTTCTGTTGCCAGGGAAAGTCCTCAAAAAGAACGTCAACAGGCAACTGACCCACTTCCTCAAGGAGAACAACATCCTGGACCCGTCCCAATCCGGATTCCACAGCAATCACAGCACCGAAACCACCCTCATCACTGCCACAGACGACATCAGGACCCTTCTGGACAAAGTCGAAACCGCGGCCCTCATCCTCCTGGACCTCTCGGCCGCTTTCGACACCGTCTGCCACCACATCCTACGCACACGCCTGCATGACGCAGGAATACGCGACAAAGCCCTGGACTGGATCACCTCCTTCCTCACCGACAGAACCCAGAGTGTCTACCTCCCCCCTTTTCATTCCGAGGCCACCAAGATCCTCTGCGGCGTGCCCCAAGGATCATCCCTCCGCCCTACCCTTTTCAACGTCTGTATGGCATCACTCGCCAACTTTGTATGCTCGCACAACCTCAACATCGTCTCCTACGCCGATGACACTCAACTGATCCTCTCACTCACCAAAAACCCGCCACAGCCAAAACCAACCTCCACGAAGGAATGAAGGCCGTCGCCAGCTGGATGCAGACCAGCCACCTGAAACTCAACTCGGACAAGACAGAGGTCCTCATCCTCGGATCCACTCTCTCCACCTGGGACGACTCTTGGTGGCCAGCCGCCCTGGGAGCCGCACCCACACCCACTGATTACGCATGCAACCTGGGGTTCATCCTGGACTCATCGCTCTCAATGACACAGCAAGTCAACGCCGTCTCCTCCTCCTGCTTCAACACCCTTCGCATGCTCCGCAAAATCTACAGATGGATCCCCACCGGAACTAGAAGGACGGTCACACAGGCCCTCGTCAGCAGCAGATTGGACTACGGCAACGCCCTCTACGCAGGGACCACGATCAAACTCCAGAAGAGGCTCCGACGCATACAAAACGCCTCCACATGCCTCTTCCTTGACATACCCCGCCACACCCACATCACTGCCCACCTGAAAGACCTGCACTGGCTCACAGTCAACAAGAGGATCCTCTTCAAGCTCCTCACCCATGCCCACAAAGCACTACACAACGCCGGACCATCATACCTCAACAAGTGTCTCACCTTCTACACCCAGAACCGCCAGCTTCGCTCCGCCGACCCTGCCCTCGCCACCGTCCCATGCATCCACAGGACCTCCACTGGCGGCAGATCCTTCCCCTACCTCGCTGCCAAGACATGGAACACCCTCCCCACACAGCTGCGACAGACCCAGGCCCTGCTGACCTTCAGGAGACTTCTCAAGACCTGGCTGTTCAAGCAGTAGCTGCACCCCCACCCCCGCTCAGCGCCTTGAGACCCTCACGGGTGATTAGTGCGCTCTATAAATGATTGATTGTTTAGCCAGCAAAGGCATAAAAAGCAGCGAGAAGACTTTCTCTCAGATCATCATAAATTGCTATCTGAACCCCCTCAAAATACCAAAAGCACGCGCCATGGGGACCCTGTGTTCGACCATCAAGCCAATCATCGAATCTCATCCCACACATGAAACTTCAAATTGGGGTATTTCATCTTCACTTCAAACAGCCATAATATCCCTATACTCGGAAACCAGGGTACAGGTGAAAACAGGCCCCACATCTCTCTCTCAGCTAATATCTGTATGACCGGAGGTCTGAAACAAGGTTGCATGCTGGCTCCCCTCCTTTTTAATCTGTACACGGCAGACCTGGGAAAAGCTCTCGTCAACAGCAGCCTAGCCCCCGACTAGGCAAGCGATCTTTACACATTCTTCAGTACGCAGATGACATAGTCATCATGGAACACACCAAAGTGGGCCTCCAACAAGCCCTGACCAGCTTACATGAATACAGCACATCGAATTACCTTACCACCAACTCAGAAAAGACCAAGATTATAATAATAGGCAGGCAAAAGCACAAAAAACATATTACGTGTACCATAGGCTCCAGGATAATTGATCCAGTGCAGAAATACAAGTACTTGGGGGACTGGTTCACAGAAACAGCAAGACCCACTGCCCATAAAAAGGAACTGACTAACAAATCGACTGCCACAACATACGGTCTGATAAAATTGGACAAGTTAAAAAGTCCCTCAGCAGTGGGTACCAGAAAGGGCAATCAAGCTTCTCTTCTCCCAGCACTCTTGTATGGGCATCAAGCGTTTCCTGGCGCATGTTCGAAAATCCTAGTGCGGGCTCAATGTGTGGCCTAAAAAAAATCGTTCTACTCCCAAAACACCTTTCCAGGGCGAGACTTAGGCTGGAGTTCAGGCTGGTTAAACAATCGTTAACCCTTGAGGCAGACTTTCTAAAATATTATATTCAAATTCTAAAATCTCTGAGGGAATCCTTAAAGAGCTGCCTCAGAGACACAGTCGAAAAAACTGGCTCGCCATGGAATAAGCAGTTTACAAGAGAAGGCCTTCATTAAAATAAACAAACCAGTACTCGCTCTCCCCTGCATTTCATACGCCACCTGGAAATCGCGTATATCAATAAACAAGTCCAGCTAGTCTCGTTCCAGCAAGACCAGGCCACATTAAAAACCTTATCTTTCCTGACCCCGCTGAATGACTCACATTTTGTAAACAAACCTCAGCCCTACCTTACCACCTCACTTAACCCTAAAACCAGGAGAGAGATTATATGCATGCAATTGCTGCCACTTCCAATTACGGATTTCGGCAGGGCCTGGGCAAACCAAAGCACTGAAGGAGCATGTCGACTGTGTGACTACAAATGTGAATCATGGCTACACCTCCTGTACTGTTGCCTGACCTTAGCCACAGAAAGGAGGATCCTTCTCAGAGAACTATGCCTGAGAGAAAAAGTAACCACCTGCCATGAGGCCTCTGCAGTATGTTTCGCACAAAAAGAACCTCACATCCTGGCCCACTGCGGAAGATTTGTACAATCCATCAGGAGTGCAATGTACCCCGGAACTGCCCCCCACCCCAACCCTCGTAAGGTCCAAACGCTGATACTGGACTATTTTAAAAAACACAGGACCTTGAAAGAACACTCTCCAACACAGTTGAAAAGCACAAGCACTCAATAAGAGAAAGAGTATCAGCGTGCAGAATGGTGATAAAATAAGTCCTGGAGACTTGAGGAGCCAGACAGCTGTTACTTTCACAGGGGACCGGACAAAGAACAACGGGCAACCGCAAACATTTGAAGAAGCACCAAGTCAAACGTTAGGACTCAACTATTGCACCTTACCAGAGTTCTTAACTTCTGTGAATTGTGTTGTCTTTTTCCTTTAATGTTTTCATTGTAATGCAGTGGTTTTAATTAACTTATGCAAATAAATAAATTCAACTCTGAGGAGTGATGGAAACAAAGATTTTTAAAGGATCAAAACAAATCAAGACCCTTTACTTGGTGATGCACAAATGATAAATATTCACTGAAACCCGATGTCCACATATTATCATTTATGTGCAATATAGTTTTATCAGTAAAACTGTATGTTTATGCAAATTTAATGAACATTTAATGGAAAATGTACTGTTGGTAAATGACAGTGTGCTACGACCCAATACTCCAATACTTTAGTTAGATAAAAACATCACCCCGCCCCATGTCTGTTAAAGTTAGGTAAGTCGCGAAAGCTTGTCATTCTAAAAATTGGGTTGTGGTTCTGAAATGTTTGGGCAGCACCACCTTACACCTCCAATGTGCTTCTGTTGAGTAGTTAAACAGCTTGAACTGCTGCAACATGTGCTACACATGTTTTTGTCTAAGGAAAACCTGCACATGTTTTGGTCTGAGGAAAACATGCTCTTCTGCTGTTTGTACTTAATCTGAATGTGGGTTAGGAAAGCTTGCATTTTGCTTACCACACTGTAAATGCTGTGTGTGGGTGTGAGCCACTTACAGGGCTGCTGCATGCTCTGTGCCTGATCTGTGTGTATTAGGGAAGTTTGTACTCCTTGCGCTTGAGAAAAAATGTCACACTTCTTGTGTCTATTTTGTGTACATTCAAGCTTTCACTACGTATGGCCATGCTGTACATGCTCTTTGTGTGAAAGGAAGATGGTACTACTATTGTCTGTATTGTTCCTGTTGCATATCCATTACTGCTGCAATGGTGCACCTGTTCGATGTGTGGGGAAGTTACAGAAAACCTTTTCATTATATAAACTACAAGGCTATTTGGTTGGTCCATAATTGTACCATATTTATAAACTGTAGCAAAGAAAAGTTGGCACTGTAAGACGATGCCGTATACCTATTCACAAAGTACATTTGCGAGGTATAAATGCACCTTTATGGCAACTTCCCCTTCAGAAAATGTAATATCCACTATGCCCCAGGAGCGAAGGGGAGCTTTAATGATAATATTTATTATAAGTATATACAGCACATAATAAGTCAATCACGTCTTGTGATAGGTGCAATCATTACACTATCCACCATATACCTCGGAAAGATGAAAAGCCCTGGACAGCAGGTGTCAGGTAAGCGCATTTACCTATTGTACTACTCTACTCTTGCCATGCAGGAAAATGCAATCTTTGTTTAGCATGAAATCCTTTAAGGTCAAATTAGCCTTTAGTATTCATTTGTGATATATAGTTAAAATACCTATATTTCAACTTCCTTCGTTTCCAATATGTGCTTTTTGAGGCATTGAAGCACTGCTGTTCCATTTAAAGGCATCACCAAATAACTACTTTTTTTTCTAGCTCTTTTAAAATTAATCTTTTACTTAAAAGATTAACCAGTGTACTAAACAAAATATATTGTTCAGAGAGTGATTGTTTGCTGTAAGGTCTTACTTCACAATTTAAGAGACAACTGGCATTTTACTGATCTATTTCCCCTTGAAAATAAGAGAAAGAAATGCGTTTTCACCTCCTCTTTTAAGTAACAAACCGAAAATAAAAGAAAATGCATTCAGGGCTACCTGCGTGTCTTATGTCCCCCTCATCACCATTACAACAAGGACGGGAAACCAGACTTTGCATTTCACGCAGAGTTAAGACAAGACCCTGCAAAGCAGTTGTTCTCAAAATGTAAGAATGAAGACCTCCACCCTTCTCTGAACAGCAGCGCAGACAGCACTGGATTAACAACACAATGGTTTCCAGGGCTCCTACCTGAAGAGGTGTTAACGAATGCAAATTACGGCTTTTGTTTGGCCTTTCTAAGCCTGGAAACGCAGGTCAAAGTCAAAGGTGGAGGCCTGCACTGAAGGAACACCCCGCTCCCTTCCCCCAGCCCTCAGAAACACCTTTGGGGCTCCAATTTCGGCTATTTCACCTGGCGGTCCTTATTCACCTTAAGTGTTTAATTTTTTATTAACAGGTTTCTTTTTGTAATTATCGTTTATAAAAGAAATGCAAACTAAATATAACTGGTTAAACCAAATATTGTTTTCAGAATATATCCCATAAATACCAAGATGAAAGTCTGAAGTACATAACAGACTAAGAAATACTTTTAAATTTTAGTGCATTTGCCCTGTACTTACACGTTTTTAACATAGTTAAACATCTAATCAAGATTAAAGAATATAATGTAACAGATTTCTCCAAACATGAGCAGGATGACAAAACACCCTCCTGGGACATTTTGACCTATGCACTACTGCAAAAATGCCCGCAAATGCAAATTGTGCCGTTTAAGCAATACCACTGATTAGTTAAAATTCAGATCGCTCCTCCATTAGCACTGGAAAGTACCCCCAGGTTTTGCTGAGTGGTTTCTGTTTTTTTCTATTTAAGGAATGAGCATTAAAATTATGTGCAAAGTGCATGTCAAAACCTGTTTGAGCGTGTTGCTTCCTATTTCATTGGAAGCAGATGATAATTGACTGCAAATAAAAAACAAGCATTGACAAAGCCAATATGTCTCGCCTATGAGACATATAGTGTAGTGGACTCACCTTGGCAGTTTGAGGATGATTTTTGCGTTCAAAATGGTTTGGGGGCGCTTGAGGAGGGTGGTGGTTCTGGCATAGAGGGTGTTCCCATAGTCAAGTCGATTATTGATGAGGGCTTGCGTGACGATTCTACTGGTGTCTGTTAGGATCCATCTGAAGATCTTACGGAGCATTCTGAGGGTGTTGAAGCATGTAGCAGTAGCCGAGTTGACCTGTTGTGTCACGGAGAGCCCACTGTCGAGGATGATGCCAAGTATTGTGGGTGTTACTCCAAGGGTGGAGGGCCACCAGATGTCATACGACGGTGAGGGGGTCCCCCGAAGAGATCTGTGCTCTTGTCGGTGTTAAGTTTGAGGCAGTTGATTCTCATCTAGTCGACGATGTCAGTCATGGTGTTCTGGAAGTTTGCTCTAGTGGTGTCTGTGTCTCTGGTGAGGAAGAGTATGAGCTAGGTGTCTGTGTATGAGATAATGTTGAGATCGAGGCTGCGAATTATTGGTGCTAATGGCATCATGCAGAGGGGCACTTTCAAGGAACCATAAAACAAAATATTGTCCCTCTGTATCAGGAGTCTCATGTGATTCCTACTGCTTTTTGCCTGCTTCTTCTTTAGGTGCATATCTGTGAATACAACTATGAAGTCACCCTTACTGCCATATCAGATAAGCAGACAACAATTGCAAACTGTTTTCTTACTTTTTTCAGTACATGAAATAAAGATGTGACTGTTATTTTCAAGTCCCCACAAATATAGTGTGTGTTTACATGGATGTTCAAGTCACCACAGGGATAGTGTGAGATTATTGGGATGTTCAAACTGCCCAAAAAATATTGTGCATTTATTATGATGTTCAGGTCTCCATAGAGATAGTGTGCAAGGTTAGTAGAGTTCAGGTCCCTACAGTGATAGTATTGAATTAAAATCTTCATGTCCCCGACTGGGTTGCGGGCGGCACTGCCACCGGTCACTCAAGTGGTGTTTTGGGTGTGGAGCCGGGCTCTGCGTCATATTGGCTGGTGGGGTAGGCTTACCCGGGAGACCCCGTTGTGGCAGAACGGGCTCCTCCCTCAGTTGGCGACCCTCTCTGGATTCAGGGACTGGGACAGAATTGGTGTCTCTACGTTGGGATCAGTGGTCCAGGGCTGTGTGATGAAATCCTTTGAGGTCTTACAGCTGGAGTATCAAATGCCACGGACGCAGTTCTTTAAATACCTTCAGCTGCGCCACGCCCTCGCCCCTAGACTGTAGGGTCTCCAATCCATTCCTGAATACAGTCCCCTTGAGGCCCAGGTGTTTATGGGGGATCTCCAGGAGAAGAAAGTTTCTAAAATATATCGCTCCTTGGTGATTCATGGGGCCCCATCCCTGCAGGGTCTGCGGGAATGGTGGGAGACGGATGTCGGGCCGTTGGACGAGACGGACTGGAGGGAGGCGCTGGCCTCCCCCCGTGAGGCTTGTATAGCGATCCGCCTGCGTCTCGTCCAATTTTGGTATTTGCACAGGACCTATCACACGCGACAGCGGCTGTGGCGAGCGGGTCTTATTGCCTCCCCGGACTGCCTTAGGTGTGGGCGGGAGGTGGGGTCTTTGGTGCATACGGTCTGGCACTGCCCTGCAGTGTATAGGTTTTGGGGGAGAGTGTTGGGGTGCTTATCCGAAGTGTTGGGCTGGGATCTCCCTGTGGACCCCCGATTGGCGTTGCTCCATGTTATGGCTGATATTGGGGGCAATATCTATAAGCGCCACTTGCTGCTTCTGGGCCTAACGACAGCCAAGCGGGATCTAGCCCGTGCGTGGAAGGCCCCGGTGGCTCCCTCTCTCAATGTTTGGAAACGGGGTCTGGATTTCAATATGGGTCTGGAGCTACCGATCTTTAGGGCGCGTGGGTGCCCTCGGAAACACTTCAAGATTTGGAAGCGGTGGGCCGATTATAGGGGCATTTTCCTTGCACCGGTCCCTGAGGATGGAGATTTGGGGCCTCCTTGAATGCCATGCGTGGTACGGCATACTAACTGTGTGGTGATGGTTCTGGTGGTGTCTGGCGGTGGTGCGGTCGGGGGGAGGGGGTTGGGCGTTGGGAAGGGAGGGGGGGGTTTCTTGCTCAATGCCGTATGAATAGCTCTTCATTGTTCCTCTATACGACAAAATGTCAAGTGTTGTTGCTATTTACTATGTGGCAGTTTCCCCTGGTTTGTCAGGGGCCTGCAGCCCTTGCCTACTTGATTAATAAAAAGTGTTGTTAAAAATAAAAAAAATCTTTATGTCCCTACACAGATAGTGTGTGATGGTAATGATCAGGGGCGCAACCAGAGCCAAATTTCGGGGGGGGGGGGGCTGATTCTTCCAGCAATATGCAGCGTGGCGATGCAGGGGCTCGAAGAAGGGGTGAAAACACAACAAAGCCTCGTTAGTCAAGTCGATTAGTGATGAGGGCTTGTATGACGATTCTACTGCTGTCTGTTAGGATTCGACGGTGAGGGGGGTCCTCCAAAGAGATCTTTGCTCTTGTCGGTGTTGAGTTTGAGGCAGTTGGTTCTCATCTAGTCGACGATGTCAGTCATGGTGTTCTGGAAGTTTGCTCTAGTGGTGTCTGTGTCTCTGGCGAGGGAGAGTATGAGCTGGGTGTCGGTGTATGAGATATTGTTGAGATCGAGGCTGCAAATTATTGGTGCTAGTGGCGTCATGCAGAGGTTGAACAGTGTTGGGCTGAGAGTGGAGCCCTGAGGCACTTTCAAGGAACCATAAAACAAAATATTGTTTCTGTATCAGGAGTCTCATGTGATTCGTACTGCTTTTTGCCTGCTTCTTCTTTAGGTGCATATCTGTGAATACCACTATGAAGTCACCCTTACTGCCATATCAGATAAGCAGACAACAATTGCAAACTGTTTTCTTAATTTTTTCAGTGCATGAAATAAAGAAGTGACTGTTATTTTCAAGTCCCCACAAATATAGTGTGTGTTTACATGGATGTTCAAGTCACCACAGGGATATTGTGAGATTATTGGGATGTTCAAACTGCCAAAAAAATATAGTGTAGTTATTATGATGTTCAGGTCTCCATAGAGATAGTGTGCAAGGTTAGTAGAGTTCAAGTCCCTACAGTGATAGTGTTTAAATAAAATCTTCATGTCCCTACACAGATAGTGTGTGATGGTAAGGATCAGGGGCGCAACCAGAGCCAAATTTCGGGGGGGGGGGGCTGATTCTTCCAGCAATATGCAGAGTGGCGATGCAGGGGCTCAAAGAAGGGGTGAGAACATAACAAACCCTTGTTAGCAAGCAAATGGTCTTTTAAAGACCTGTGAAGTACTCAGGTGCGGCTGTGTGCGTGGCCGGGAAGCTGCCGCAGCCAGGCTGACACACACGACGGGGGGGCTGAAGCCCTTTGAGCCCAATGGGCGTTGCACGCCTGGTAAGGATGTTCACATTCAAGCTGAGATTATAGGCATCTTCAAACCTGTACATGCATAGTTTGTAATTATAGGGAAGTTTAAGTCTTAAAAAGATTGCACATCAAGTAAATTATGTTTTGGTCCCCACAGAGATAGTGTGTGACTATAGGATTGTATAAGGCCTTACAGAGATTGTGTGTGAGGGTCACCACGTTCTAAGTCGCGGCAATGATAGTGTGTGAATATAATGTTCAAATCTCCCCGCAAAGAAGGTGGCTACCGATATGTTCAAGTCCCCTTAGAGATAGTGTGTGGTTGCAGGAATGGTCAAGTTCCCACAGAGATGGTATGGTTTACTGGGATGTTCAAGCTGTCACAAAGATAGTGTGTGTTTATTAGGATGTCCAAGTCCCTAAACGATAATAGTCTTCAAGTCCATACAGTGATAGTGTTCAAATATAATCTTTAAGTCCCCACGCAGATATTGTGTATAAGTAATGATGTTCACATTCAAACAGGGATATTTGGTTATAGGCATGTTCACATCTGCACATACATAGTGTGTGTTTATAGGGGTTTTCAAGTCTTTTGAAAATTGTGTGTGAAGATAATGATGTTGAAGTCCCCACAGTGATAGTGTGTGACTATAGGAATGGTCAAGGCCTCACAGAGGTGGTGAGAGAAGGTAATGATGATGAAGTTCCCACAAAGATAGAGCATGAAGATGATGTTCAAGTCTCCACCCAGATAGTGTGTGTAGATAATGATGTTTAATTTCCCAAAGAGATATCGAGATTATAGGAAAGTTCAAGCCCTCACAGTGATTGTGTGTGAAGGTAATCATGTTCAAGTCGCCAAAGATAGTATGCAAAGATAATCTTTAAGTCTCCACACAGATAATGTGTGATGATAGGCAAGTTCAAGACTCCACATAAGGACTAATTACGATTCTGGCAGTCCATGGACCTCTAAACTCACGGGGGTGCGGTTGTCTTCTGACAGACCTATCACGACTACGGAGGTCGGGCCAACCTGGGACCGCCGCAACCGCCAGGGATCAGAGATAACTGGCTGCAGTTTTGAGGCCACAATATGCTTGACGGGAACGCCACAGTCCTGCCAAGCATATTAAGAGTTTCCTCTACACTTCATGAAAACCCATGGCAGAGAGGAAACAAAGGGGGCCTTACAGGGCCCCCTGTTGCCTCTGGGCCTGGGTATGCATGCTGTGTGCATTCACCCAGTACCTGCACAGCATGAACTGCAGCAGTCCATGTTGTTCAGGTACTGATTTTGACTTTCCAAGTGAGGTGCGTATTTCATAGGCACCACAGTGGGAACTCCAAAGACCCGCCCACCAGACTAGAAAACTCCTAATTTGGCGGGCGGTTATACCATGGGTTTGGCGGTGCGGGGTGGTCCCGCTCCAGCACCGCCAAACCATTAATCAGGCCCATAGAGTGTGATTACATTGGTGTTCAAGACCCTATCAAAATAGTGTATGGAGACTCTTATGGTCTAGTCCATACAGTGACAGTGTGTGAAGATGATACCCGAGTCCCCAGAGAGATGTGTGAATCTAGGCCTGTTCATGCCTCCACATCTTTTACCTTCCAGGTCATCTCCTATGCAGACGACACGCAAATTATAATCTCCATCTCTAATGATTTGCAGCTGGTTGCTCAAAAGTTGATCAATGTATGACCAGCATAATACGATGGATGAAGGGCAACTCTCTTAAAATCAACACGGATAAAACCGAAGTATTGGGTTTTGGCCCTCAAAACTTGATCTGGTCTGCCGCCTGGTGGCCCGAAATCTGCATCCCTCTTCCTGTCCCTGTGGCAATGGCCAAAAATCTGGGAGTCATTTTTGATGAGGGCCTGTCTTTTAATAGTAGTGACATTGTGTTATGGTTGTCACGTTGAAGTTTCCACTGTTATAGTGGGTGAGCCTGATTCACAAACATTATTTTGTTGTAGGTAACATAGTACAACAGTAGTACTACTTATTTACTACTAAATGCAATTTACAAACCTACATGACAAGACCCCCGCCTTGCCTGTCCTCTCATGGAGAGATAACTGCGCATTTATATTTACTACTTAGTACTACATTTGGGAGACCAAGGGGAGTGGTTGGAAAATGGGGAAAATCTACTACGAAATGCTAGTGGTTTAGAGAGGGTAATGAGGAGTTTAGAAAGTGGCAAGAAGGGATTTAAGGAGAGGCATGCAAATGCAAACACCAACTCACAAAACAGTAAGACCATTGGTATTCAGAAACTACACTTCTAAAGTTACCTCAGCCCTAAAGGTCTCAAAACAGTAGGTGTAGTCAAGTCTAGTCTTGGTTCAAATCTAGCTACACACAATGCCACTCACCGGTACCATAATACATTCCCATTGAAAATAATAGAGGTGGGGAAATAATATAACACCTAATAGAAATAATGTTAATAATGACATTATTTTTACACAAATTTCACTTGCAAACAAATGGAACAAGGTGGTCTCCACCAGCCCCAAGAGGCCCTTCATAAATGCGGAGAAAACTTCTCCCAACTCTGCAAACTGTCCTGTCCACACTCCAAATGTGCAGGCTACTCACAAGGTCATATTTAAGTGCCTCAGGTCCACACCTGATACCAGCATTGAGCAGGTAGTTAGCAATCATAAAGGCTCTAAAACCTCAGCTGAAAAGATCTTAAATCATTAAAAATGTTGGGCTAACCTTTTGGACACACTACAGACAAACGTTGATGCTATGAACTTTCATTCATCCAGGCTCGATATACAGGTTCACCTCTTAAACACTATTGCTGTATTCATCTCGGGAATAAACAACAAGTTGCAGGCACTAAACAGGCCGATATCCATGGTACAGAGAGACGCAAATTTCATCACGTCACTGCACCTAAATCATGGAAAAGGTGGGTACATTGTCCTATTTCTAAAGCAGCTTGGTAAAGGAGATAAAGGAAAGCTCTACAACATTGATACTTAAAGTACGTCCCGGGGGCTTCATGCACCCCGCAGACCTTTACATGCGCCCACCTGGTATGCAGCAGCGCTGGGATACTGTTTACACGACTCAGCACTAACAATAAATAGATGTTAAATAAAGAGGCAAGCATTTATTCAAAGGTTAATTGGTGTTCAAGAAAGGAAGTAACTAGGGATTCCTGGCCTGTTTAACTTTAGGAACCCCTACATTCTTAAAGACATTTTCCACTCCCACCCTGACAATAAAGCCAACAGTTAATCTAGAAGCCAGTCAGTTGTAATTTGCACTCTTTGGACAACATTATAGTTTAGTAAATCAAACACAGGAGAAGGTTTTGTGCAGTGCAGATCCTGAAGTCATGTATTTCAAGGTCTTCTTATATGTGATAATGAAAAAAGGAGGGAAGTGAAATAAAACAATTGCCTAGGATCACACAATTTGGCAATGTTTGGAACCCGGAATTAATTCCAGTTTTTCCAGTGTCAAATTGTTCAATTTAGCCATTAGATGTATATGCTTTGCTTCCCCTACACTCACCTGGCATTAAAGCGGCCCTCGGTCACATCATAGACCAAACCTTTTGGCCCCTCGGAAAATGTTTAAGAGTACTCATGCTCAAGACAAATGGAAGCATCCTACATCTCCAAGGAAGGCATCAGCATAAAGGCAGGCCAGCCCTTCAACAAAGTAATGTCGCAGAAGTAGCTGTGCGTGGTGTGAGCATTATTTGCCCCTCAAACCTAATTTTATAGAGTCAATGGATGACCCCATCTACATTTTGAGCTATCACAGACATTTATCTGAAATCAACCACCTCCCATACATATCAAGCACAAGGGCACACCCAAATATCTCATCTGTTTTCATTAGTGGTGTCCCGGCAAGAGAACCACGATAATAAGGGTATCCAACTAGACAAATAAGAGGCCTCAGTGCAGAGTGAAATAGGTGTAAGAGCTCCAACTAATGTTCAAGCTTGAACTCTTCAACGATAGGGGGCAATAGTACAAGGGTAAAAGGCTCACATTGCAACAGAAATCTTCACAAAGCCAATTGGGTGGATGACCAAGAGAGAACGCAAAAGGCTACGTAAAAGAAGGAAAGGTGAGCCTAGAACAGCAGCCCAAGCGGAGATGCCAATCAAAAGGCAGCAGTTCCCAATATCCACCAAGAACCAGGCCTGACAGGATGGGCCAGGCACACTCAGAACAATTTCTCTCCAAATAAATCAGGAGGAAGGACTGGACACAGGGGGTTACCAAGGCATTACAAACCACCTAGTGGTCTGTGGCAGTCTACTAATGCTAGACCAGCCATGGGCCAGGATGAAATAGTCTAGAATATATATATCTGAGTCACCATTTTACAATTGATAAAAACCAAAGAGGGTCTGACAACTGCATTATATACTGTGATCAGGAGTATTGTATTGTATGGTAATTGTATTGTAATTGCATTTATATAGCACCTACTACCACTGACGAGGCGTCAAAGCGTTTTTTCGGCGAGTAGCACGCTACTCTGGGACCCCTAAAGGATTAGTGTTGAATTAGTATAGTGAAATATGAAAGTAATTGGAGTGATGGATAGGTTAGTCAGTTATTTGGATTCAGAAGGATAGCGGAGGGATAGAAGAGGGAAAAAATGGTTTGCATTTATATAGCGCTTGTTACCCCTGATGGGTGTTGAAGCGCTTTTTTCGGCGAGTAGCACGCTACTCCGGAACCCATAAAGGATTAGTGGTGAATTATTATAGTGAAATATGAAAGTATAGTAGAGTAGCCGCGTAAGCGCTTTTTCTTTTCCTCACCCTCTCCATTATTAGTGTTGACCACTCACATGAGACACGCAATAAAAATAAAAGTGCCATGATGTGGTTAGCTCTGCATGCGTCATTTTGCTTTTTAAAATGTTTTTATGTCACCTATTGGCTTTGCCAATGTTTGTTACATTACCGTTCTTCACCCTCCTTTGGGAATGTCAATAAGCTGTTTTAATTTGTAAAGGTTTGGGAACAGTTTTAAAATTTATAAATTCAAACAATTTAAATGTAATTACATATTATGGAATATTCGAATATATCTTTTAAGAACGTCACTTAGGGACAGATGTACGACCAGTTTTTGCAGTCAAAAATGGGATTTTGGCCCCATGTACAAACCATATTTTGTGACTCGCTAACCTATTAGCGACTTGCAAAATATGGTTTGCGACTCGCTATTATGAAGGGGCGTACCAAGGGCATCCCTACCGAATAGCGAGCCTCATAACCAATGTATGATTGTTTTGCGAACGCATTTTTGCGGTTGCAAAACACTCGCAGTTTACCTCCATTTTCAAAAGGGTGGTAAGCCACTCATAAACGGGGGACCCCTCCCCCTTTGTGAATGGGTGCGAAAATATTTTTTAAGAGCGGGCAGTGGTCCCAGGGAAATAAAACTGAAAACTTAATTTTTCTTTTTTAAATTCATCCAGTTTTCCTTTAAGGAAAACGGTCTGCATGTAAAAAACAAAAAAGTGGTCTGCTGACCCCCGCAGGCCACCATCCCTGTGATTGCTAGCCAATACCAATGGGGACGCAAATTGCGCTTGCCTCAAGGATATTGGTGAGGCATGCAATGTGCAACCCCCTTGGGAATCGCAAACAGTGTCTGAGACACTGTCGTACATTGCATTTTGCGAATCGCAAATTGCGAGTCATAATTTGACACAATTTGCGACTTGCGAAATGCAAGCTTTGTACATCTGTCCCTTATTTTCTAGGAACATGCCTTTTATGCTAAAATTTAATTTCCTATGCAATGAGTATAACATTGCTACAGTTGTCTGGTGAAACATAGCCTTAGCATAATGCAATGCTAGTTACTCGCTTATCTAGCCATCATCTAAAAGAACGTATTCCATAGTGCATATTAATATGTAATCAAAGGCATAGGGACACAAAGACTGAATTCCTGATACAAGCATTAAAATGGAATAGAAATTGATGCCTATAGGGTATTTGCAAAAACGATCAAATCCCTTTATATTGTTGTATGGTGTAGTGCACCATCATTCTTTACTTGCAGATAAGAATAAAACTGCAATAGTGCAGTGTTCTGGGATTTGAAACTGACTCAAATTGATTTTAGCAAAGTTTATAAGACCACAAATAATTGTCAGAAACAAATAGTCTAAATTCAACAGCTTCATGTAAATAACATTTTTCTTAAATAGATAGAACAAAGGTAATTTGCATTAAAAAACATTTGAACACAGGTTTTTATTCAGCTTTTCCTTTGAAAGGTCTGTGATTTTTGCTGCTAGCATGTGTTCCTAGTGAGCAAAGTGTGTTTAAATGCAAAGTGTGTTTAAGGCTGCAGTACCACCTCCTGTCTACAGGGGCAGAGCTGAGCAAAAATATAAACACACTTTACGAAACACAGGTCCCCACAAGGCAATTTTTAAAAAAGTTGTAAAAATTGACACACATGTTCCTGAAGTCATTTTTTATCATTTAGAAGACATTGCCTTGTGGGGACTTGGGTTCAGGTCCCCACAGTGCAATCAAGTCCCCACAGCGTGAGTGTGTTATCACACCCAAGTCCCCACAAGGATAGTAACACAAACCCACACACACACACACACACACACACACACACACACACAACCACACACACACACACACACACACACACACCCCTACACACCCACCCCTACACACACACACACACCCCTACACACACACCCCTACACACACACACACACCCCTACACACCCACCCCTACACACACACACACGCACACACACGCTCTCACACACACACACACACACACACACACACACACACACATACACTTATAGTTTTCTTAAGAAGCCAAGGGGCATATTTACAAAGGCTTTATCTCCGCTTTTTTGGCTTTTAAAGCCAAAAAAGCGGAGATAAAACTATCGCCCTATTGACAAGAGGGTGCTAACATGCATTAGCGCATGTTAGCACCCTTTTACCCGATGCCTGCCTTTGCATCTCTAATGAGATGCAAAGTGGGCGTCACTGGGCAGTACAACCTTGTAAATATCGCTGATGTGCACATTGCTTTATTTACAAGGCTGCCCACGCATTTTAGCAGACGTTAGTTTTGGGCGAAAACCGCTGTTTTCGCCAAAAACTAACGTCTGCTAAAATGCAGATTTAGGCATCCTAATATGGGGTTGGATTGTGCTGATACGACCACAGGGTCGTATCAGCAAGGTTCTCGCCGTTTTGCAGGGAACATCGCTGGAAAACCAGCGATGTTCCCTGCAAAACTGCGATTTGCCCGCCATCGCTGGTAATTATATCACCCTGGGGAAACGCATTGTAAATAACGCGCTAACAGGGCGATATAATCCAGCGATAGACGGCGATAAATAGAAAAGCACTAAGCGCGCTTTACGTTTATATATCGCCGTCCTTGTAAATATGCCCCTAAGACTTGTACCCTAAGGAAACTATAACTCATACCCTCGCCATGCACTGCTAATTACCCCACATGCTGCATCAGTCATGACATCTTCTATGACATTATTGATAATATCACTGCAACAATTCCAATAAAGTTATTGATGAGAAAAGTCTGCATGGTGGGGTCTTTGAAACACAGGTTACCCTGCTCGCACCACTGCAGGCAGGGAACCCGATATGTCCCGAAGGTGGGCACCCCGGGACCCAGCTGGAGCCTGCTCTAGGGGATGGGTTCCCCAGGGCTATTAATGGCTCCAGGATGGGGACTTGTGCCCCCCCCCCTTACTATGTAAAGCATGGCCATGCCCCAGGGAATGTGGTCTCGGGGGGCGAAGGCGGACCAGGGAGGGAGGCTGCGTGAGTCCCCTCCCCATTTTTTTGCTAAGGCCAGGCCCCGGGAGATAGGGGCCCTCATGTAACGTAACTGGTGCTATGTAAAGCGCTCTGATACCTGATTGGATTCGGGTCCAGTTCGCGCTATAAAAAACTCTGCAAAAACAAAAAAAAGGTAGAAATCAATCTGAGAGGGGGGACTCCTGTGCCCCCCTCCCCAAAATCGAACAATTAATACCTCCCATGACCTGGCCCTCCTGGAGGAGCTAGGAAAAACAAGCACATTAAACAGTGCTTGTTTTTGTTTCTTTTAAAATTTGCCTGCGGATCCTCTGTGAATTCACAGGGAAAAAAAACGTTCTGTCTGATCCGGTGGCAGCCAATCACATCATTGCTGTTGGCTTGTGGATTCGCGGATCCAACGCTGTGGATCCGAAATCCCTAGCTAGACATGAATCTTGTTTCTTTAATAACTCCAAACCTACTGAACGGTGATGGAGCAAGGACTAGTATAAAAGAGACGTGCTCGGAAGCAATCCTCTCAAATAACTCGTAACTCTGTATTAATCATGTTTGCAAAGACTAATAAGCACCACATTCCATATAATTAGCTTAGAGGAAGCTTGATATGTGTCTTACTAACAAGTAACCCGAGAGAAACTTAAAATGGTTGCTAACGCGGGAATCTGTACTGCGCATGCGTCAACAGCATCTACGTACGATGAGGAACTAAAGCTTGGAGGGAATTTTCGGCATCTGCACACTTGCTTCTAATATGGGCACTGAAAGGCCCACATGCTAAGCATCTGCCTCGCTGAAACTAAAACATGCTATTTACTAAATGCTAATGCAGGGAGATTTATTTTAAGTAAATGGGATTAGAGTAGAGATAGGTGGTATATAGTGAAATCATTTTATTTTGATTTTAACATGTTTCTTTTTGACCTCTCTATTAGTTCGTATTTGGGCCTCAGAGTGATGCCAAAGTCTATATTGCACGTGACTGCTCACGCAGGCGCAGTGACTACCAGCCAGAAGCCATGAGGGTGTGCTTGGATCTCGTCCAAGGCAGCGTTCGCAACAGGTCCTGGGAAAGGGATGGACATCCTGCAAGATGAACAAGACAACTATTGAATGTATTCTTTTTATTGATAAAGATGTGAAATGCGGGTGGGAAATAAAGCTTGGGAAAATAAAATTAGGGGCCGGACTACTGAATAACAAACTAGAAATTGTTCAAACTTAGTGTGATGATCATTCCCCCTTTCCTGCCCAATCAGAATTAGGAGTTTCATAAATTTGAAACATTTAGGGGTGGTACATGCCATTAGAAAGGTATAATTGAGGTAGTTTAGTTAGTTAGTTAAGGAGATGCTGATGGTGATGCTGATGCGGCTACTGCTGCTGGTGTTGCCGAGAGACCGGGATGCTGTCCGAGAGCTGATCCAATACTGAAGAAGAATCGAATTGCAGAACTTAGAGCCAAAATCTAAAGAATTAGAAGAAGATCGTTGAAGAATCGAGGAGGGAAACAAGGCAAAGAATTAGAAGAAGATCGCGGAAGAAACGAGGAGGAAGATAGTGTCAGAAAGGGGTACGACGCAGGCGTCGGATCTTGAAGAGATCATCAATCCGGTCCCTGAAACCTGTTCTGAAACCTTTGTCACCCGAGCTGTCCCAGGGGACCCTTCCAGCTCCTTGGCCAAGGGATTGGTTCATACACCATCCTAGGTAACTATAATTCTGTGTAGTATGTCATTGTACTGCTCTCTCTATTTTCTCCTCTCCAGGTATTGTCATTGAAATAATATGGTTTAGATGATTTACTGACATATTTGATAGATTGATTTTCCTTCTTTGGAGAAATCGGTGGACGAATTTTATTTTGCTTTGACTCACATGAATTAACTAGGTAAACATTTAAACTCTTCCCGAGTCTATAGTTTAATTAATGTCATTCCACCTTATACTAGCTTAACTAAAAGGTCCATTGACCAGAGGAAAGTACTTTGGATTTAGAAAGATGTTAAAGAAAAAGGTTAAGGTAAACTAAACTTGAAAGCATATCACACAAATTGACCCCAGTGGCACTTTACCAGCTTACGTGAATGTGTGTTTATTGACCCAGGTGAGTATGTGGTTTGTGATTATCTCTAGCTGGTAACCCGCTGGGTCAGTTTTTCTGGTAGCAGAGGATGTTTTTTAATTAACTAGTTAGGTGAAAAGATCGACATTTGAGGTATTGATTATGTATTAACTAACCCTTTTGTATTTTGTTTTATGTTGTCTGGAATTTCCCGGGAATATTGAATAGCAGGTGGTGAATGTAAGCCACACTGCAGTGAGGTCACTCGTCTGTTGGAATAGCACTGAAATCTATGCAGGTCTGGCAGTGCTGACTTAGGGACTATTTTCTTCGTAAAAGTGAGAGTGATTGATAGCAAAGTGTTCGCTGGTGAAACTTCGGTCTTATCTTACCTAGAAAGGGTAATACCAAAGGAGTAGCGGGGGCGTGGCTTGGCGCTGATGGAGTGATTAGCTCAAATCGCAAGCTCCCTGTTGGCCAGCCGGCATTAAAGGCCATCCTGAACCCCTTTTAGGGCACGGAGCCCCACAGCGATCCCCCGCAACCGAGAACACAGCTGGAGTGTTCTGGTGGCGACATAAACCTTCCACACAGCCGAAAAACGCCAGAAATTGTCTTCGACCAGCCCGGCCGAGCGCCGATCCAAGATGGCGGTGCCCAGCAGGACCTAAGAAAGACGGGACGAACGCCGTCCGTCTGCAGCGAGGAACACAATTCCTGCAGTGGGGTGCCCTCCTTTCTTCCCTCTGTGGGGAGCGGCGCATCGAGCCAGACGGACCCCTACTGCTGGCATACCTGGGGACCCGAGTCCGCCGACCGCAATGCAACCCAGCGGTAAGATGGTGGCGTGAAACTTGAGCGGCGATAGACGTGCCCTGCACTGCCTGACTGGCGCTACCTCACCGGAGGCCTGGGGTGCTCCCTCCTTCCCACCTCTGATGCCAGATAGCCCTCAGCAACGGGGTGATCTATAGCATTACAACCCTCCCTTCTTCTCCCTGCAGGGAGCGGCACAACGAGCCAGGGGTGCCCAGACAGACCCCTATAATTATCACACTTGAGCCCGCAGACTGCATTGAAGCCCAGCGGCGTGATCGTTATGCACCGGTGGACGAGCCCTGAGCTGCCCAGCTGCCCTGATGGTGTGAGCCAACAGGAGGCCTGAGGCGCTATCTCCTTCTCGCCCCCGACGCACAACAGGGCGCCAGGCTTGGAGGCTCCCTGTGAAGAAATACGGCCCTGTGAAGTGCGTGGCTGACGGGAGAGCGGCGGTGCTAGCTGTGGCCCCCTTTGGAGTGGACGCCTGGGGGACAGAGGCGATGTGGGGCAGCGTGTGGAGTGCCTGGAGCGGCGGAGTGGTGGACCCAAGCGGGAGCAAAGCAAAGAGAGGCACCGGGAGCTGAAGACCACGTTGCCTCCTACCCCGGTAAAACTTTGAGGTGCGGGGCCGGGGAAGCGTAGCCCTACGAAGAGGACATTGCTTACTGTGCAGCATCGCAGGGCCCGGCCTCTGCCTGAGATGAAGATTGCCGCAAACGAGGAACAAGAGGGGCCTAGAGCGGCGATCGGCATCTGGGCCTGTGACTTTGGGTGCGTCTCACAACGTCTGGCACCACCAGTGATCTGGAGAGACGAAGACCCTCGAGCAAGCGCTTGTTGGAAGGGATAGGCCCATAACAGACGGAGGTGATTTGTGGCGTCCCATGAGCGCGCGCATTACCAGGAGCACCATAGGACATGACGACACCATGGGGAAACCACTCAAAAATAAGGAAAGAGAAGACTTCACCAAGAATGCACCTGTGGAAGAGAGCGGGCAGACCTCGCAGCAGGGAGTGCAACCTGCAGCCCCCACACTGCAAGTTATCCTACAGGCTATTGCCACCTCTAGTGAGCACCTGGAAAGTAAAATTGACTTGTTAAGCTTAGTCATGGGGCTGCTCCGTGAAGACCATAGAAACTACCGGACAGGGTCAAGTCGACTGAAGGAGAGCTCGCGGAGGCTGTGCCGGTGTTCACCGCCATGCAACACAAATGTCTCAACTGGAAACGAAAGTGCGCACGCTGGAGGACAGGGCTGAGGATGCCGAAAACAGATCACGCAGAAGTAACCTGCGAATCGTGGGCCTAGTAGAGAAAATCGAAGGGCGAGATATGACGGCCTACCTTGAAAAGTGGCTCAAAAAAGAGATAACGCTCGAGGGATTATCGGACTTCTTCGCTCTGGAGTGGGCGCACCGCATCCCTGCGACACCACCCCGCCCAGGCGCTCTGCCGAGAGTGGTGATCGCAAAGCTCCTGCACTATAAAGACAGGGACCACATCTTAACCCAGGCACGTCTCAAGGGTGACACACAAGTACACAACTCGATGGTGCACATCTTCCCAGATTTTTCGCGGGAGGTGTAACAGCGAAGGGAATCCTGGACTACAAATATGTGACGCAGTACCCAGCTACGCTTCGAGTGGTAACAGCAGGGGGCACGAAGTTCTTCAAAACCCCGCAGGAGGCGTCTGACTGGCTGGACCGCCATGATGGAGCTGGCCCATCACAGACCCTGGCGAAAAGAGGGTGGCGAGGACCACTTCCCAGGACGCAGAGGGCAAGAACGGTCTCTCTGGTGCCATCACAAGAAGAGGCACAGCTTGAGCGACTGAACGTGATGCAAGTGGTAGCCCAGATCAGTGGAGGGATGCAGAGCCTAGATCTCCCCGAAGACAGCGACCATGCGGGGGACACCGGCTCTGAGGGAGGGTCCAGCGACTCTGAGGCGCAGAGTGAGTTGCTCCTGATTATTACACCGCAGACGGCGGATGGCATCATCTGGTGGTGAGACCTGGTGGACTAGGTCACGCAGAACATGAATATGGCCACTGCTGTTGTATACAGGTACTGGGGTAATTAAGGGGGAAGTGCTGCGGGGCAGACCGCTGAAGGTGTGGAGAACGATAGTGGCTGCCGAGACTGGGAGAGCTCCACTGGCTGGCCACCCTCTGGGACTGACTGTTTACCCTACAAGCAGTCACTTGTAGACTTTATAAACTGTTTTGGATGGGGGGTTGTTTTTGTCCCACTTATCCTGGGGATTGGGAGTTCGAGGGCAAGTTTATTGTTGGGTTTAGGGGGTAACACTGGGTTGCAGAATGTTGGACATTATGTGGGCTCAAATGGGAGACGGGTGTGGTGGGTGCTGCCCTGCCTGGGAGGGGCTCAGATCACGATAATACTCGACAATTGCTAGCATTACAAATACATGACCTGGAATATCAGGGGCATGGCTACTATGTCTAAACGCCATAAAGTCCTCTCATATATCAAACGGCAAGGATCACAGATAGACCTTCTACAAGAAACGCACCTAACACAAAAGGAAGGGCAGGCATTGTACAAGAGGTGGCGGGGGCAGCTCTTCTACACTACTTACTCGGCCTACGTGCGAGGGGCATTAGTGTGGGTCCAAGCTGGAGTGACGTTCCAGTTGCTCTATTCAGTAGTCGATCTGGAGGGCCGCTATGTGGCCATCAAGGGAAGACTGGAGGGCCGAGACATAACCATGATTAGTGTGTACGCCCCTAACATAGATCAGCCTGCATTCTTTGTGACACTAAGCCACAAATTAGCACAATATCTTGCAAGTACTGTGATAGTGGGGGGCGACTTCAACAGTGTAGACGACGTACTTCTGGACCGATCCCACCCCCCCCGTTGCCAACCTCCCAGGCAGTGCGTGCTTCCCACACGTTTCACACCTGGGGGCAGAGCTGGGGACTGTTGGACGAGTGGTGAACCTTGAACCCGCAAACCAAAGACTACTCCTATTTCTCGGCGGTTCACTAGGTGCACGCGCGACAAGATGCCTTATTGTGCTCAGCAGATGCTCAACAACAGGTCACGTCAGCAGAATATCTGTCACGCACCATTTCGGACCATAATCTGTTGATTATGTCCCTGAAGTGGGCATACCCGCCAGCGGCGATCCCCACATGGCAACTTCGACCAGACGCACTGGAGGATCAGGTCTTTAGGGAGGAGATCAGGGGTGAGATAGTGGATTATTTCCGCCTCAACACTGGGACAACGGCATCCCTAACCACAAAATGGGACGCTTTTAAGGTGGTCTTGAGGGGGCAGTGCATTACGCGTGCCACACGAGTCAGGAAGATCATTATGAGGGAAGAAGAGGGGGCAGAGTCAGCTCTCAGTGAGGTGGAATGCAGGAGACCGGGTCATCTGGAGCTCCAAAGAGCGCTTCTGGACACCAAAGAGGAGGCGGCGGAGCTTTGACTACAAAAAATACCTGGAGCGCACCCATGCTGAAAGGGACAAATCTGGATCGCTTCTGGCGTGGCTGACGTATCCGGTGAGCTGGGGATCTCCCCTAGCAGAAATAGAGGACGAATGGGGGATCAGACATTTTGCTCAGGGTAAGATTAACTAGGTGTTTGCTCGCTACTACACCTCACTTTATATCAAAACGTATACATGTGAGTTGGCAGACATGGGGGACTACCTGGCTGATCTACCGCTGACATGCCTGACTCCTGAAATTACGGAGCTACTAGGGGTGGATATAACACAGCGGGAGATTCGGGCGGCCATCAAGGGAATGGCGCGTAATAAAACCCCGGGCACAGATGGCCTGCCCGCTGAATTTTTCACAACGTATGTGGAAGAGTTGACCCCACACCTGACTGCAATGTACCAGAGGGCCCACGAACTGGGGCAGTTACCTGACAGCACGAGGGAGGCCCTTATTATCCCCATACCTGAACCAGGGAAGGAACCCCATGACTACAAGGCCTACAGGTCGTTGTCCATGCTGAATATGGACTATAAAATCTTGAGTAAGATCCTTGCGACCCGCTTACTGCCACATATGTCTCATCTTGTTCACCCTGACCAGGCGGGATTCATCCCAGGGCGGAACACTGCCACGAACATCAGACGCCTTCTAGCAGTAATGAACTCTGATGGGTACAATAAGCAGGGGGCAGCAGTGCTCGTAGTGGACATAGAGAAGGCATTTGACAGCCCGGGGTGGCAATATTTGTATGTAGTCCTGGGCGGGATGGGCCTGGGGGAGGGATTCCTGAAATGTGTACAGCTCCTGTATTCAGCCCCTTCAGCCCGGGTGCGCACTGGAAGAGTCATCTCCCGTAAGCAGAGGGTGGAGACAGGAATGAGGCAGGGATGCCCCCTTTCCCCTTTCCCCCCTCTTGTTTGCTCTGGCCATGGAGCCACTGGCGTGAAGAGCTACAGGGGATTAGAGACATCAACGGGGCCGACATCTGATAGCATTATATGCAGATGATCTTCTGATCTTTCGGCGTGATACTGTGGGCAAACTTCACGGGGCACGCACTATGCTGGCCCGATTTGGCACTGTATCTGGACTCCAGGTTAACTGGCAAAACTCCAGTTTATTTCCACTAACCCTGGACACCCCTCCACCACTTACTTTGGAGCACCTGCGGTGGGAACCTAGATACCTACAAAACCTGGGTGTAAATATTTATCATGATGCATCGGACCTCTTGGAGGGTACTGTAGGTAAGGCAGTGAAGGCGGCGAAAGCGGCAATGGATTACTTGAGCACACTCCCGCTTTCAGTCACTGGAAGGGTGCCGGTCCTAAAGATGATAACATTGCCTCGCCTCACCTACTATTTCGGGACACTGACAGTGTGGATCCCACGGGCGAAGTTTAAGGAACTGAACTCAGGGGTCATTTATTTGGGGCACAGGCAGACGGAGAGTAGCACTGTCATCACTGGGACGTCCTACAGCAGAGGGGGGGGGGTGCTAGCGGTGCCTGACCTTGAGAGCTCTTATCTAGCTGATCCAATGGCTAGCGGCAGACAGCAATCCTGACAGGGAGTGCTGCCCAGATGCGCCAGATACTGCCAACCTAGCAAAAATCCGTTTATAAGTCCGCAGCGCCGACGGACGCAAATGCTACCAAGGTGATAACGCGTTGTTGGTCCAGATACCTGAGGAAGGTGGGTGCTGTGGCTCCCTATTCTCCTGACATACCACTGACAATGTTGTGGTATCTCCCACAGGGGGAGCCCTGGGCTGGGCTGGAGGACTGGGTAGAAGAGGGATTGAGAGACATGGGAGACCAATACAGAGACTCCGCACTTTTACCCCTCGAGGACTTGCAGGCTACGTATGACATCCCTGGGGGTCACTTCCTGAAGCACAGGGCCTTGACTCGCAAGATTAGGGAACATTGGAAGGGCGGGGGCATGGAGCCGCAAGCACTGGCGGGATGAAGATATGTGGCACTCTCAGCGGGTAGAATTAAGACTGTGTCCTGCCTATACAAGGCCATACAGACAGATGCACGGCGGCCTTTAGAGCGCCTGAAGTTACAATGGGAAGAGGACCTTGGGAAGCAAATACCAGAGAAGGACTGGGAAAAAATTCTAGAACGCTTACCATAGGCGTCCAGGAATGCTCGTTTTAAATTAATTAACTATTATGTCTTGCATTAAGCCTATCTAACCCTGACCCGTATTAGGAGGTACTTCGCCGCGGAATCAGCGGCCTGCCCGAGATGTGGGGAGAGGGAGGCACACATACTCCACATGTTTTGGGACTGCCCCCTACTGCAGACTTTCTGGGGAGACATATGGCAGATAGTAGGCGACTAAATTGATAAAGAGCTATCACAGTCACCAGAGCACTTCCTCTTAGGATGGTTTCCACACACGGCCAAGAACAAGGAGACGGGGAAGTTTCAGGACCTTGCTTACGTACTAGCTAGAAACTGGAAGGCCCCAAGAGGTCCACAGATCGCCACCTGTAGAAGAGAATTAGAAAAATGGGCGGGTGCAGAAAGCAGGCTACTTTTTAGGGAAGCCAGTCAGGGGATTGGCAAGATGGACAGGGCCAAAGCCTGGAGAGCCTTAGTGGATGAACTGATAGCCTCTGGACAGGAAGATCCGGACTAGGTAGGATCCCCTAGAGCAGTTGATGCGGCCCCGGGCAATGGCCAAGGAGGACATCAAGTTTAGCACACACAACCACGGCTATCCCATACAAGGCCGCTGAGCCCCACATCTACATGCAGCTGCTGACAAGCTGCTCCTATATATCACTTGTTCCACAGCAACCCAGGGGGGCATGGTGGAAGGCGGGAACTGTTCTACTGTTTTTGAGTGTAAGGCTTTGCGATTGTTAACAGACTATGTATCCTATATGTCATGAAATTATTCATCATGAAGTAATGTCTGTGATAACAAGGATTAAATGCCAATAAAATATGGTTAAAAAAATAAAAAAATACCAAAGGAGTAGCAGGTTCGTCGGAGCTTGAGTGAAGAGTAAGCGGAAGAGTTTTACTCGTAGTGTGTGAAGAGTAAACGGAAAGGTTTACTCGCAGTAAAAGAAATCGACTATTCTTTGGTTTAGCGGAACAGACAGAGTAGCAAATGTTTCTATGTCGTCATTAATGAAATTTGTATGAAAATTGTAAGAAAATAAGTTTTTCGTGTTACCTTGTAAAGGAGGGGTCAGTTGCTGGAGTTGCACTGACATCACAAGGGGACTCGCTGGGATTGGTTGAAGCAGCAGGCGTGTGACTGATGCAAAATTATAAAGGAGTAAGTAAGGAGTGATACTGACATCACAGAAAGGCCGCGCTAGTATTGGCTAAACTAACAGCATGAGTCCGAATTTGATTGGTTGAAAGAATAAAAGTCGCACTGGTATTGATCAAGACATTAGAGTAAAAGCGAACATCTAATTGGTTATCACAATAGAAGCTATACTTGTATTTGAAAGTGAGAATTGTATGTGGAAATACGATCCGACATTAATAGGGAATTGCCCAGACAGAAGGTACTTAGGATTTGCCTGCGAAGAATATTTATTTAGATCATCAACCAAAATATACAGAAAAAAGAAAAAGATGTAATTTATACAGAAAATGTGAAATTATTTTAAGAAGGATAAACCCATTAAGACTAGAGAGGTAATTCTTATCCCTCCCCTGAAAACGCCCGCATCATTCATGATGATAGAAAGAGGTTACCATACCTCTGTATGGTTAGAAAATTGGATAGAAAATACTAAAAGTTATGGAGTGTTAGCTTTCCCAGAGAATGGCACATTCAATGGGAGGATCCATAATTTGAGAATGCAAATGAATGAACTAGAGCCTAGACCTAGATTAACACAGTATGAGGCTTTAGAAGAATGGAAAACTGAGGCATTTGAGCACGACAGATCTAGAAGTAGTAGAAGTTACAGAGGATTTTTCCCTAGACAGATGCGCGAATCACGAGACAGCCAGATGAAACAATGGAGACAAGCAATGGTTACAGAAGGACTGTATCCTGTATTAATGACAGGGGAACAGTCAGGACGCAAGTGTACAGAGAAAACCAGACATTTGACAATGACAGGTTGTGGGGAATCAGAAGATGAGTTCATGGAGGACATTTTAACGAAAAACCCTACACCATACCAGGAAGGACCCAGTAGAACTACTCCTAGTGCCCCTGTTTTAGGAACTTCTTTGGTTCCGCAAATCATACATGGGCCAATGAATGGAAGGGTACTTCAGGAGAAGGAAAGAGAAGCAATAAATAAAAATAGAGAAGAACTGATACAGAAAATAATCCAATTGAATACACACCCTGAAGCACTGACTATACCAGTGACCATAGGTCCAGTTGTTCCATTGTATGGGGACAAAATGATCTGTTCCAAACCACCAATCGTGACCACACCTATAATGGAGCCTAGAAAAAAATATATAATAATTGATGATCAAGACAGTGAGTGCGGTTCAGAAATATCATTGATGGATTTACCAATAAGAGGACAGATAAATGACACCCCAAAAAGAGTTACACCTAGGGGTATATTCACGAGAACGTGTGATAACTACCGCAAGAGTAGCGTAATACAGCTTTCAATATCACAGCCCATCGCGGGAAAATAACCCTGTGACAACGTGGGATTCACCACAAGGCGGTAGCATGCGATAGTCTGCTGAAACCGCGGACAATGTCTGCGATAAAACCACCTCGATGGAGATAAAAACACAAACCACAACACCAAAAAACCTGCGATGGGCCAAAGCGCGATGAGGAAATCAGCGATAAGCAGCGCCAGGCCTGCAACACACCTGGCGGATGGGAAAAATCCCCATAAAAGCAGAAAAAACACCCACACACAAACTGACCTACACCCAAGAACCATGGAGGCAGCCGGAGCAGGCGCAGAGTACGAGCTCAACCCCACAAGCACCCCGGACGACCAGCCTGGGACCACGGGAATAGGGAAGGGCAAGGACAAGAAGACGAGGAAGACGAAGTTCAGTCTGCAGGCGAACAGGATCATGGTCACGGAGGTGATGGAACACCATCAACAACTCTTCGTCACCTCCAACGTGTGACTGGGCACCAAAACTGTAATATGGCGGGACATTGTCGACAAGGGGAATGCCGTCAGAGAGCACAAGAGGACAATGGACAAGGTCAAAAGGCGATGGAATGACATCAAGCGCAAGTCCAAGGAGAAACTCTCCGCCAACCAGAAGGCAGCATTTCAGACTGGAGGTGGGGGGCCCAGCGCCACAGCTGGAGCTGGATGACATGGAGGACCTGGTGTCGACAGTCATCAGTGTGGAGACTGGCTGGAGTCGGGGGACCGGACACTGCTCGACAGGACACAACACAACCGCAACAGGGTTAGTGACCACCAGGTACTGGGGGGACGGGTGGAGATGGGCACAATGGCACACATGCACAATCAAGCAGAGCACAGTGCACACCCACAATGACTCTAGGTCATCATCCAGATCTACAGACTGTCACAATGTACAATGCCATGCTGTCTGAATGTCAACCTGTACCATGCGTCTACACACATGTGGACACATTGTAATACACCATCTCCCCCTCACATCGCAGGGGCACCGTCAACACCTCCTGCAGAGCAGTCCCAGCCACTCTTCATGGATGATGAGGAGGACAACGCCAGCATCGACACCCAAACCATCCAAGACATCATTGACCTCATCCACCACTCACCTCCAGGCTCAGGGCAGCCCAGCTACATCGATGAGACCCCACCCACCACCCAAACCACCCAGCAGGAGGCACCCACAGCCCCGGCACCCTCCCAAGACCTCCAGGAACAACACATGGCCTTCCAGCGCCGTGTGCTGGAGTACTAGATGGAGACGGCTGAGCAGGTGCGGGTGGGCTTCGGCATCATGGCTGCCATCCTTGGGTGTCTATGTACGCCCCATGGTCTCCAACGAGCCCTGACTGACATCGCTGGAGTCATGACGCGGAGAGAAGAACACCTGTCCGCTCAGAGTGGCTCCAGCGATGCCAGCCGTGAGCTGGCACACATATGGAGGCTCATGGAGGACATGGTGCGTATGGAGGCGGAAAGGATG